>NW_024039644.1:0-486350 GCF_016077235.1 Cyprinodon tularosa
GGGAATAAGAGAAACAGGATCTCAATAGTGTGAATGCCTACAGCATTCACACAATAAAGAATAAAGAGAAACAGGATCTCAATAGTGTGAATGCCTACAGCATTCACACAATAAAGAATAAAGGAAACAGGATCTCAATTATGTGAATGCCTACAGCATTCACACAATAAAGAATAAAGAGAAACAGGATCTCAATAGTGTGAATGCCTACAGCATTCACACAATAAAGAGAAACAGAAAAACAATAAGTGGGAATGCATAAGCATTCACACTTGATAATAATCAAGTGGGAATGCTTATGCATTCCCACTTATTGTTGTTCACTTTAAATTTTTCTGACTCTAACTAGTCCCGCAGTTTTCAACCGATTTCAACAATTTTGGTATCAAAACGTTCAGCTCGTTCAGGAGAATTCTGCTATGTCTTTTGGTAAAGATATTTTCTGTAGTTTTCGCGTTATTCAGCTTTTTCTGCGTTTTTTTTGTCCCATATAAATGCATGTAGAATTCTTAGATTTCAGCATAATTCAGCTAAACCTTCATCATCTTTGACCTTTAACTACTTCAGCATACTTTCAGCTAGAAACACCATTCAACTATTAAAATGTTTCCGTATCTTTCTGCTATTACTGTTTAACTCGGCTTTCTGCTAAGTTTTACAGTTTTGCTTCAGTGAAGCTTCAAACCTTAAAAGAAATTTTTAAGATTTTCAGATTTATAATGGAAGTCTATGGACGGAATTCTTCAACTGCTAGAGTGCGTGCTCTAGCTTTTGAGCTGTTCTGTTTTTTCCGAACAAATTCTTCTCAGTCCCTCATTTTTAACTCAATTGAAATAAATTATACATCAAAACGTAGGGATTTTTGTCAGGATTCAGGAAATATAACCCTCATCTGTGTGGCATTTACGGTTTTCCGACAGTTTGGCCCAGACCATGAAGAAGTCCACACTTCCCCAATAGAAATCCAATAAGAGATTTTCCAAAAATCACAGACAAAATCCAAAACGATACATATTTTCGTATCGCTCCCATTTCTTAACTATTTGATGTACTAACATGAAACTTGGTATACAACATCTTCAAAACCTTCTAGCACTCACCTTGAATGAATTTCTTCAATATCATTTATGGTTTAGCTTTTTAGCTGACTTGTTCGGGCATAGGAAAACGCTGATTCTGAGAAAAATCCTCAAACTCAGAAAATGCAAATTTTTACATTGTCACCGTGGCCAAATAGTTTTTAGTAGAAACATGAAAGTTGGCACATTCGAAGCCGAAGGATGGCTGACGCCAACGGTGAAAGAATTTTTTGAATACCTTTTACGGTTTTGGCTCACCACTCGTTTGTTCGCAGGGAAAGTTTTGCTTTTGAGCGTTCTGCTCTACCATTGAGCTGCATGTTATTTAATGAGACCAGCAGGATTTATAAACCTTTATATTTCTCCTTCCCATTAAGGCTGAGAATGAGCTACAGCCATGAAAGTTACCCCAATTGGAGACAAAGGATAGCTGTCGCTTAGACTGAAAGAATTTTTTAGATACCATTTACGGTTTGTCTTCAGCAGTCTGATATTCTGATATTCCCATTCAAAAAAGCCTGAGAGGAAAGGAACGAAAGTGAAGCGCGTTTCTCTCTCTCACTGACAGGCTCGTTAAGCGTTGTCAAGGTAACCGAGCTTCAAAGGGATTTTACCTCTGCCACTTTAAACAGCACATTTTAATCTAATGGAGGGAGACAACACTGATTTAACATTAGGAAGTGGATACAATATGACTACTGGCCATGACCCTTCCCTTCACACGCAACCCTGATAGACTTTCAAAATAAGACTCCGGGGACCCTTCAAAATAAAAGCCCCTAAATTAAACTCATATTTTTTTCCCAGCATATGGCTCAACATTATGACCCAAACTCAACCAATTTTTTAAAAATGAGACTCTAGGGGGTTTTCAAAACACACCCCACAGAAAATTTCAAAATAAAAGCCTCCCATTGCCACTTTATCTACTGCCCTAATAACAAGGGAAAAGAGTGATTTAACGATGGGAAAATCATCAAGTATCACTGCTGGGTCTGAGCCTTTTCTCAACACACAACCCTGCTAGACTTTCAAAATAAGACTCCAGTGACCCTACACAATAAAAGCCTCTATATTATACTTGCGTATTAATTGATGGAAATGGCTCAGCATTATGACCCAAACTCTAGCAGCTTGTTTCTATTTGACTCTAGGGACCTTTTCAAAACATACCCCAGAGCAAATTTCACAATAAAAGTCTCCCATTTACGCTCTAATACAGCATCTATTCACCCAATAACATGGAAAACCAGTGATTTCATATTTAGAAATGGATTCTATATCACTGCTGGGCATGACCCTTCCCTTGACACACATCCATGATAGACTTCCGAAATAAGACTAAAGGGACTCTACAAAATAAAAGCCTCTTCCTTACGCACACTCATTCATTGTGCCGTATGGCTTGTAGCTATGACCCAAAGTCAACCAATTTCTTCAAATTACACTACCAAGGCCTGTTGACCACACACCTCAGTGCATATTTCTTAATCAGGATCTAAGATTTACACTGTAATAAAGCATCTGCTAACCTTGTAACATGCAGCCTAAGCCTGCCAACGGTGCTTTCATTACCACAGCGGCTCGTAACATGCAGGTTCAATTTTTTGATAAATTCAGCTCCTTAAGTGGTATTAGCTCTCTTTCTATAAGCTTCTCTCTCTGTCCTTCCTCTGCTTCTCATGGTCAGTCTTGCACATAGGTTTGTAGATTTTCAATCCTCTAAGGATGACACTGTTTTCTTTATGCTGATCAACCAACACATTTTAAATCATTTCAAATTGTTTTGCCAAGTCTTGACATTTCCACAATTTCAAAATTTTGATACTTATTCAATACCATCTTCCTCAACATTTTACTTCCCATCCTTGAGCTACTCATATTTTCTTCAACCAGATAAGATTCAATTTTTTCTTTTTAATTTCTTCTCTGATTCAGCTAATTTAATATTTTTCAGCCTATGCTGTGAACCTTGGCTTAATTTTGCTCTTTTTCTGGACAGGAATTAAGCTTTTCTGTTTGCTGCTAATTCATAACATGCCTGACATGTTTCTGGGCAGTAGGTGGCCCCCCTTCAAAATTTCTTTAGAAATTTTTCTAGAAACTTGATAGACATTATATTAAGACCCTTCTAGTACACATATTAAAGACATTTTTTGATATTATGCATAGTTTTGCTGTGCAGCTTTTAAGATGAGTTTGTTTCTGCCATTTTACTGCCAAATGATTCTACCCTACAGAATCTTCAGATGATTCAATTGTTTTCTGCAGTTTGAAGCTTCTTATGACTTCCTTTCACATTTTCATATGTTCCTCAGCTAATTTGTGCTTCTTTTCCTTCTCACAGTTTCTTAAACAAATTTTTCTCTTTTCATTCAGCAGAAAAAAGCATTCCCACTTTGCTGTTTCTGCGAAACAGCTTTTTCTAGTAATAATAATAATAATAAAGAGAAACAGAAAAACAATAAGTGGGAATGCATAAGCATTCCCACTTGACTACGCAGGAGATAAAAAGTAACTCCTAGAAGTCTGCTTACGCACTGGCATGAGAGGAAAGGGAAACAAAACAAAACGGAAGAAAACAAAACACAACCAAATATTAAAGTAGCATCAAGAGCAGCGACTATGCGATTCAGTATGTACCCAGTCAGTACATGTGCATTGAAAGCAGAACCTTGATTACATAAAATTATTCAGGGTTGTATATATCTGAAGCTACAACTTAGTATTTAGTATAAGTGTCTATCTATGAACACCTGGAACCAAACATCTGTGCACAAGCTTGCTCATACTGTAGAGGAAGGGTTCCTAAAGCTTCTTCAGAATGGAAAATATGCTCAATAAAAGGAGTGGATGGCCACAGATTTGCCCTGGAGGGCCCTTGACTAGGGGTTTAGACATCTAAAGGAACTCTGTATTCACAGGCCCGCAGGAAGAGCAGACAGAGTTGCTTCTCTGGTGAGCTTTAGTGGGTTTACACTAAAGCTTTCATTGTGTTCAATGACACCATGCAAACTCAAATTATATCCAGTTAACTGGATCAATGTGAACTTGACACCTAGACAGTTGGAGGGTATTAACAAATATGCCATCACTCTTTATACACCTGATCTCTTCAGTGCTGGATAGCATCAATGCCATAGTTTGTCAAGTCATCTAATTTGTTCACTGCTTAAACAAATTGTGACTGCAAACTTGATAGCAGGTGTGGTGCAAGTTCAAGATAAGGTAAATAAGTTCCAACTTGTAAATTCCAGTCTTTGAACCAAGTGGACTTACTGGCTCGCAGCAATTATGTTAATCAAAAGTGGTGATGAAAAATTGTTCTTGAACAATGGATGTGTCTTGCATAATCCTCTCAAACACATGCTGAATTGCATCAATCACTCTGCACTGTCATTCTAGCACGGACTGTAAAATGTATTTGTTCTTTCTGACCTCCTGTCATTGACAAAGTTTAATTGACTGTTAACGCTTGAGTCTGCCTCGCCATCCTCTGCAACTCCAAACCTAATTTTTGTCCTCTGGCGATTGATAGATTTTACTTTGTTTTTTCCCCCCAAAGTGAATGGAGTTGACTTTGTTATCTTGTCTGCCTACCTGTCAGATCCATTAATAATGTTTACGAATTCTGCCAAAAGTCCACACGTAATAAATGCACATATGATCAGTTTTATGTAAAATCACGACCACTATCCATGCACATTTTGAATGTTCTGATTGTAGATTTAATACTATGAGACCCTAAACATGAGTGGAGGCTCATTTTCTGCACTTGTGGTTTGCTTTATAGGTGCCTATAGATTATCTCCTCCTCAAGTGTGGACCTGTTTTTAAAGTGGAAAAAGGTGTATATGAGAGCACAGAAGCAGGACCAAACCTGAGTAAGAGAGAATCTATAGGTGCATAAAAAGCAAACCAAGAGCCATGGTCCTCTATTTGCGCATGTATCATGTTAAACATGCACGTGATGAGTAGTTTATGAGTGTCTGTTTCAAGGGCGTAGGTTTGATTTGAACTTTGGTAGGGACACTATTGGTCGGGTGTCATTGGTGCTATGCAATATTCATGCCCTTTTTTATGCTCGATGTGAGCATCCGTACTGATAAGAGGAATTCATTGTTAAAAGAGAAAAGCATCATTTTGCTAAATTAATAACATTTTTAAAAGCACTACACTCATTAGATGCTGTTTATTAATGTTTGAAGTATCACCAGCTCTGATGAATGTGGAATTAGGACTGTTTTCCACTTTGAAAATCTTTTCATTTGAACGACTAAGAGAGAAGGTAAATACAGGATTATCCTTTGAAGATATAGAATTGTGCAGAGGTAAACCCCACTCTTATATTTTACCTACTATGCTCTTTCTGTATCAAGCAAAAATAATACATTCATTAAAATATTAACTTCACTATAAAAGTTGAACATCTGGGCTGTAGTTACTCTGTGTAGCCCATTTCATGTATTTTATCCTGGGCTGAAAAAAATTAAATATATTATTGATTATTTCAATAATCGTCAACTAATTTAGTATGTAATTTATTTCATTAACTGGAGTATAGAGACTTTAAAACATACAGTAATATAAATGTAAAATGTGCCTTTCCCCGACAGAGTAACCCACTTAGATCAGTAATTATACCAAAATTGTAAAAATACAATATATATATATGTATGTATATATATATACACACATATATATACATATATATGTATATATATGTATATATGTGTATGTATATGATTTAAAGCCGTAGAATAAGTGTATTCAAATATAAAATCACGTTTAACAATTATAAAAGACAATATAACAATATCTTATCTGTAATTTAATAATATACAAAATAAACAGCCAGATTCAAGCATTTTTACCAGACATTATTGTTTGTACTAATTTACTTATAGAATGTGTGGAAATCTATGTAAGATGAAATAAATATTAATATTCTTCTTCTGTTTGTTCTTGTCTTTACTCCTGGCTGACTCAGAATATTTCGTTTTATAACAGGAAAAAAAAAGGTTTTTGTTTTTTAGTGTACATGATATTCATTTTTTTTTAATTGGGACTAGTTTTGTAGCCTAATATTAATTGTAGTAACCGCAGAATTCTAGTGTGAATAAATTTTCAATGTTGTGCTCCAAGCACAAGCAGACTAGAAAACAGCCAATCAGAGAGAGGGAAGGCGGAACTTAAGGCAGAACAACCAATGAGAGTTGAGTTAAACAGCGCAGCACAGCTCCATGCGCTGCTACATGAAAGGGACAGGAGAGACCAGGCAGAGGAGCTGCGAGAGGAAAAGAAGCCACTGCTGCAACAACTACTGCTGTAAATTATAAACATGTTGCTCACATCCAATTATTGGTAGGGACAATTAAGTCGGTTCAAAATTTTGGTAGGGACATGTCCCTATGGTCCCTATGCAAACCTACGCCCATGGTCTGTTTACAGTAAAGCTGCTTGTAGGATTATTTATTGTGTCTCCCCACTTTTGTCAGACTTTTGTCACTGTACATTAAAATGCTGCTGGACTGATCCATAGTCTGGCTAAAACAGACCTGGGGTCTATCAGTCGTAGCTATACAAGCCCCCCTTGCAGAAATCGGGTCGTGTGTGTTCATCCCCATTTACTCTAAAAAGTGCTAAAGTCACTACCTCATGAAATGATCAGAATCAGAATCAAAAATTCTGATTCTGATTCTGAGTAAAGGCGCCACTTAGTTTTTGAATGGACTTTGGACTACTTCACTTAAAGTAGTAGTACTTTTGGGGTCCCTTTGGACGTCCGGGGCTTTGGGTCCCCCGGCGCTTGCCTCTGTGCTCTAGAGGCCACATCTTCGGCTCTTCACAACCACTATTGAGCCCTTTTCATTTGGATAAGCTTTACATGCATAAGTACACTCTCAGAAACAACTACAGGTTCTTGGTTCCAGGTACTTAGAGATTCACTTCCATACAGAAAGCCCATATTCTGATCTTCAGGTAACACAGTCTACATGTCAGATTAAATAATATGACTTATACTTCAGCGATGGTATCAAGGTGTTACTTTATTGTATCTCTTATATTATTTCCGTTTGTTTTGCTGTTCTTTTTACATCTCTTTGCAGGTGATGAAGCAGACTGAAGATGTTTTATCGTTATCTACCTTTTATCTCCTCTTTCTTTTTTTCATCTGTTCTCCTTTTTTTCCTGTTTCTCCTTTCCTGTCTATTTACATTGCAGTGTCCATATAATCTGTAATACTCCCTGCATGAATTATAATAGAGGTATTTATATGCATAAAACATGTGGAACACTATGACGATAGCCCTACTGCTCCACTTGTGAAAGCAAAATCTGTTGGGCTCTTTTTGCCATCAAGACAAATATTCTTATTGCCAAATAGCCAGACAGGATACTTAAAAAAAAAAAAAAAAAAAAAAGAAAACTAAATGGTTCTTCTGGAATTTTCAAGTTAGGTCATCTTTGATGACATTTTAGTTATCACAGTTTATTGATAAGTTCATATTTTCGACAAAATGTTTGCATTCACGTTAAAAAGCCAAGATAGTTATTGCTCTCCATTAGGGCTCCATACAGTCTGTCTGTGTGTCTGTCTGTGTGTCTGTCTGTGTGTCTGTCTGTGTGTCTGTCTGTCTGTCTGTCTGTCTGTCCATCTGTCCGTCTGTCCGTCCATCCGTCCGTCCTCTTTAGAAATATCCTCTACTTTGTTTTGGCCTGTCAAATATTCTGGTTGGAACACTGCCTGCCTTCCTCCTTCTGGATCACGAACTGGTAAAGCTTCACAATCTGTCTTACCATCCCCTGCAGCCTGCCTTCTTCTCTCTAACTCAGCACACTCCTGAGTAAACTGTGTTCAAATGTCACTGATCTGTCTTGGTTGTATTTACGTCCAGCCTTTGTTTCCTACACAGGGAGCTACAAAATGCCTCACAGTAATTTGTCATTTTTGGTGACAACCAGTCTAGACAAAATTTCATATTTTGAAAACAGCATAAAGACACAACCAACAAAGATAAGAGAATATTTATGTGTAGAAGATGCCAAAATATTTTTAGACTTCTGTTACAATCCAGTAATCCATTAACTGACACAAAGTTAAAATGTCAAACTGGTAAAAAACATTGAACTTTAAGGGGGAAATAAAAGTGTAAGGGGCTTTTGTGTCCTGATAAAAGTTGTTCCTCCACTCTCTTGATCCCCTGTGTTTTATGAGACTTATCTTTCCTTATCTGTGTTAATCTTATTAATTAATTTATGATCAGTTAATAAACTCAGCTAAATCAAACAAATAAAACTTTACATCCCAGAGATAAGAAATGAAGTTCAAAAGCCAAAGGAAGAAACTGGTCGGGTTTCCCTGCCTGGTCGCATTTGTGAGGAATTTTCATTTTCTTACAGTTTCAGTGGTTAGACAAATGAGTTAATCAACTTTGTGAATCAACTCCTATATCATGTAGTCATGTCTTGGGTCCTAAGAGACTCCACCAATGTGCTGCAGACAAGCAGTTCTGAAGGAAGCACATAACTTTTACAGGGCTGAGCTCAGCGAG
Organism: Cyprinodon tularosa; assembly: GCF_016077235.1. Taxonomy (NCBI): domain Eukaryota; kingdom Metazoa; phylum Chordata; class Actinopteri; order Cyprinodontiformes; family Cyprinodontidae; genus Cyprinodon; species Cyprinodon tularosa. The sequence goes on from NW_024039644.1 coordinate 8,636, forward strand.
ACAGTGCGTGACAGAGTGAGACATGTTAGAGTAATTAACATTATGAAGTGCTGCTGTGACCCAGTTCACCCATTAAATGAGCATAATGGATCAAAGAACTGCTGGGCCTGGTTCCGAATTAGTCTTTTTGTTGTTTCCAGTTTTTGTCCCTCTCAATTTAAAAAAAGACTAACATGTTGGAGTATGAGATGAGAATATATCTCAAGTTTAATGCTTGCATATTGAAGCGAAATTTGTTGGTGAATAATGATGCAGGTTTCTGTGAAGATTCTCATTATCATCAAGGTCATGGTCAAGCTTAAAGAGTTCAGTTTAGGCAACTGGACATGAAGTTTTCTAGAAGATGCTTAGCCTCTCATCCAAGAGGCTTCTTCTAGTGGTGGGTACCACTGAGATTATTATACTCTAGATGTAACAGTAATTAGGGTAAACAAAAGGTAGCTCTGATCCTTCCCACTGGATTGGAAATGGAGGTCACCTGGGGGGATGTAAATGGTCGACCATTAATATCCCCCAGGTAAGCTACAATATATATTGGTGACCTCCAATATAGAAACTACTCTCTCACCCAGTCCTTGCCTGGGTAAGCGAGACTAATGTTCCATTAGTCTAAACGGGCCATTCATTCTGAACCTGGAGAACAAAAAAAGAAAGGGAAACCCAAACCCTGTTTTTCCATGAGCATGTGTGTTACTGAAATGCATTTCAGGAGTGGATATCAAGAATGGGGAAAAGGTATTTAAATCCTGATATATATTATAGCATAGAAAACATGACAGCGTTCCCCTTGAAATACATTATATCTACATATTAAATATTTATGATTATCTCAACTTTAATTAGTAGTCATAAATGGAGTTGTTATGGACATTAAGAAAAAAAACCTCACTGAAATTAGATCTTTGCTAAAAAATTATGGAAGTTTAAAAAAAAAAAAACTAAATCCCTTTACATAATCTTTCAGGCAACAATTTTTTACAAGCAAACTATTCTCAACCTGGTCCTTGGGTACCGCTGTCCTTTATGTTTTAGATGTGTCTCTTGTCAAGCACACTCATTTCAGATTATTGTATTACCTCCTTGGCAGCCATCAAATGCTGCAAAAGCCTGTTAAACATCTCTTTTTCAGCTCAGGTGTGTGGAGGCAGGGAAACACCTAAAACATGAAGGACGCCGGGCCCTGAGGACTGGGGTTAAAACCCTGTCTTACAGAATAAGAAACCAGTTTTTAACAATTTAAATTCAGAACTTCACTGCAATTTATAATACAGACAGGGCACTTTCCTCAGAGGTATGATGAAGATATTACCCCTTACAAACAGATATCAAGAGTAAAGGACCTTCAAAAGTAAAACCTATCAAGAGGAATAGAGCAAGACCATTGTTGCCATGACAACTAATCAAAAAGCATCAGAAGAAAACATCTTTATTTCAGCCCTCCATTAGTTTTACTCTCATGCCATCTCATGGTTAAAATATTTTACTTCCAAAACTTATATGTAAAAATTCACAGTTTGTATAACTAAAAAGCATTCAATGGACTTATTTCACGAAGGAAAACACAGTAGGTCAACAAAGGTAAGCTAGTCTTCAGCTGTGAGGAACAGGGTATAACCCAAAAATCTATCAAATCCCCCTGTCTCAATTTGTTAGAAATTAATTAGCATTTTATTACATGATATACAGTAGATATATGATGCTGTACTGATGACTGGCTTAATTACTAATTCTATTCACCTGTCTAACTCTGCCTCTTTGCTCTTTACCTCTCATCTGATCCACCTGATCCTGCCTCTATTTAAGGTGCTTGAATCCAGTCCTCAGGGCCAGATGATCTTGTGGTCTCTAGCCAGTGGTGAGATTGTTTTTAGAGTTCCTTGGTGTTTCTGATTTCCTGATCCTGACCTGTTCTGCTTCTTAACCACTGACCTGCCTGTTCCCATCTGATTTCAGTGGTGAGAGTGTTTTTAGCATTACCTTAGTGTTTCTGATTACCTGATCCTGACCTGTTCTGCCTCTCATTCTGTTCCCATTTGAACGGTGCCTGAGCTGTCTTTGAACTCCTGGACCTCTGAGCCTGCTGTTCCTGTTCTGATCCTTTTGCCTGACCTTGCTTCAGACTCCTGCATGTTCTACGGGGCTGCAGCATTTGGGACACTCTGGGCAGTGCCACCGGCTGGATCCTACCTCGTTCTCTGAATATGAACTGAACTGTTAAACCAGAGGTTAATGCCCTACATGCCTTAGCCACTGTAAATCTGCCTGTTTTTAATAAATGCTTTTTAAAGTGCTACTGTCTGTGTTGCCTTGAATACTGGGTCCTCTGTTGTAAGCCATGACATGTACGTTTGGAAAAGAAGCTAAATGTTTGGTACAGAAATAACCACTTCCTGTGGTTCTTGATTAGGTTTGCACACACTCCAAGGAAATTTTGGACCACATTGCTGTACAATTTCCGATCCTTCTGGTTTTCTGTGCTGTGACTGGGTAGAACTGACTATTAGTTGCCTCAAAAGATTTTCAAACTGGGTTCAGGTCTAGACACTGGCTAGACCACTCAAAGGCCTTGAGATGCCTATTACAGAGCAGTTCCTTAGTTGCCCTGGCAGTGTGCTTTGGATTGCCATGCTGGAGGACCCAGCCAAGACTCATCCAGGGGTGATGCTGAGAAACTAGTCCATGTATTTGTTACTTCAAGGCAAGACTATTGTAAAATCTTTACAATCAAGAAGTCCACAAGCTGTAGTTAAAAGCCTTCCGCTGATCCAAAAGGCTGCAGCAAGAAAATTAAAAAGAGTGATCATATTTTTGCTGGTCTAACTTTGCTTCATTTGCTTCCTGTTAAATCCAGAATGGAATTTAAAATCTTCTTTCTTACATATAAAGCCTTAAGTGGCCAATCTCTATCTTAAATTAGAGATCCGATTGTACCCTCTGTTCGTGAGAGAGCGCTTCGCTCTCAATCTGCAGGTTTACTAGTGGTTCCTAGAACTTCTAAAAGAAGAATGGGAGCCAGATCTTTTAGTTATCAGGCTCCTCTCCTGTCAAACCAACTAGTTTTGATTAGGGCAGATACCCTGTCTTTGAGATTAGGCTTAAAACTTTCCTTTTTGATGAAGCTTATAGTTAGAGTGGCTAAGGTTATCCTGAGCTTTGCTTATAGTTATGATGCTATAGACTTAGACTGTGGCAGGACAAAAGGAAACCTTTTTATAATTCTTCCTCATTTTATCTCTATTCTCTTGTTCTGCAGTATTTATCAGTTCCATCTCTAATAGTATGCTCTCTCTGCTTTTTCTCATCATAGTAGCTTCAATTGGTCTGCTCCTGTCCGGCTGTGACACCATCCTGGAGAGAAATATCAGCTATGCTGCTGCCATCAACACCTTGGTTTAAGAACGCTGAAGTTGGCCTGTTTTTAATTCTAATCCTGTTTCTCTTACTGTAGCTAACTGTATTCTCTCTCTTCCATCCTTGTCTGCCTGGCTGTGTCTTTCCTGTATGGGACCACATGTGGAACTGATTGACAGTTACCTTTTAAATCTCTGCTTCTTTCTGTTTTTCTGATTCAGTATCCTTGATCCTCAGTCGGCCTCGGCAGATGGTCGCTCACACCAAACCTGATAGAGGTTATTTCCATTTAAAAGGGAATTTTCCTCTCCATTGTCACTACAGGCATACTTGTTGTGAGAGATTGCTGTCCAGTCAATGCAATCAACTGGTATTCCTTAGGAAACTTTGAACCAATCTGACTGGATGATCTGGTTGAATTGTCTCTGTAAAGTGCCTTGAGATGACGTGTTGTGAATTTTAGCTGTATAAATAAACTGAATTGAAAGGAATTGTAACAACAGCCAACAGGTGCCTTCTCACAGAGCTGGTTTCCTATTTTCATGTAGCTCATCTCAGCCTTGTGCAGGTTTGTATTACTGCATACCTGATGTTCTTACACATTTCTCTGGTCTGGGTCATTGCATAAAGGTTTGCAAAAGATTGCAGATCACCTCTTAGATATGATACGATAAGAGGTGTTGTAACTTAATGTTATTTAATATTCATTCAAATACCTTTTGGGCTGACGTGTTGCTCTGTGAAGACATGTCAAAGTGGCTGTGCCTTAGAGCAACAGAACAAAATTCAGATTAAAGCTCAAATCATGGTCATTTAACTCTGCATACTTATAGAATTGATGTACATAAAGAAGAGAGAAGGCAAATGGAAATATTTAAAAACCATTACTAATAAAATTATGCAAAATCATGTTTCTGCAGGGACCAATGAAGCTTTCCCCTTAAAAAATAGAATTATTGGACTCTCTTCTCTTCTCTTCTCTTCTCTTCTCTTCTCTTCTCTTCTCTTCTCTTCTCTTCTCTTCTCTTCTCTTCTCTTCTTAATTATTACTGTAAACCAAAGAAAGAATAATAACTGCTATCCAATGGTTCCATCTAGTGGTCATTGTACAAACACCTGATTTAAACTTCAATGCCTCTATGATCGATAGGTGGTTATTTTTGCGTTACACTACCTAAAGACCAAAAACACACAAGTATATATAACTAGAAAATATTGTTTCACAGATTTGGATTAAGATTAAATGGATCAACCAAGAGTTTTTTTTTTTTTTTTTTGGACAAAGAGGTCTCTAAGAATGTATTCAACAATGTAAACAGAGAATCTTTAGAAAATCCTATATTTCTTAAATTGCTTAAAAAAACAGTAAAGTATTTGTTTCCCTATTTCTTTCAAAGGGGAATGCTTTCTTCACAAGCTAACAAACCCAACACTTACCAGCTTTCTGCATGTTTTATCTAGTGGTGAGCTCTAAAGCTTTGAGATTGGAAGGTCTACCTGCCACCGCCCTAATCTTGATTCTCCATCAGATTCAAGTCAGTCTTGTTAAGAAATGTTAAATTAAAAAACTAATTATTACTAAAAACTAATTAGAACATTAGGCTATACCTAAATCTTCCGGAGATGTGAACAATTCTTGGCTAATGTCTGCACTCATTTTTCTTTTTCAAGAATTATGATGTCATTACACTGTCATAAGTACAGAGAAACAAAATGACCTCTCTGCATTTAAGCCGTCCCCTTAGGGAGCAGTGTGCTGCCATTGTGCAGTGCCCGGGAAGCAGTGTGGGGCTAAGTGTCTTGCTCAGGGACCCAGAGTGGCAGTCTGTGAGAGTGGGGCTTGAACTCAGAATGTCATGGTCTTGGTTCTGCTGTTCTTTACTTTGCTCCTTGTTTTCCAGATTTATTGGTTTAATTCCAGTTTTGTTGTAATTTCTATGTTAGTTCTCATGTTTTTCTGTTGTCCTCTGTTGCCCTCTTGTGTAGGCCTATGTACAGGTGCTGGTCATAAAATTAGAATATCATGAAAAAGTAGATTGATTTCAGTAATTCCATTTAAAAAGTGAAACTTTTATATTATATTCATACATTACATACAAACTCATATATTTCAGATGTTTATTTTGTTTAATTTTGATGATTACAAATGACAACAAATGAAAATCTCAAATTCATCATATCAGAAAATTAGAATATTGTGAAAAGGTTCAAAATTGATGGCCCCTGGTGCCACACTCTAATCAGCTAATTAACTCAAACCACCTGCAAAAGCCTTTAAATGGTCTTTCAGTCTAGTTCTATAGGCTACACAATCATGGGGAAGACTGCTGACTTGACAGTTGTCCAAAAGACGACCATCGACACCTTGCACAAGGAGGGCAAGACACAAAAGGTCATCGCTAAAGAGGCTGGCTGTTCACAGAGCTCAGTGTCCAAGCACATTAATAGAGAGGCGAAGGGAAGGAAAAGATGTGGTCGAAAAAAGTGTACAAGCAAGAGAGATAACCGCACCCTGGAGAGGATTGTGAAACAAAACCCCTTCAAAAATGTGGGGGAGATTCACAAAGAGTGGACTGCAGCTGGAGTGAGTGCTTCAAGAACCACCACACACAGACGTATGAAAGACATGGGTTTCTGCTGTCGCATTCCTTGTGTCAAGCCACTCTTGAACCACAGACAGCGTCAGAAGCGTCTTGCCTGGGCTAAAGAGAAACAGGACTGGACTGCTGGTGAGTGGTCCAAAGTCATGTTCTCTGATGAAAGTAAATTTTGCATTTCCTTTGGAAATCAAGGTCCCAGAGTCTGGAGGAAAAGAAGAGAGGCACTTCATCCACGTTGCTTGAAGTCCAGTGTAAAGTTTCCACAGTCAGTGATGGTTTGGGGTGCCATGTCATCTGCTGGTGTTGGTCCATTGTGTTTTCTGAGGTCCAGGGTCAACGCAGCCACATACCAGGAAGTTTTAGAGCACTTCATGCTTCCTGCAGCTGACCAACTTTTTGGAGATGCAGATTTCATTTTCCAACAGGACTTGGCACCTGCACACAGTGCCAAAGCTACCAGTACCTGGTTGAAGGACCATGGTATCCCTGTTCTTAATTGGCCAGCAAACTCTCCTGACCTTAACCCCATAGAAAATCTATGGGGTATTGTGAAGAAGAAGATGCAGTACACCAGACCCAACAATTCAGAAGAGCTAAAAGCCACTATTAGAGCAACCTGGGCTATCATAACACCTGAGCAGTGCCACAGACTGATCGACTCCATGCCACGCCGCATTGCTGCAGTAATACAGGCCAAAGGAGGCCCAACTAAATACTGAGTGCTGTACATGCTCATACTTTTCATGTTCATACTTTTCAGTTGGCCAACATTTCTATAAATCCTTTGTTTTTATTGGTCTTCAGTAATATTCTAATTTTCTGATATGATGAATTTGAGATTTTCATTTGTTGTCATTTGTAATCATCAAAATTAAACAAAATAAACATCTGAAATATATGAGTTTGTATGTAATGTATGAATATAATATACAAGTTTCACTTTTTAAATGGAATTACTGAAATCAATCTACTTTTTCATGATATTCTAATTTTATGACCAGCACCTGTATGTTCCTTTCCCCTTGGCTCCCTCGTTGTCTCCTCTCACACCCAGAGGCGCACCTTGTCAACAGGCAAACCAAGCAACTGCTTGGAGCCCCGAGCCGCTGGGGGGCCCCCGAGAGCCAGCTACTGTACACCCGGTAGATAAACAGCAACAGGCGAGCATGAAGTGGCAACGCTATAGTAACTGAGGAGATGCACAACTGCATATAAAAATTCAGATTGGATGGAATGTTGATTGACATTGGCTTTGCCCAGTCAAAATCCAGCCCAGCCCAGGTGGATGACTTCCCTTAATGAAAATGAACGTGGCCTAGCGAATGGGTGACGTTGTAGGCCTATCGTTCAGTAAATTGGAAAGCAATTACCGTAAATTCTCTAATATTGGCCTGTATTCCATTAGCGGCCGGGACTCTAACATTGGCCGGTCTCGCTGTCAGAGGAGGTAAATAATGGCAGGTCTCTAATACAGGCCGGGGCTATAAACGTTTTTTCTGGGCATACCTCAACATTATACTTGTGGTAGTAAGTAACATACAAGTACCACAGCCCTGCGCTGCTGGACGACAGACCCTGACTGCTGCCCGTCCGTGCGAGGAAGAGAACAGACACGCAGCAGAACATGAGGAGGAGCGCGAGTGATGAGGAGATTAAAGGGAGAGATGAAGAGGAGGAGGAAACTGAGGAGGAGGATTATACAGAATTGAAGAATTTTTTTTTCTTTTTTACTTCAAACCAAGCGAGACATGGTAACTGTAGGCTACTTTTTCAATAAATGAACCTAGTGTTTTATAGGTTCAAATAGACACAAAATCTCATTTTTATTCATTCCACTGGTAGTCTGTTTTGCTCAAATAGCAATAGAGGCCTGTCTCTAATTCTGGCCTCTTTCCAATAAAGGCCTGGACAGCGATGCACTTGAGTGAAATAAAGGCCCGGGCCTATATTTGAGGATTTACGGTATGTAACTAAGCTGAAGGCAAATGATTCATTTTCCATGTCTCAAGAGAGACTTTCAGGACTGGCGCTTATTTCCATAGAGTATAGTGTGTGAAGGTCTTTGGATCTGGAGGACTTATGTCTGCATTTGCACAAGCCAAGGCCCGTAAGCAGCAATTCTGGAAGCAGTATAGGACCCTAATAATTTCACTACACTTACTATAGCTACTTTATATTTTGTACAAAGTTTATATTGGGTTTTTAAAGTAATTTACTGTTTTTTTTTTATTTTATTATACATTTATTTTAATTTATTAGTTTATTCTTTACTTTTATTCTTTTATATTTTCCAAAATAACAAGGTTGTTCATGTTTAGAACATTTGGAAAAAAAAAGGTTTTATTTAATACATTTTTCATTGGTGTCAGATTATTTATAGCCTAACATAATGGTGATGAACACTGGTCAGAAGGGCCTCCTAGGATTTTTTGCTTGGGGCCCCCACAGACTCTAGAATCGCCTCTGCTCACACCTGCTCCTTATCAGCTCGTTAGCCCTCCCTTTGTCTCTCTCTGCTATATATGCTCTCCCTCTGCTCTCACTCTTTGTTGGTTCCTTGTCTTTGCTGTCTTCCCATGCTGTGGTCTACGTTCCTCGTCTCTCCCTGGCTCCTCGTGTTTTGTTTCCCCAGATGTCTCCATAGTTCTGGTTTGCTTTATATTTTTCATGTTTGACTTTGGATTTTTGGATTCCCGCCTCTGTTTCCTGAGTTTATTTCATTAAAGCTGCAAGAAATCTCCTCAGCCACTGCCTCTGCATTTGGGTCCTCAAACCTCAACCAACCCTGACACAGAAACTCAGGACTCCAAGCTCTATGCCCGGAACCAATTGGCCGCCACTCCCCCATATTTAAAATTTGTCTGAAGGGAATTAGTTGTCTCTAAACATGACCTTCCCAAATCGATGAAAGGAAATGTAAATTTAAAATCCAATTATGCCTGTCTGGCAATGTGGCAATAACAATAATTGTCTTGATGCTAAAAAAGAGCCCAACAGGTTTTACTTTTACAAGTGGAGCAGTATGGCTATCGCCATAGTATTCCGCTTGAATTATGCATTTAAATAGCTTTATTATAATTTATAAAGGGAGTACTACAGATTATATGGACACTGCAATGTAAGTAGAACAGGAAAGGAAAAACAGGAAAAAGGAGAACAGATGAAAGAAAGAGGTGATAAAAGGGAGACAATGGTAAAACGTCTTCTGTCTGCTTCATCACCTGGATAGAGTGATGTAAAAGAACAGCACAACCAATGGATATAGTATAAGAGATATAATAAAGTCGCACCTTGATACTATCGCTGAAGTATAAGTAGTATTATTTAATCTGAGATGTATACTGTGGAAGCTGATGATCAGAATATGGGCTTTCTGTATGGACGTGAATCTCTAAGTACCTGGAAACAAGCACCTGTGGTTGTTTTTGAGGGTGCATTTGTGCATGTAAAGTTTATCCAAAGGAAAGATGCTCAATAGTGGTTGTGAAGAGCCAAAGACCTGCCCCTTCCCGAGTGCTGGAGCACCCCAGATGCCCACATGGACCCCCAAAGTAAACGTGCCCAAGAGGGGCCAACCCAATAAATCATTTTCTTTTTTAAATGTATTACATTTTTCACATGTAATGTAAAACCTGCAAATTGAAAATTACAGGTTGAGCAGGTGGGTAACCATTTAAGTCACTTTATATAGTAGATTCATAATTGTAAAAAATATCACAGAAAACCTATAAACAATTACTGAAAATGGGAGCTAGATCAGCAAAGTGAAAATTTTTAGCACACATTATTCTGGATAAAAGTAATGAGGTGGTAAGATTAAATTGTCTACTGCGATTAATTATTCAATATAGATGAGAATACTACAGATCTTTGCTTTGTTCACTCAGCACTTACTTCATTACCACCGAAAAATTCTTGGTAATGCACACAATGTTTGAAACCCTGGAAGAAAAAAAAAGATTTCAGTTTCTGACATTGCAACCAGTTTGAAAAAAGCGTTGAGCTTAGATATAAAAAAAAAAAGGATTAGAAGAGTAAAAACACAGCGAAACAAATAGGGGAGGGTCTGCTGAGCTAAATGTGCAGATGAAGGTAAAACAAATAGGCTAAACCAAAGAGACACGAAGGAATTAAAAGCCCCTGTGTGTGTGTGTGTGTGTGTGGGTGTGTACAGTAGGTGTAGCCATTTCTTTAATACCTGGTGGGGACAATTTCCTAGGAATATGCTACATTTTGGGGACTCATAGGTACTTGTGGGGACCAACAACTGGTCCCCATAAGGAAAGTTTCTCTTCTTGGGGTGGGGGTTAGGTTTAGGACTAAGGTGTGAATTGAGTTTAGGTTAGGTTTAGGGATAGGTATGTGTCGGTAATGGTAAGGGTTAGGGCAAGGGTCATGGTTAGGCCATATAAATTAGTGGGAAATGAATGGAAGTCAATGGAAGGTCCCCACAAGGATATTGTGACACAACATGTGTGTGCATATGTGTGTGTGTGTGGGTTTGTGTGTGTGTGTGAATGAGAATTCTTAGTGCGCCCTGTTTTTCCCAGTCTTGTCACGCAACACTCCTTGAAGCTCCTCCTTTCTTCTTTAACCAGACTTGCTGAGTTTAAACCATCCTAATAACTTATATATAACTTTTGCAGTGTTAAAGTTTACATTCCGAGTGAATCTGGTCCCACTTTGAATAGTGGTCAAATTAACTCCCTACACAGTGTGTATCTTATTCCAGTTATTGTAATAACTCTAAAGGAATCAATGTACTTTGACTCTCTCTCTCATATATATATATATATATATATATATATATATATATATATATATATATATATATATATATATATATATATATATATATATATATATATATATATATATATATATATATATATATATATATATAAATAATTTTTTAATTTGTAAGTTGGAAACTGAGCAGAACCACAGAGGTGCCAGTGATGATGGTGTAAAAGACAGTTGTAGTTTAGCTTGAAAGGGAGTGAGAGAGGGCATGGAGTCCAATCAAGGCCCCTGACTAACTTGATAAAGAATCTGTGTAGATGGCTGAATATTTGGCAGGGAGGGAAGCAAACATTTTTTTCCTCCCCATTTTTGTTTCAAACGTATCTGCACTTTTAACATTATTCTATTAACGCAGTTCCGTGGCACATTTCCCATTAGAAACAGATATCTTAGATAAATGGGGGTTATCTGAAATCCAGTTCTTTAACGGTTATGAATAGTTTTAGACTTTATTGCATTGGAGATAAACAAAAGTTGGCATCTTTTATGCCTTTCATGTCTGTTCAAAATATTTGCAGCGTTAAAGAATGAGATATATATTTCATATGCAGTTTAGAGCAATAATACAAGACTTTCAAACTCCCAATTGACAAGGAAATTATCAAATCCTCACAGGGTGGGCATATCTGCACACTGATCGAGGTTATTTTTTATGTCTGCTCCTCCGCTGATGCTACTGGCCTGCAGTCCCCTACCATCGCATGTCATTTTCAAGCGATCGGTCACCGCCTGCATGAACCAAATACGTGAGATAAGGTGATCAGTAAAGGAAACCTAAGCGGTTGATTACAGTCTCTGTGGGAAGTTTGAATAAAGCGGCTTTAGGACTGAGGAGGTGAAACTCACATGGTTCACTTTGATGGATTCTGTTGGTTGGAAGCAGATTTGTAGCTGCGGTCAAACTGCGGTGTAGCGGATCAGATTTACTGTTGGAAAAAAAAAAATATATATATATATAAATAAAAAAATAACCCAAATCATATTGTCGATGTTTGTATGAAAGGGGAATGACTGGAAAGCGATCTAGAAACAAGTAAATATTTCTTAAATTAAGTGTATTTACTCTTAATTTGAGTAGGCCTAGGTAAATGAGATAGTTTGCCAATGGGATGAGCATTTTCACTTTTAGAATAAGATAATTAGATAATATGCGCTTGAAATAAGACAAAGCATTTTTTTTTATTTTAAATGTAAATTTCCTCATTCCATTGGCAAAATGTCTCACTTTCCCCCTCAACTCAAGAAAAAATGCACTTATTTTAAGAAGAACTTACTTATTTAGACTTAATTTTTTTTTGCAGTGTATTTATTTGTTTATAAATTTTTTACAAAATATATTGTATTTTTTAAAGCAGCAAAAAAGCCTTATTGTGCAACAACAATTAAAAACCAGTAAAACTAAATATGATTTAGATAATAAATTAAAAAAAACTAACTAAAAGTTAGTACTACTAAAAGCAACCGGTTTAACAAAAAATATAAATTTACTGATGGTATTTTCCTGTTGTTTTGCTATTTCCTCCTTTAGCCAAGACCATTTGACATAAAGTGGTTGCGGTTATCAAGCTTCCACGTCTTAAATAAGATCATAAAAAGTGTATTATTTTAGAGCCTAATGAAAAAGCTAATAAAAACAGCAGTGTGTCATGTGTAGGCTACTGATAATTTCCCGCATCGTTTGCATCATCATTAAATAAAGTAAGCTTATGATTTGTAATAATATATATTGATCGAACGCGTTTGTCTGTTTACAGCTGTTTTAAAAGCAATTTTTTTTATTGCAGCTTAATTCATAGCTTCCTGAACAAACTAAAAACAATCCATTGTAGATCATGCAACCTTTATTGGAGTGTCTTACAGTGAATTTTTTGTGTGGATTTTATATTAAAAAAAAAAACAACTAACGGTAGGAAAAGTGCAAGTCAAATGGCGCATGCATGTGCAGCCTTGAACAATTCAGAGTGAAACCAAAGCAGGTCAGAAAAACCCTAAGAGCTTCCTATAACTTACTGCTGAGCGTCAGGTCGGCTAGAAAGGAGAGACGTCTCTGCTTTTTTTCAGTCCCTTTGTACTGATCTGATGGGTGAGTCCTGACAGAGGTTAACTTAGCGTGAAGGGGTTAAACAAACGTACAGTCCAGTTAGAAATCCTCCTAGAGTCAAGCAATTAAAAATAACAAACAAAAAAGGGGTCTTAAAGTTCACATCCTCGGAAAAACCTTGAAGGTCGAAGCATTGAAGCATTAAGCATTAGTTTTCCTGATGAATACGTCATACATAGGAATAAATAAATCCCTTGGGGTGGGTGGCAATGGAGCTTTATATTAGTAAAGGCTCCCCTGAAAAAGTTAAATACATACTTGCCATGATGCTGAACAGAACAATGGGAAATAAGAGAGAGAAAAAAGTAAATCTAGTTAATAAAGTATCAAGTGCTTTCAACAAGCATTTTTTGAGAGTTCACTAACGCCATGTAGATTAATTAACATTAATTAAATACGGCAAATAAAGAAGCTACCAGAAATTTCCTGAAGGAGTAATCCCAAGGGATAAATAAAGTTGAGTCTAAATCTAAAGAACAGCTGAACTGATCTATTCCATAGATGGAGAATAAAAAAATAGTTATAATCAATTTAAAGCAGGCATCTTCATCTTCACATGTTCTGCCATTATTTATTATTTATTTTTCTATGATTAATAGCTTTAAAAATATTTGGGGTATTTAACAACTTCACATCCTAACATCCCAGCCTTGTGTCACACTAATTGATTTAGCCAAATAAGTTTCAATCATTGCGTCTCAGATACATTGTTATTTTTAAATCACTGAATGTAATAAAAAGCTCATTTGACAATTAAGGTTAGCAGTAAGTAATATAAAATTCGACGGCTGAATTGGGCGTCTTTTCATTCTTAATACGGGAAACATAAATGTGATTAAACTAATCGGGTAGGAGTTTAGAGATGACCGCATTCATTTATTTTTTTCTTCTTCTTTATATTTCAAGTCTTTAAATATACTGGAAGTGTAAAGACGTTATGGTCAGGTTATGATATGCCTTACACTTGCAGAAGGCCTACAATAAAATCACCCAAATTGAGTATTTATAGTTTGTAGTTCAAATAAATCACCTCCCAGCATTGTTAGATAGTGAGGCTGAAGCTCATAGTGTCTGACTGAGTTCTGGCGTTCAGAGATGCTGTTGACTCGCACCAAGCGGAAAGAGAACGACAGATTATGGGCAATTAAAGCGCACTTTATGCTGGTCCTCTGGCGTCACCCAGTCTGGCCAAGAGAGCTCACCTCTGCTAATATCAATGGGGGGGAAAACTCTGCAGCATCAACTTATTTGCACAGTGAATTATTAATGCACAAGCACGCATTGCAGGGTTTGTCAGTAATAATAATAATAATGGCGCGATAATATTCTAGAATAAAGTGAAATGATTTATGTGGTCATAGTTCACTTATGTGAGTCTAGAAGTGGGAAAACTCATGCTGGCAAAGTCAGGAAATCTAACATTTTTCATTTTCTTTCATTTATCTCATGGAGAACTCCCAAGAAAAAAGACAGCTTAGGAAGTAACATACATTTCTTTATAAATATTACTAAATGACTGCTGTCATGAAGCTCTTTGATACTTTTTAAAACAAAAAATATCGATCTGCAGTTCTCTGAATGATTCTACAAAGGTGCAGTACACACTGTTAACCAGTAGAGGGAGCCATTTAAACTAGGATTAATTTTCTCTCGATTTTAAATCTTGCAAATCTGAAAAACAGGCGTTATAAATATTAACTTATTTTCTTGTAGGTCTACCACAAAAGTGCACATTTTGAGAAATTAATTGTCCGCTATATTAGGCCTTATATATGTTAGAATGTTCATATGTGCGCATGTTTGTGCGTCACCGCACGCGTTAGTTGAGATCTCCATATAGACTGAGTCACAATATCATTGTGTAATAAAAAGCTGTTTAATGTCCCAGAGGAGACCATGTGTCACTGCTTGCCTGTCTCACTGCCCCTGGCAGAGAATAACTAGGTCAAGCTGTCTCAGCTTTAGACAGAGAGAGTAGTGAGCACTATAGACAAGAGAGAGCAGGGGAGAGGGGAAAAAACAACTCTAAGGTTAAACTAATTCTTTAACATAATAATTAGATAGTAAGTGTACCACATTTGGAAAATATTGTCCTACAGATGATGTTGTGTTTGCAACTCTGGTATGAATATGTAAAATAAAAGAAACAAAAGAATACTTAAACTAAATAAATTAAACCTTTATTGCAATAGTATATATTTTTCTAAAAAAAAAAAAACATCTTTTAAAACTTTGCCATGTTTTGTAGAAGGGGAAAACCATCCTATAGAATAAAAATAATTGTCTCTAACAAATAAAAATCAATAGTGCTCAGCTAATGAGCACCCTGGTCGGTCCTTTTAACATAAATGGAATTAAAGTACGTTTTCTTCTAATCTATACTTTAAATTAGCAGAATTAACAATGTTTCTGTTAAGATATAGACATTTAATAAGAAGTCAAAGAATTTCTGTTTCTAGATGAGTAAATATAACTGACAAACAGATTCACCACATTTGTGATATTTATCCATATCGGTCCATAATTAATTTGCCTCACTGCCCAGTAGTAATAGGATTAATAGGAAGGTAAAAAAAATAAAAATAAATCCCTAAAGCTCACTGAGAGCTGTGGCATATGCTATTATCTGTGCATATTCCCACTTGGGACTTAGGCCAAAAAAATGTTTTTTCTGTTCTGCTGTGGCAATATCACAACACCTGCTGCAAACACATTAATGACACTTACTTACAATCATACAAAACGAATGCAAAGCATATATACAATATCTGTTCTATAATGTAGTGCCATATGACCTGTTTTTCAAAATACCTTAAAGATAATGAGCGGATTGAAGTTTGATTTATTAATATTAACATTATTGTGAATGGATGTATTATTCTAGCCCTGGTCATGAAGCAATTTACTGAAGACTGAGGACCCTCACAATCAGGGCTCCATCTCCAAATTCTTCAAGCAAGTCTTCTCTGATAACCCAACCCTGACTAAATGAGACCATGGAAGAGATTTCAAGACTGGATAATCTAAAGCAATTGTGCTAAAGCAAATCCTTAGAAATGTCCTCCCTGACTTGCATAGATGAGCTATGCAAGAAGTTCTTGATTTACGGGTTGCTCTATGTTCCTACCCTCACCTATGGTCATGAAACCTGTGTCATGGCTGAAAGAATGAAATCCTGGATACAAACAGCCCAAATTAGCTTCCCTGAGAGTCATGTCTGGACACTCCCTTAGATGGGCTTGAAATAGAACCAATGCTCTTCTACATTGAGAGGAGTCAGCTGAGCTGGCTGAGACATCTGTTATGGTTATATTCCTATTGAGGTGTCCCACGCAGGTCTTACTGGGAGGAGACCCCGGGGATGGCCCAGAACACATTAGAAGTACTATGTCCCTTGACTTGGCCTGCAACACCTGGAGCTCCCCTTAGAGGAGTTAAAGAAGGTATCTGGTGAAACTGAAGTCTGGGTGTCTCTATTAAGACCACTGCCTTCGCAAACTGGTCCCTAATAGGCGAAAGACGCTAAGTATTAAGTATGCAAGAGTAGACAGTAGGGGTACAGCAATCATCCTTATATATGGTTTGGTAAATAAAAACAAAAAAACTAAACATAAACAAAAACAATATATGTACTATAGATAAAAGATTACATACTGCAATAGATGTAGAATGTAACGTTAACTTATCCATGGTGGCAATAAATGTGGCTGATTGTGTGTAAAAAGATGAAAGATGAAAATTTTCTATTAGTGCTAGTTATGTTGCTCCCCATTATTTTTCTTGAAAACCATTCATCTAGCTTTGTCCACATACTATGATCGACTTCTCCTCTCGGGCAAAAAGGGACACAGATTGCAAGGATGGACATTCTTTAGGCCTTTACAGCACATAGAAGTGGGCAGGATCACATTCATCACCATCAAGTGGAGAAACATGTTCAATTTGAAGCAGCCTCCGGGAGCAAATGTTAATGATCTGATTTTTGTGTGGTGCAACCTTGTTTCTGCTGTAGTCTGGAGCAGAGGGATAAATGAGGTAAAAGTAGGAGGAGGATGAGGGTCATGGCATCAGAGCAGGCCTTTTTTTATGAAGCAAAGGGCACGCCAGGCTGGATGAGGATCAGAGCAGGATGGAGAGAGGAGAGGCGAGTGAGGTGGAGAAGTGAGAGCGAGCCGCGGGGTTCTGGACTGTTGGTCTCTAAAGCAGCCGGAGTGCCACAGTGATCAAACAGTATGCTGTACACAAAGAAACCTGATCTAATGTTGGGTTTAAACTCAACCTGGCAAATTTATTTATTTTCAACAAAAATAGACATCATAGAACGCAAAGAGCAGTTTTAGAATTATTATAGAAATGAAAGTTATCTGTGACCCAAATAAAAAATAGTTAAAGCAGCTTTAGTCAAGACCACTTTTACAGCTTTGCTACGCAAAGAAAATAAATATCATGCCTCTCTTAGAACTTATAAATAAGCTTATTTAATAGCCTAAAGAACAAATGTGAGGGACGATATTAAAGCTGTGATTTAAAAGTAACACCTACAACCTAAAGAACATAAGAGACAATTTGTTGGGTTTTTATTGTTGTTTTTTTAAATCAAATTTTGAGAAGTAAAACTAAAATATTTCATTGTTTATTATAATAGAACATGCCCTGTGATACAAATATATACTTTTTCCACCCTTTCATCTCTTCTTTAAGGATGATATAGTAGTTTTTCAAACTCTAAAATGTTCTAAAAAGATTGTCTGACATTTACGACATTTGTGGACATCTAAGACAGCTAATGAAGACATATTCTACATACTATGGTTACATCTGAGCCATAGAGTGCTAGTTTCAGATATTGTAAACATACTGCCCACCCAGGGGTGCAGCACATGAGAAACAGATTTTTTTTTCTTTTTTTTTTTTACAATTTTCCATTTATTTTAAGTTTTTTAATAACTTAAAATGTGTTTATCATCTTTAAGACTAATTAAAGAAATAATATCTGATTAGTCAAATCTAAAGCCTTTGGGTCCCTTTAAACCTCCCCTTTCATAAACTGCATGTTTTTGCGCACTTTATATGTTCTTCCATACGTCCGTCCATCTAAGGAACAAACTTCTTGGCTGAGTGAAAGCAACATTAAATCTAAATCTTCCACCAAATATAGCTTGACTTTACACATATATGTAGAAGCACACACAGACTAGGAACAACTAAAAACAATTCATAAACCCAAACATTTCAAGTTAATTGCAAATTAAGAAAGTTATGCTAGCCTGCATTTCGCACTTGGGACAGGGTAATGAAAAACAAAATAAACTAGTTTGTGTTAAGTAATTTTCCGGCAGTCAACATAAAAAGACAGGTGCATAGACTGAGTTCTGCAAAGCATAGCTTATGTTCTGTTGACTGCACTGAGTGTTATGTTGAGGAGCAGCATTACCACTGATCCTCTGTCAAAGGGTAAGTCTGCCCTAAGGGAGGGAGAGACAGAGACACACAGAGAGAGTTTGGAGTTTAAAGGTCAGCACCACTGACTCCATTGAGGGAAGTAAAAGCTCAAATGTCTTGCCATTTTGTCGAAAAGGGTAAAGACGCCCGTCAGCATTCATTTACATGTTTCAGATCACCTTATAATGATACACTTATCTATGATAATGGATTCTACTTATTTGAAAAACTGTACTTAAATCAGAAGTCGGCGAAAATTGCAATGCCCCCTGAGCGGGATGTTATGTTGGCCACAAAGTCCAGCCATGCTTATTGCCCTACAGCAACCAAAGCTCAACACCTTTCTATAACTATAATTATTTACTTCACATTGTTTTTACGAATCAAATTGTTAAGTCAGGGTTTTTTTTCCTACAATCTTTCACAAATTTGATCCAGTAGCTGCTTCACACTGAAAAAAGTCACATGACATTCCAGTTGTTCGTTCAGGATGTGTTTTGCAATTGTTTTCACTAAAGAAATTAAAATGTCCTGTACAATGTAAACAATACAAATAGAGAAGTGGACCCATATGGAAAAGTTCAGTACCTAAAGGAACATTTTCTCATTGAGTCAATTACAATGTCTACATGTAAAGTATTGCAGTACAAATTGTAATTTAGGCCGTTGTTAATCTTATCAACGTAGGAATGCATTGGTTCACTGTAAACTAATAGTTAGGAAGGAGCAGTCCCTTATACTTAGTAGGCTCACAAGCAAAGAGAAGATGTACATTGTTGATAGAATGTAATTCAATAAAAAATGGAGCACAAAATGAAAAATAAAAATAGTCCATCAGGAAAATACTGATTTGAGATTTTGTTTATGAGAAGCCAAACAGTCTTTAGGGGTCATGCTATGTCATGCTTTGAGTTGGTGGTTCTTTTATGAATGCAACTTTGCACTCTAGGAATAGATTGATTGGAAAAACAATCAATTTGGTGAGATCAACTAATATATTGGTCCGAACCTGACCAAGCCAGTGGTTTCGGATCAACCAATTAATTGGTTAAACAAACAACAAAGACAGGTGGTAACAGGTGGTTTTCCGTACAGGTACAACATGCTAATTTTGGCATCAATCTTGGTTGTATACATTAGTATTAAGTATTATAATATTGAAAGAAATAATAGCCTTGACAGTGGCGCTGGGTGTATGAGCTTGCTGTTCAATTGAAGAATTGTTAGTTCAAGCTGTCAAAGTTGCTATATCTAACCGATACTTTGGTTAAAGTGACCAATATGTACAAGTTTTCCCTTTTTCCTTTTTTTTTTTTATTTTTTTTATACAGTGTCCTGTCTGGCAGTGTGGCAATAAGAATAATTGTCATGATGCCACAAAGAGCCCAACGTATTTTACTTTCACAAGTGGAGCAGTATGGCAATTACTGCTCCACTTGTTTCATGCATATAAATTGCTTTATTATAATTATACAGGGAGTTTTACAGTTTATATGGACACTGCAATGTAAATAGAGCAGAAAAACAGAAGAAGAAAAGGAAAAAAAAAAAGAGAAAAGATGAAACATGACAAAACATTTTCAGTTTGCTTCATCACCTGTAATGAGATGAAAAAAGAACAGCACAACCGAAAGACATGGTACGAGACATACAATAAAGCAACACCTTGAACTATCACTAAAGTAATATTTTCCCTTTTTCCCATATAAATTGATTGAAACACAACCAAATTAGATTGGTTGCTTTAAACAAAGTTGGACACATAACTACCAACCAGATTGGTAAAATTCAATCAATATTTTGGTTGCATTGACCAATCTGTATTAGAGTGTGGGAGATATTAGTCACTGAAATTGTGAGAAAAGTCCCACTTAAAGTATTTTAATTTTGACGTTATTTTGTCTCTATGCCTCATGCTAGGGTTGGACAGTCATGTGTTGGCCTAGGTCTAATTTTGTATGTAAAAGATATGTTGACATTTCAGGGACAGTATTGTAAAACTATTATATTTAATCCCTAATTAAAGTTCGAAATCCAAACAGGTATCAAGACAATTTGTTTTGGCAGTAAAGGACCGTTTAAAGGCTCTAGGCATATTTTTTGCATTATAGATCCCACGCTAGCTGGTCTTGACTTATCAAGTCAATATTAGCAATCTATCATCTATCTATCTATCTATCTATATATATATATATATATATATATATATATATATATATATATATATATATATATATATATATATATATATATATATATCTATCTATCTATCTATCTATCTATCTATCTATCTATCTATCTATCTATCTATCTATCTATCTATCTATCTATCTATCTATCTATCTATCTATCTATCTATCTATCTATCTATCTATCTATCTATCTATATATATATATATATATATAACGCCAGTGCGCTTATAGCCTTGGCTCCAAACTTGTTTGCTACCCAG
The DNA here is from genome assembly GCF_016077235.1 of Cyprinodon tularosa. Taxonomy (NCBI): domain Eukaryota; kingdom Metazoa; phylum Chordata; class Actinopteri; order Cyprinodontiformes; family Cyprinodontidae; genus Cyprinodon; species Cyprinodon tularosa. The sequence continues at coordinate 29,386 of NW_024039644.1, forward strand.
ATATCCTATCATTTTTACCATAACTGACCTAAATAAAATAGTGCTTCGATCGGACAGAAAGGATTCCTCTTCTCTGCGTGGCCTGGAGGGACGGGTCTGCACATGAACACACTCACGCACGCACGAGACAGTAGTTCTCCTCTCTGCAGAAAGCCTCATTCGTCGCCGCGCTCCTCCAATCGCTGGATGAGTCACTATTCACAGGACTTGACGTGTTTCCGTGTGATGCTGCTTCCATCCCCGTCTCTCGCTCACCCCGAGCGAGGAGGAGATCCCCGCCTGGACCGCGAATGAGGAGCAAATGAAGAGACGCCTGAAATGGACGCTTGAACTTCCGATAATGCTCGATCCGAAGGAACCCCTGGCACTTTGCGTAACAGCTCAGTGACATCAGAGAAAGCATGCAAGGCAGGCTAGCGGACGACTGGGTTCCCTCTCCTCCGAAAGGGACTTCATTTTTCATCGAGAATCTGCTGAGCGAGGGGAGAAGGGAATCGGTTTGGGCCGGAGTGGCGCATCACACCGATAACAGAACCTCTGTGCCGAACCGCTGCAGCGCCACAGCCCTCTGCTCTGATAGACACCTGCCGCTGCATTTGAGCTGCAGCGGGACAGTGATGAGCATTAGAGCTTTGGGACCATGCAGTAAGTAAAAATAAGATCAATATAATTAAATAAATCTGAATTTTATTACTAGATATGTGCTGCGTAAAGGTGTAAAACCAAAGCTTTTCAATAACACATAGATATCTAACATAATACCTTTATTTATGAAAAGGGCATTTATATTCCTATAGTTTTATGCTTAATGCTTGTCTTTTAAATGTAAAATTCTTCTTTGCAGATTTTGTCTAAAATCTGCGTAATAGGCCAATAATTTGATATTGCATGTTTTATTGCACGTCCTTCACATAAAATATTTTCAGCTTCCTGATTTTCTCTCACCGTGTTTGCCTTAGCAGCTTTAAAACTTAACATTCTCTCGGTTTTAACAATACAAAAAAAATGTATTAAAAAAATTTAAGCGGAAACAGTTTTTCTTTTACAAATCGCCCTGTTCCCAGCTGATACTCCTCTTGAGAATTATTATTTTTTTTAAATCAGAGGATTACATGAGTGGATTACGCATTGCAACCTTAGATAACCGCCCGGCAATGTGACACTCTTACGCACATTGGGTGACATTTGTGCCACTGGCATCATCACATCACAACTCAGCGTCCCTCCCTCTGATGTGCCCATGCAGTGACTTTGACACAATTACTAGCTTCACACTTATGTCATCTCACTCGTGCATATTTAAAAATCAACAAATAAAATCATATTTAATTGGAATACTATCGCACTAAACTGAAGGCCTGCCTGTCCATCTGTATCCATCAGCATCAAATATGCGACCAAGGTGTTGGTTTGTGCTCTGTTGTTGTCATGTCTGTACAACATAAGGAGCCTTGGGCTGCAGGAATTCTCCAGAGGAAAGATCGTAAAACTTGACCTCCTCCCATTTACTTTCCTTCACAATTTAAAAGTATTAGTTTCGGTCAGTTTATTAGACACGTTCATGTTCTCAATGGAGCCGCTCGACAGCGTGTCTTTAGGCGGCCATGTGTCAGTTTGTGCCACCAGGGGGACGCAGTTTAGAGTGCCCTCTTTAAATAGTGAAAATATCGCACTTTAATATTACTTACTAGACTTATCTTACTGCGTATACATACAACATTGTTTTTGATGTTTTAAAATAAGTACATGCTTATATCAGTATGCTGTACATTGTGTTTTTTTTTACCTTTGCAACATTTAAGAAATATTTTGTAATAGTAATAATCACTCATTTAAATGTGTGTGAGCGAAATTAGTAGAAACAGCAAGTTTAAAAAACATGTTTCTTGTATTCTCTTCCTTTTTTGGACTTACACTGCAAAAGGGATCTAAAATGAGCAAAGATGTCTTTAATTAAGTGTATTTTCCATTAATTTGAGCAGGTAAATAAGATAATTTGCCAATGGAATTAATATTTTTGTGTCTTAAAATAAAATAATTAAATAATATGCACTTGAAATAAGACAATGCAATTGTGTTTTCTTATTTTAAATGGAAATTGTCTTATTTCGTGTCTCAATTACCTCCTCAATTCAAGAAAAACGTATTTAGATTTACATTTTTTTTGCAGTGTACTGTATTGGGTTTAAATCGTCAAAGGCCTGCAGGTATAGTTTTAGGTGTGTGGATGTAGGGATTTCTAGAAATACATATGCACATAACATCAATCTATTGTAGTTTCCATATGTAGAAATAACTTTTGGTCAGGGACCAACACTCTCTGATGCCCACAAAAAAAAAATATAATAATAATAATAAAAATTGTAACCAGCCCCTTCCTTGACAGCTTCTTCGCTATTTCTCTTTCAGGCCCGACTTCAGAGGAGCCTTGCTGTGCATCATCGATCAGCGACAGGGCTTCCCCTGTCGTTTCAGAACCGATAACTGAGAGCAGCGATCATATCGACCATAAGACGGCCGACTGCAGCCCCACGGACGACACCGAGGACGCGTCAAATGTACTGGACGCACGGCAAGACCCTGACGCACCGTCCGGTTCATACTCCGGCCGTAAGAAAAAGACTCGGACTGTGTTTAGCCGCAGCCAGGTGTTCCAGTTGGAGTCCACATTTGACTTAAAGCGCTACCTGAGCAGCTCAGAGAGAGCGGGCCTGGCTGCGTCCCTCCACCTGACCGAGACGCAGGTGAAAATCTGGTTTCAGAATAGAAGGAATAAATGGAAAAGGCAGCTGGCGGCGGACCTGGAGGCCGTCAACATCCCGAACCCAACCCAGCGGATAGTCAGGGTGCCGATCCTGTATCACGAAGGACAAACTCCCACCGGTGTTTTTGGTTTTTGCATAAACGGACATTCAGTTTCTCCTTCCTGGGCCGTCAGTCATCCTTTGTCGCCCTTTTCTCATCCTGTGAACATGCTAAGCTCGCAGATGACTGCTTTGGTTTAAGACACCGCAAACTCACTCAGACTCACTCAGTTGATATCAATGTGCAATAAACCAAAAACACTGCAGGGAATCTGTTTTCTGGCTCCAAATATACGAAGCAAAGAATTTCAACTCTTAAGAAATTCTATATTTCTCTTCCTGAGACTCTATAGCGTGTGCTGCAATCAGATAAGCTGGCAACAGCAGGCTGGATTTTCTGTGTGTTTAGATACACGTATTTTTGCAAAGTTTTATAGCCTATTTAAAGTCACACTTTTTTTTTTTAATCTTTGTCAATTTTTCACATAAAAATAAAAGAATATGTATATTGCAAAACTGTCCTTTGTTTTTATTGTGTTCTCATGATCCTAACCTAAAAACCCAGTGTAGCATTTAAAAATAAACTTCAAGAAAACATATGCCTTAAAGTTATTTAGTTTATTAGTTTAATTCCTTAAAGGGGCTCTGTCTCGACACCTTAGATGACCCGTTTCGCATGTGACAACACCTGAAGCAGCTGTCTGGAGGCAAAAAACCAAATATATATATATATATATATATATATATATATATATATATATATATATATATATATATATATATATAGCTAGAAAAAAAGGGCTTTTTCTTAAAGAAACTTAAAGGCTAATCTTTCTTTCTTTCTTTCACTTAAACGCTTAGAGACGATAACTAATACAGTTTATATATATATATATATATATATATATATATATATATATATATATATATATATATATATATATATATATATATATATATATATATATATATATATATACTAACACATAATAAAAGAACATCATAAAATAAAAATGACACTATAACTGGGAGTTTAGATCATGTCAACAAAAAAATCCAACTAAATGAAAGTACAGGGGTGTCAGGAAAATTCACGATAGTATACCGTTAATGTTTATTTAGAGTAATTGAATGAGCATTTGTTTTATCTTTAGTGGCTCTTTGAGCATCAGCTCTAGGAAAACGTCAGATGAACAGCAAACCTGCGCTCCCATCTAATCACGCTCTCTGATTGGTTCATATTACTAATTCTCTGAGCCAATCAGGGGGGACCAAGAGCTCTCTCCGGTGAGAGCGCTAACAGCGCCTGCAGAGCTCAGCAGTGACTGCTTAGAGGCTGCTGCTATGCTGCGAGGACAGTCCCACCGCCAGCGGAGAGAATAACGTCCCGAACCAGAGTGTAGAGAGACAGTCTGAGGTGGAGGGTGAATTAAAGTTTCACAAAGGAGAATATGAACAAAGCAGAAGGACCATGTCGACCCACCGCTCCTCTAAAGTTCACTATTGACAACATCCTAAACCTGAAGACGAACTGTGGCAGCTGTCAGGATGAACCAGTCCCAGAGCAAAGGCCGGATCCGGGAAGCAGGCTGAGGCAAAGTGGTAAGAGATTTTACACAATATATCATGATTTTACAATCTGAGTGACAGGGAAACTAGAAGGGCTTGTTTAAGTGAGTTTTACTGAATTTCTAGAACTGGTGAGTAGCTGCAGTGGAGCAGCAGACTGCGGGAACCAGGGAAAGACGCGCTTTGACAGCGGAGACAGCAGCTGCGAGGACAGCGGCTCCATCACCACCACCGCCACGGTACCGGAGGCTTCTCTGGAGCTCCATAGAGGAGGGAGCCCCAATAAAAAGAGCAAAATAGTAACGAAAAAGAAGACGCGTACGATTTTTTCAAAGAGACAGATTTTCCAGTTGGAGTCTACCTTCGACATGAAGCGCTACCTGAGCAGCGCAGAGCGCGCGTGCCTGGCCAGCTCCCTACAGCTGACAGAGACCCAGGTGAAAATCTGGTTCCAGAACCGCAGGAATAAACTGAAGCGCCAGATCTCTACCGAGATCGACGGACCGGTCAGAGATTTCCCCGAGGCAGGGAAACCCGCAGCGGGGGGGACTCTACCCGCCTTGTATAAAGAGAACAACCTGCTGGGAAGATGTCTGCTGCCAATGCCTCTGCCGCTGGTTTACCCAGGGAGCAGCGCACCTTACCTCTGCTTCTCTAGCGCCAGCAAGTACCTGAGTCTGTACGATGGGGATGTATGACAGCTTTTTCGCTGCTCCCTGACTAAACGAGACAATCTTCTTGGTGACTTTCTCGCCAAGTCTTTTGAGCGTCTGAGACATTTTGTGGCCAAAACATTTTTTAATGCAATTGTCGTTATTTTTTATGAAGACTGCAAGTCTAAAGACAGCAAATTAGTTTCTTATCATGTACTTAAAGCATGTTCAGCATTATTTATGTCCAGTTGAAGAAAGTACCTCTGGTACAAAACAAGTTACATAGCTCAGAAGACCTAAAACACATTATTGTTTACCGCATACTAGTATTTTGTAATTATTTTATCATCAACTGCAGCCTAAGCCACCAAAGAAATTATTACTATAGCCTATCTGCATGCGTTTTCTGTCATGATTTTTAATGCTACAGCTATGTATTTAAATGAATGTAATTAACATTTTATTTAGTTTTACGCACGTGTTTTATTTTCCTTCTTAAAATATATTCTTTCTTTATTCCACTTTGCCAAGGGTTAATTCTGTTTTTTTTTTCTTTTACTTAAAATTAAACGGTTCGAGAAACAATGGAAATGAGTAATGTGAACTAAGTTGTATTTTAACACACATATATATATTTTATGTTATGGCTGTGAAGAAAATGCAACTAAGCGAACCCAAGTCTCAAAAAGTAAAAAAGATAAAAAAAAAAATAATATTTATAAAATCATTCATTTTATTTAAAAAAATAAAAAAATTGACAGTGTCAATAGTAGTAATCAAAAAACTGAAACTTGTTCAGAAATATCATTTTCAAATCAGAATATATTAGTCTAAATACTACTTTATTTGCTAATATTTAAAAGTATCATAAAGCAGTTATAAATATGAGGAGATGCTTGGATATGAGTAAGAATAAAAATGTAAAAGTAGCACACAACGATTAGATAGTCTTATTTAATTAAACACAGATGTATTCCTGTTAAATCCAAAGTCACCAGTACAACTTCAGATGGTGATCACATGGAGACAAGAGGTCTGGAACGCACGCCTGCCTACATTTGTGTGTGAATGCACTGCATCTGTATTAATTATGCAATGTGCAATATGTTAGATGAGTAGTTTGATGATGACTCTTTGCCTTACTTAGACAGTAAATAGGGGAAGTTGCTGATCTAGGGAATGGTTGATGCAGAAAAAAAGGCTGAGGTTTATGTTGTTACTTGGAAGTACATCTAATCCATGTCTCACCAGCAGGTCAGCCTGTGAAAAACATAATTAAAGCAATTTCTCCACATAGTCACTATAGGTTTATATTTTAACAAAAGATAACTGTACTTTCTATAATTACTATACTTTATAAGGCATAAAACAAACTCTATCCATAAAAATAAAATCTTAATCAAGATATTAAACACAAACAGAGAGTAAAAAGGAGAGAAAATTTAATTAATCAGGATAAAAGTTTAGTAAAGCGCTTAATATAAAAAGATCAATGTGCAAAAATGAGAAACATATTTTATTTAACATTAAGAACTGAAAATGACACAGATGTATTACGAACATAAAGAAAAAAGGTGATTTTTAAGTATTACTATTGTTATTATTGTTGGGTATTTGAATGTTTACAACAAGATATTATAAATATACAATATTATTATAGTAATAATAATAATAAGAAAAATAACAACAGGAAGAACACAAGATCAGCATAATAAGTTTAGACAAATGTGAGAAATAGTTATTATATATAAATGAATACCTCTGAATCTGAAAGAACATTTTCTTAGAAACAAATGTTTGTTTTTCCTTTAAAATGCAAAAAGTTTTAAGCATTTTAGATAAATTCTTGCATCTTATATTTAGTTTTAGAATTTCACTTGTTTCTTTATTTGTTATCTTTTGCTGTTTTTTTTGTTAAATTCTGTAGCATATCTTCTGACTTAAGATATTTATTTGAACCTCATGCACTCATACAGTCAGAAAATAAATGCAATCTTTATATGCATAACAAACAAAAAGAAAATAAGCTTAGCAAGCAGTTTTTCATTAATAATTTATAAATATTTTTACATTTTGTATTAAAATGTTTAAACTGATTGGCTTAATCAGAATTAACCTTCCAACCTAACCTTGTTTTTCACACCTCACTTAATCCTTACATGTAAGATCTTAGGGCATAAAAATGTAACAAACAAAACAGAAAAAAGGACTTTAATCTTTCCTGCTTTATTTCTATTTGAATGAATAGAGTGTAGCCAAATGTTTTTTAGAGATAAGAGGCAAATTACAAATATGTGGCTGTCTTGTGTTCTCAATCCTCAGTTCTCCTTTCTACCCACAATCCTCTGCATCTACTCACATGTACAAGATGTGGCACACTCCTGTATTAACAACCATTACCTTTTACTTGTTGGAGAAGATAACACCATCTTTAAAGCATCAATTTTCAATGCTTAATATGCTTAAAAGTGCGAAAAGTCATTTAAAACATTTGATTTATTTAATTTTGCACATTAACTCAATGCTCTATAACTTGTAAGTAGAGCTAATTGCTTCAGCCATTCAGATCTTGTCGTTTTATCACCCCACTATCCCTCTCCTACTCTCACTGTGCTTCCCTCTCGCCTCCTGCCTTGCCATAGCTCATTATTGTAATCTGTGCACTCAAGCCCGACTGTGTTGATTATGTCTGAATGAAAAAGGGGCCGAGGAGGGAAATTGTGCTACAAGGGAGGGAGTGGGAAGAAAGGAAGAAAACCGCTTGATGAGTGTGTGTTTGTGTTGGAAAAACTATGGTCCTGTTTGTATTGCTGCATGGGTCTTTGCTCTGCTGTAGCCGAGGGTCCCCATTGTTTCCCAAAAAGAAAATGAGGTGGAAAGAAACTCCAAGTGTGTCTCAGTGTAAACCTTGCTGGCGGACCTTTTTTGCATGACTTGCTGGGGGCCCCTTGGTTGGTTTCACCCATTTCTTTAACCTCTCTTAACCTCTCTCGGTCATCTGACAGAGGTCATTGACCAAGAGGATGGGATAGAGCGTCTGGATTCACACAAGTCAAAGCAAAGAAAAGAAAGGTTAAGTTCTTCAAGACCTACAGCTGTCTAGTAAATAACTAAAAAAACCTTCAGACATGGTTGTGCCAGCTTTGTCTGACACTGACCTGTTCTCTGTGCAGATTCACCAGGGTGTCCCAAAGCAGTGTAGGGAAACCCTAGATCAAAATTACTTGATGCAGCATCCTGTTCAGTAAACGAGGCAATCAGTTAGACATGGAAACTTGAAATGCAATGCCTTTTCATGTTAGTCTTAAGGGGTGCTAGATGGCCTATTGATCTACAGATTTAGCAACCCCCCCCAAACACACACACACACACACACACACACACACACACACACACACACACACACACACACACACACACACACACACACACACACACACACATATCAACACCACTATCCATAAATGCAAATTGCCAGAGGAAATTGACAAAAAAATGCCAGTGGGGATGGATCCGATAAAAGAGAGTGATGCAGACTAAGAGGGTAGCATAAAAGTGTAAGGATGAGAAAAGATGAGACCCAGCTGGAACCTGTCCAAACGTTAATTGTAAGGATAGCTGTGTGGAAGTAAAAGTGCATAACTAATTTGTACAACATAAGTGATAAGTGATATTGCAAGTGCATGGAATTAAACGTTAGTTTTTTAATACTTTTCTTTGGTTTTTAAAAATATCTTCCTATTTTTAATGTAGCAACAGGTTTGCATTAAATTTCATACGATTGTATAGAAATAAAGACAAAAAGTTAAAGTCCCAAGATTGTCTTGAAGTAATAGTGTCTTTATTTGTAAGATACTGGTAATTACAAAAGGACAATCTGATTTCTGCTTAAGTTTTATGTAAAATGTAGTCTAGACTGTCCAACAACAATTTTACATATGTTGCCTTTTTTTTTTTTTTGCTTTAGCTTGGATTTTGGAAAAACACTTAGTTAAAACAAGACCATAACTCATTATTCATAATGATTTATATGCATTTAGAGGTTTCCTTAATAATAATAAAAATAGGATTTTTCTTTCATTACCAGTCTTAAAAACATCACACTTAGAAAACTTTGGCACACAAACACAGACTGTGAACCAATTAAACAGCATCATCTCTAACACTCTCCCTCACGTCCTGTCCCTTCAGACACCCTCGTTAGGATAATGTGCCATTAATCTGCTGCTAAAAACACATTATTAGTTCAATCAATAGGTAAGATGGAGGGATAAAGGCTGGGGAAAGAGGATGTAGAGGTAGCGGACGGATGCTCTAAGTCTGAAGGGATGCGTTTGAGCGAAGGCGGGGGTATCGACATGTATCCATAACACCAGAGAAAGCTACAGTGTTTGCAGACAAGGAATACTCACTGTGGTTTCATTCTAGTAGTCAATAAACATCCATTAGCAACAGAAAGAGTTATCAGATGATGTTGAGTCTTTATATCCCCATACTATACACATCGTTTAAAATTATATACAATTTTAATACTATCCGAAATTTGGCAATGTTACTGTGCTTTTGGAAATTGAGAAAAATATATATTTGTGGTCAATTGCAGACATCTGGACACATCGCAACATGACTAAATGCAAACATGTTACGTAGACAATCACGGAATTGAAAAATTGCATTCGGTGTAAATTGCCACCTGTGGAAGCCATACAGTACGTCCCTATAAGCTTTCCACTAGCTTCTTAGAATCAATTTACAGTTAAAAAAAGGATATTAAATTCCTGATAGTACAAGATATGTGAGGATTTTCTCCTTACTTGTTCTCTCAATAGCAGCCAAACAACCCTTGAGTCACCATTGTCTGAAATATAAAAAACATATTTAAAGACAGTATGATAGACACAATTCTTGCCATTGTCTGATATCAGATGAAACATTTCTTAATTAGGCCACAGATTGATTTCTTTTTGCCTGAGATGAAGAAGAAAAAAAACTTGAACTCACTACCTCCTTTTTGTAATATGAGACCAAAATAAACCAGTTAAATAACAGGTAGAGAAATTTGGACCTCTAAATTTTAAAAATTTGGAACAATCACTCAGCAAACTCTTTTACAGTTCATGGGGTCCATTCAATTACCACTAATTGATAATGACTAAAGCCAAAGTGGAAGTGTGTCAGCACTTGCCACAATAAGTGCTGTCAGTAAGGAAGGAGGTGGGAAAACAAAGTTGGATGCTACCTTCTAATAGTTCATTTAGCACAGGGAACTCTTAACATTCCCATCATGTGCTTGGGAGCTATACAGACTCCCATACCCTTTGCTTGAAAAGGATGTATAGGCACTGCCTATATTATATACATTATTTCATCACGTGCACCCTGTGTGACAGGGAAATGTATGCATCTTCTTAAGTTTTAGATCTCATTAAAAAAAGAGAGATATTAAGTTATTCCTTACATTTGTGTAACTTTTTTTGCATTTTTATGTTTTAATGTTTTGAAAGGCTGCAGTTCCAATTTGACAAGCATCCTCCCCGTGCATAGTGATGTCCAGAAGGATAAAGGCTGTCCGAATTCGGCTCAGCCATCCAGAGTTAATTTCCTGTCCACAAGTGTGTCCTTCCCGATGGTATAAATATTTTGTGGGGTCAGGGTGGGGTAATAGGTGAAAGGAACAGTCGCTATCAGCTATAAATTGATGTAGTTGGAATGGAAGATATTTTCATTTTTCCTGAAGCAAACTTTTAGGTTTCACGAGGGGACAAGTTGATCTACCAATCTGACTCAATTACATAATTTCAATCAGGAAGAACAGGTCAAAATTCCATCAATAAAGCGTAAGTGAAAATTCAATCTGGAAGACTCTTCCCAGCTTCACCTGAACCACCTGCAATATCCCTTGTTCAGCTCTAGCCACTAAAATCGGGGCCACATTTTCTCTGAAGCCAGTCATCTTTCAAGATCCCCTTCTTTAGCTCCAGGCTTATAGCTTCTCTCTCTAAATACAGAGCTATGCTTATAGCTCGGCTCTCTGTTTAACACAACAGGCCGGTGTAACATCCACATTATAGCAGCAGTCACACCTATCTGTCTATGTATCTCCCACTACATTTTCCACTTACTCGTGTACAGGACCACAAAATACTTGAACTCCTCCACTTGACGTGGTGGAGGGGTTTCAGTGCATGAATGATCCCAGAGGCTATGTTGTCTGGGGCTTAAAAGGCAAGGCAAGGCAAATTTATTTGTATAGTTCAATTCAGTACAAAGACAATGCAAAGTGTTTTACATGATTAAAATATAGGAAAATAAAACAGAATTAAAGCAAGTAGGAAAAAATGAATAAATAAATAAAAATGGCATGTGACGTTACCAGGTACAGAGGAGCCGGGACCCCACCATGGAGCCAGGCATGGGGTAAGAGTTTGTCGGCAAGTGTCTTGTGGTTAGGTTCTTCCTCGCGGGACACGGCCATGTCAAGACATGAGGAGTGACGGACGGCCATCCAGTGGTCTTGCCACCTGAAGGGGGAACCATGAGGGACTGCTGTAGAAACGATTGAGCAGCAAACAGTTAATTAATATAACTATTAATATTTACAAACTATGCCCAAGATCTACATGAGCAAATCCTTCTTTTCAAGTTTAAAGATAAATGTTTTCTAAAGCCGAGCATACACTATGCAATATTTTCAATCGTATGCAGCTACAGATCAAACTGTATTATGGAACCGCAGGGTTCAAAAGTTCACTGCCCACGATGGATGTTCTCACACTGTGTGGCCCGATGCCCAACTGAATTTCAAACATGTTTGATTTTCTCCTAACCTTACGATTCCTGATCAGGTGGTGGTCGTGAGAGGCTAATCGCCCCTCATTACCCCCTGTATGCTACACGACGCATGTTCAGGCCTTATCTAAAAATTCTTGCACGACTAGAGAATCGGCCCAAAAGGGGCAAAAAATTGTACAGTGTATGTACAAGGTACTTAAGGTACTCTCTGAATAGCAGCATTATGAGTGGAATACAGTTTGGTTGGTAAAAAGGAATGTCAGTAAGAAAAAAGGGAAATGCTGTTTCTGATATAATCATTATAATTATACAGTATCTTAGTAGCAAGAGAATAACAGCGGTAAAGTAACTTAAATAAGACATTTAAAAGTGTTAAGGTTTAGAGATACATTTGGTTTTAATAATAAAACCACAGCTGGCATGAAGGGTAGTACGCTTATCTTCACAGCTCCTTCATAAGTCATTAGGCTCTTTTACATAAATGTTCCACTGCCTTTCAGAGTGATGGGAACAGTAGTCCCAAATCCCTCTGGATTCTGCCTGGGTAAAGCAAGATGGCCTCTAATAAATGTCATGGTCTTGGTTCTGCTCAAGTTTTATCTTTGAGTTTTCATTGGTCTTATTTCCATTCTTGTGTTCTAGTTATTTTTTATTATATTAAAGTTCTTAGATATTTCTTATTTGCCCTCTTGTGTCCGTCTCCTTTTCCCTAGCTCCCTTCTTGCCTCTGCTCACACCTGCTCTTAATCTGCTAATTAGCCTGGTCTTTGTTTCTCTCTGTCATATGTTCTCCTCCTGTTCAGTCACTCTTTGTCACTCATTACTGGTTGGTGGCGGTAATGCACCTCTTAGTTGTTTGCCAACCGCCATAAAAAAACAAGAAGAAGAAGAAGTCACTCTTTGCTGGTTTGTCGTCATTTCTTTGCCCCCTTGTTGTGAGTATTCCTGGTCTTTGGAATTTTTGGAGGTTTGTGGATTTATGCTTTTGGATTTTTGCTTCTGTTACCCTTTTTGTTATTAAACCTTCAAGTAACCATCTCAAGCTTTTGTGTCTGGATTTGGTTTCTGTCAAACCTCCACGGTGACAATAAATAGCTGTTAAATGTTGCCATCTGGCTTTCTGATAGTTAAGGGATACTGCTAGCTGATGACACCAATGTCTGTTTATGACTGGTCATCGCACCCAGTGCAGGAATATTATTAAGGCTCATAAAGTACTATCAAAAAAATATCAGGATGGAAACTTTGTGTATCTTACCTTATTTTATCTAGATCAAATGTTTTTTTGGTATTATTTGTAGGATTTCTTTGGGAAGATTTACACCAAATGGCATTATGGTAAATTTTCCTCTTGCTATTGATCCCTTGATATTCTGCCTCTCTCTCATTTGCAATTTGCCCAAACACCATGGCGACCTTCTAGCTAGCTTGTGCTACTGGGTCATTAAATATAAGATAGCTTATTGGAACTTGTTATCTGAAAGATTAAAATTGGTGGACCTTGGTTATACCAAATGAGTTATATTTCTTTATGTGAAATATAGTAGAAAGCCAAAGTTCCTCCAGTTGCAATCTCCTACTTCTTTCCAATTTGTATTATTTGCTATTATCTCCCTCCTACAGGTACTGTTTGAACTTTTACTTTGGAAAACTGCATGAACATTTAGGTATGAACATTCATTAGCGCTTTTGTGTCGCTTTTATTATTATGTTTATGCTCTGTTTTCTCAACCTCCCAATGAAGTGGATAGTTAATATCAAGCAAGGTTCTGCTAGGTTCTGCTTCTCTCTAGGTGTTTTTTCTAATGTTGTTTTGATTTGGCTGGTACAATGGCCAGGTCTCTTTTGTAAATCTGAATCTCAGCGAGACTTCCTGGTGAAATGATGGTTAAAAAAAAAAAAAGCCAATGACTCAATGAAAGCGCCCATTCACTGTCGCTATATGTATCCAAGAGAAGTTCATTCAACAAGTCCATTACTATAGTAGATATAATTTACTGGGTTAGAACAGTTTTTAACAGATCTGTTTATATGATTTGATTGACTATACTAATAAGGTACCTTGAAATGACATGTAAATTTGTGCTCTATGAGCACAGTGATTAGAATGTGCGGTACATAGTATGAACAAGTTCAGAGTTCTTTAAATACTATTTTACTGTTTTTCACATTGCAGAAATTAACAGTGCACCAAAGAAAACAAAAGATACAATTTTCCTTTTTAGGGTGGTATGCATTAGTTTCTAGCACATTTGAGGCAAACATTTTAGAAGCATCTTGTGTTGTAGTTTCAGGTTCATTTCTTTCAAAGATGTCTGTACATCAAAGTCATTTGATCAATGCAGAGTTTTAATTAAAAATATTTTGTGACACCAAGGGGCAACAAGCTTTATTTTTTCAAACTTTAAAACCAGGAATAATTTCCCTTTCATATCAGTTCGATAATTTTTTTGTAATAAAATATACTTAAGTCTGTAGTTGTAGTATGATAAATCTTTCAAAAAGCCTACTGTTTGCTTTCAGGAAGGCACTATGTGATGATTTGAATAAGGAAAACTAAAGTTTTAATTTCATACATATCAAAACTGAATCTACAAAGCTGCATTTTTATTGCATTTCGCCAGATAATCTGATTTCACCTGATTTTACCTGATTATCCAAAACATTACCAAAGTTTTTCAGTGAAAACTCCAACAAAACAGGATAAAAATATTCTATTTCAGATCTTTCAGTCAACATTTATATTCACAATTATTTTTGTGACATCTCTGATATGGTTTCAAAAAAGCACATGCACACACTTCCTAATAGTAAAGAGTGCCTCTCTTGAGGCCTATGTTCCCCTCTGGCCAGTTCGAGGGAAGCTCTAAGTGCTCTGTAATAGCTAGCAATCAGCACAGAATGGATAGAAACCTATGTCTTGCCCTCAGGAAAGAAATATAAATAAATAAGATGAATAAATAAAAGCCCTGTATACTCACCACCGCATATTGCATTCAGCATGTGTTTTATAATGAATATAGATTGGTGATTGAAATATTTATAGTGCAGGCATGGTGGGATGTAGGTGGGTTTGTGGGGGGTTGTAGAAGGGTGGGAGTTAATGGTGTGAAATCTCATCCCGAATGCAGGAAAAGACACCCCTAGGAAGATGTCCTTTTTATGTTTTCTTTATTTATTTATTTAAGCCTGTAAAAGTATCAATAACTATTATGTTGCATAGAATATTTTCACATCTTTTGATGTTACAGCCACAATCTTTAAAGCATTTTGTTAGGATTTTTTTTGATTTACTAAAGAAATTAGCACAAATAAAGCAGATGCAATGAATATTTATGGACATGAGTTTTTACATTTAAACTGAGAAGTGTAATATACTGATTTATACTAAAAGCCTTTGGTCACATTATTAGCCACCTTTTACTTTGTCATTATAATACGTGTGTATGATAAACAGTGTGCATGATAAACGGTGTGTAATGATAAGTTGTGTTATTATTATAAAACTGTTTCAATAATACATTTTAGCACAATCCTTGAAAAATTTGATAGTGCACAGAATATGTTCTCACTTGGGGTTTCTACATAAATAAAATTAAACTACTTTTCTTACCCTAGAAAAGAAAAAAACTAAACGATCGATAAAGGCTGTTAACTTCCATTAACTTAAGTCAGGTTCTTCATATTTTAGTAATTTGCTTTAAATAAGCCTGTTGCCATCTGCTATAACCCCCTACAGTTTTCTTTATCTTTATAATTGTACAGTCTGGGTCATTGCATTGTTATTTCCATTTCACCATGCTGTGCTTATATGATGTTTACATAGTATATTAAGAGGAAATATTTGATGAAATGTTTCTCATGTGAAAATGTAAAAGATTTATCTTCCTTATGTGAAAGAAACTAAACTATCTTAGACCTCATACTGTTTTTTTTTTATACCAGATTTAAATCAAGTGTAAAAGGGGAAGTGTGAGAATATGTGTCAAAGATGTGTCAGTGTTGTGAAAACACAAATACAGACACATGGAGGGATGGGATCTGAGTGCCAGAAGACCAGGAACTTATAAAGACAGACACTAGAAACTAGGATGAGCTTCATATTGATATATATATTTTTTGTAGCTAGTGTCAGTGTTTTTTTTGTTTGTGAAACCGGATGTTGTGTTTCTGTTTCTTCCTAGCCCAAACTATAGCGTATATGTATCTGAAATTAGAAACTCATCCTAAATTAGGAGCAGCGTTGTGTATCTACGTGCGCAAAATGGGTGTTGAACAACCCTATTACATGTCTGGTGTAATTCCTTTTACTGTTAAAAACAGAAAGCTCTGACATGAGTAGCGCATGCATGCCGCATTGCTGAGGTTACCCACTGCTTCGCATCTGATGAATTTACCCGTTTAAGAGTGTATGGATGAGATTGCCACTAGTTGCATGATCTTACCTTGATATGTCTCTGCATTAATTACATCCAAAGGTGTTGTAATGACTGGCTGTTTTTCTTATTGAGTGCAGCTTCACACAGTAACATTGCCTGCAACAAATTCTGTTTGGGATTAGCAGAGAGGATTTTGCCATTTTCATGGGTTGCAACTTACACACTGAGGCTCAAAAAGCAATTGTATATGTCAAGGGAATGTAGAATAGACATAATTACATAAGATCTATTTATTGTATTGCCAAGACTTATTCAGTTCAAACAAATAAAATGCGATTAGTCTTATTGCAATGATTCAGTTTACTCAAAATTCAAACCTCATCAACTACTTTAAGTCAGTTTCAATATCAACCAATTATATAGTACATTGTAGATCTAATTACATAGACTTCTATTGAAATAATAATATATAGGAGCAAAAGTGGCATAGGATGCTGCAACCAGAGGGTTGCTGGTTTGAATGCCAGCTTCATCCGTTTTAGTATTTGTTTCCTTGGGCAAGACACTTCACCCACATAGCTTACTGATACTGGTTAGAGGGCCTAGTGGCACCTGTGTACAGCAGCTTTGCTTCTATCAGTGTAACCCAAGCCAAAGGTTTACCCAGTAGTTACAGCATAGCTTGCCATATACAGTGTTGGAATGAATTAATTAAGTAATGAATGAATGAATTAATGAAATGTAAAGTTCTTTTTTAATCTTCTGATTAAAAATAAGCTGTATACATACATGCCAAATGTTGTTATTTATTCAAGGATAACCCTTAGGCCTTACCAGGAGAATGGGCTATTCCTCCTGGGGTCCTGGGGGCCCCGGACTACTTGTAGTAGACATGCTGGTCTACTACACTTATTTGTGGTAATAAGTGCCGTAAAACCTGATGTTATCCAATGAAACTTTTCAATGCTATCAAATGAACACGAACGTGAGCTATGTGTGTTGCACATTATTCTTAGAGTGAATGGCGTTCTCGTTCACATTCATTACTTCAAAACTGATCTGTTCAGTACACCGTTCACTAAAAATATTAACGTATTCACTGAAAGATGTTCATTGAACGTGTTCATGCACAAAACTGTTTAGTAGTGTATTTTACATAAAACTGCTCACTTATCACATATGTACAAAAATGCTGTACAGCACCAGGTCGAGGCAACTGCCTTGCAGAATTTCATAGGTTAGGTTTAAAGTGTCAGAAAGTGAACAACTGAAAGCAGTGTATTGTTTTCTGTTGGAGAAATTTACCTCTGCATTTAGCCCCTCCCCTTGGGGTGCAGTGGGCGCCTGGGGAGCAATGTAGAATGTAGAAGCTACCTAAGAAGCATAAAGCTGGTCTTTCAAATTAATATGCTGATACTTTACCTAGTAGAAGTGTAGTGTGATTGCTGTGCTATATCCATAGTCTTCTTTATCGGAATGTTAAAAGTCATAAAATGAAATAATTGACTTAAAAAAAAATCTGTGTCTGTTTCAACCTTACCCTCTCCATCAGTTTACTCAGGACATGTAAAATACCTATGGGTCTGCTTTTACCCAAATCAATAGAATACAAATTTGGTTAATTATTTTTTGCCAGTTGATAAAAGGTGACCTATTTATAGAAGCTGAGCCTTCTTTATTAGGTCATTGACTTTGCAGCAGTCCCTCACCCTAAGAAAAGCATATTTGGATGTGATGTTATCTTTAATTTTAGGCAGCCAAAGATACAGATGTCATTAACTGCATGTTAATGCACACTTAGAATTGGACAGTATGAAGACCTGTGGTCTATTCTGCGCTCCAGTTTAATCATCTGATTTGAGCAGAGCAGACAAGCGAGAGCAGTGTGCCCTAGAGTCATGTAAAATGCAAAGGATTATACTACTCTATTAATACCTCCTGATAGAGCAGACAAGAAACACACATGTACTCAGAATTTCACATGCACTCTGATTTTTGTAGAGAAATTTTAAAACTCTCATGATTAGGAAAGCTCTGTCCAATAGCACCGTGATTATGAATAGATTACTATTATATGATGTAAATTTCAACCTATTAGTAGAAACTAGTAGAATGAAAGCCTTTTTTGTTTCATCTGAGTTGGGTAAACAGACCAAGGGATTTGTTTACTCTTAGTTGACAAAAAGAAAAAAATTGTTTCTTCAACCAACACAGAACTGACCCAGATTCAAAGCAGCAGTTTGTTAACCATTTATCTGGCACCTCCTGGTCCCAACTTGTCATCTGGTATCTCTTCCACAACATTTCTGAGTGCACTCCTAAGTGTACTTAACTCTGGCAAGACCACATGTTCTTGTTACATTATTAAATCCTCCCAAAAGACTATCAAGTTTTTACTCTATTTTCTGCTTTAAGTTGTTTTTTTTATGTTCTTCCATCTAGGCTGAGCCAACCCCCAACCTAAAGTATGTTTTATATTGTTCACATAAGCTCCTTATCAACTATACCTATATGTTTATTCTTAAGAGGGCTTGGTTTTCTGTCAAATAAGGATGTAATGCTTTGTAAGGGAAAAAAATTGGTGTCCGTGGTGGATCTCTCTTAAGCATCTTTAACGTCAATACATGAGGAGATTTTTATGGGGCTTTTCAGGCACGATACAATGTCAACTCCAGTCATCTGCTAATCTGCTGTCTGTTTTTCTAATTTGCTTGCTGTGTTGTAATTAATGAGTGAGCGTTGAGCATGGTGTTTCCCTCTTCTTTGTCAGCCAGAGTTTAAACCAGCCAGAGGTTATTACACTGCTTTCGAATCTTTCATTTCTCTTCTCTTATTGTCTAAGCACCCAATGCCCTACAAGTTTGCAAACAAGGGAATTAAAACATTCAAAGTAGATCTAAGGTAGCAGCATGGAAGAAGTGCTGTTAATCCACAAGTTTTCTTGGGATCTCAGTGAACCTATTTTTGGACTCTGTGTTCAACCAGGACCATCTTTGAGTTCTACTTTTCTCCCTTTCTCTCCCACATACTTCTCTAAAATGCTCGCTCAACCCCAGCCTCTTGTTTATCAGTCTAATGTTTGTTCCTGTCAGGGACAATATGTTTTCTCTCTGTAGCAGTCCACTCAGTTATTTTTCATCTAGCCCTTAGGCTGTTACAAGTCATCCTCTGTCCTTAAAACACCTCAATCTCTGACCAGCGGAGGGTTTTTTAGTATTTTTGGCTGTTAAAGGTATGCTTTGTACAGCCAGAGGAAATCACCAATATGTGAAATGAAACAGTATTTGTATAAATGCTAAACAAAAGCAGATGCAACTTTAGGAAATCAGAAGTATACTTAAGTCCAGAAAAATGTTGTTACTTTTCAAAAAATGTACCCCAGTTCAAAAATAATGTACAATTAAAGAATAATATTGCAATAACATAAACAAAAAAATGAATAAGAACAGCAACTTGGAAAAGCATTTAAATAAAATTTAAATAAAAATATTTTGCTGGGATTTCTTGTGACATTGCAATACATAATAGTAAATATGTCAAATGATGGAAAATTATGAATGGATTTAAAAGTGTGGTTCACTTCTCCATTTACCGTAGTCTTAATATAAAACCCTCTGAACCCTCTCTTAACTTTGTAGAACTCTCGTTTGCTGGAATTACATCTGGAGGCCTATTGAGTTATGTCTTAGGAATACAGTTTACTCCTGCAGTTTACTACTCTGGGGTTCCGGCAGAACTCCTTTGTACCCACTCAGGCTTCTCATTACATACAGCAACATGAGGCTGGACTGCAACCACCAACTGAAGCCATGCAGATTTGGGGAACCTGTCTGCTACCTGAATACAGAGGGAGATGAGTAAGCTTGCATTGTCTCTTACTCTTCACCGCCCCTATGAGTACACTATTGATCTTCTCCTTTGTGTTTGATCATATAACCTGTCCAACTCTAAGCACAATTCTATGAAGAAATATATATAAAAAATTCACTAACATTGTTGGCATTATCTGGTACTACTAGACCATCCTCATGTTCAGTAGGAACAGGGTTTTTGTTTGTTTAGAAAAGAGAATGTCCTTTAGACATTGTATTGACTATCACGGCCCAACTCTTTGTCACAAGTACTCTTTGCCTCTTCTCACATCAGCCTTCGATTCAGTCCATGGGAATTATGTGTTCTTTTAACTAGATGTGAGCAATGGGTACCATCTTATCAGGATAAGAGAAAGCAAATATTTGACGATGGCCTTTAAAACTCCTATTGGGCATTTTAATATTTCCTAGTGATGCCTTTCAGATTCTTTAATCCCCCAGCAATCCACAAAGCCTTGATGAACAATGGAGCACTTTACTTCATCAATGTATTTGTTTTTGGCTATCTAGATCACATACTGTTCTTCTCCAATGTTCTCAATGAATACAGAACCCATGTGGATCCTTCTGACACTGGGATGGGTGCCGTCCTGTCACAGGTGTCCCAAGGCAATGGTAATCTCCAACCCTGTGCATTTTTTCTCTAAACGATTCTCTCCCTATGGAGAATAATTGTGATGTTGGAAATTGGGAACTGGAGGAAAGGTGCTGCTGGCCAGAATTTTTGCACCCCCATTTTGGGTTATTGGTGTAGTCCCTGAGACCTGATAGAGCTTATCCGGCAAGCCCAGCAGGATAGCCTGACCCTTTAGGGGGACCCCTGGGGGTTTTTATGTCCCATTGTCTGCTCGCAAACGAGTCATACCTTGGGGTCACTTCTCAAGTTCTCTAGCCACCCTGGTACTAGTCGCAGCATCAGCCTTCTATGACATTTTTGGTGGGCCTTGCTCAAAAAAGATGACCAACAGTATGTATCTACACATCCTACCTGTGCCATATGTCTTCTCCAGCTTTTGCTTTTTGTTAGTTGTTTCTGTTTTTACACTGACCGTGGCCCTCAGTTTGTCTCATAGGTTTGGCAAGGCCTTTACCTGCGCTAGGAACCAAGTCACCTCTTTCTTCTGGTTTCCACTGCCAGACAAATGGCCTGGGTGAATAAATTAATCAAGAACTTGAGAATGCTCTCTGCTGTCTTTGCCTGGACAATCCTTTTTCCTGGAGTCAACACCTTGCTTGGTAGGAGTATGGACATAAATAACACATCTCAACAGCCTCAGGTTTGTCCCCTTTTGAAGCCTCATTGAGCTATTAGCCATCTCTCCTCCTAGCATCTTTTTTTCTAGGTCCGGTATTTCTTTTAGTAAGAACTCACCTGCTTCATTGTTGATGGTCCTGGGACCACATCAAGGCGGCCGTTCAACATACATCCACTCATACTAAGAGTTATGCTGAAAGTAAAAAGGTTAGTGCTCCTGTTCCTAGTGTCTTAACTGAGTGTTATAAAAATCTAGGCCATGTGTTTCTATTCTTTCCATCTTCTCTGTAGGGTGTGAGTTTGCAGGTGTGACTCCAAAGCTATTTTCCACCTAGCCCTCAACATTGGAGCTTTATTAGGAGCTGGAGCCATGAAGAAGGCATAAGATACAGGTGCTGGTCATAAAATTAGAATATCATGAAAAAGTAGATTGATTTCAGTAATTCCATTTAAAAAGTGAAACTTGTATATTATATTCATACATTACATACAAACTCATATATTTCAGATGTTTATTTTGTTTAATTTTGATGATTACAAATGACAACAAATGAAAATCTCAAATTCATCATATCAGAAAATTAGAATATTGTGAAAAGGTTCAAAATTGATGGCCCCTGGTGCCACACTCTAATCAGCTAATTAACTCAAACCACCTGCAAAAGCCTTTAAATGGTCTTTCAGTCTAGTTCTATAGGCTACACAATCATGGGGAAGACTGCTGACTTGACAGTTGTCCAAAAGACGACCATCAACACCTTGCACAAGGAGGGCAAGACACAAAAGGTCATCGCTAAAGAGGCTGGCTGTTCACAGAGCTCAGTGTCCAAGCACATTAATAGAGAGGCGAAGGGAAGGAAAAGATGTGGTCGAAAAAAGTGTACAAGCAAGAGAGATAACCGCACCCTGGAGAGGATTGTGAAACAAAACCCTTTCAAAAATGTGGGGGAGATTCACAGAGTGGACTGCAGCTGGAGTGAGTGCTTCAAGAACCACCACACACAGACGTATGAAAGACATGGGTTTCTGCTGTCGCATTCCTTGTGTCAAGCCACTCTTGAACCACAGACAGCGTCAGAAGCGTCTTGCCTGGGCTAAAGAGAAACAGGACTGGACTGCTGGTGAGTGGTCCAAAGTCATGTTCTCTGATGAAAGTAAATTTTGTATTTCCTTTGGAAATCAAGGTCCCAGAGTCTGGAGGAAAAGAAGAGAGGCACTTCATCCACGTTGCTTGAAGTCCAGTGTAAAGTTTCCACAGTCAGTGATGGTTTGGGGTGCCATGTCATCTGCTGGTGTTGGTCCATTGTGTTTTCTGAGGTCCAGGGTCAACGCAGCCACATACCAGGAAGTTTTAGAGCACTTCATGCTTCCTGCAGCTGACCAACTTTTTGGAGATGCAGATTTCATTTTCCAACAGGACTTGGCACCTGCACACAGTGCCAAAGCTACCAGTACCTGGTTGAAGGACCATGGTATCCCTGTTCTTAATTGGCCAGCAAACTCTCCTGACCTTAACCCCATAGAAAATCTATGGGGTATTGTGAAGAAGAAGATGCAATACACCAGACCCAACAATTCAGAAGAGCTAAAAGCCACTATTAGAGCAATCTGGGCTATCATAACACCTGAGCAGTGCCACAGACTGATCGACTCAATGCCACGCCGCATTGCTGCAGTAATACAGGCCAAAGGAGGCCCAACTAAATACTGAGTGCTGTACATGCTCATACTTTTCATGTTCATACTTTTCAGTTGGCCAACATTTCTATAAATCCTTTGTTTTTATTGGTCTTCAGTAATATTCTAATTTTCTGATATGATGAATTTGAGATTTTCATTTGTTGTCATTTGTAATCATCAAAATTAAACAAAATAAACATCTGAAATATATGAGTTTTTATGTAATGTATGAATATAATATACAAGTTTCACTTTTTAAATGGAATTACTGAAATCAATCTACTTTTTCATGATATTCTAATTTTATGACCAGCACCTGTAGTTAACTTTCCCTGCCTGATAAACCTAACTTTGTGGCCCTGTTCTTACAATTTCTGTCTCCTATGTCCTCAGATGTCCTGAAGCCATTCTGGATTCACTGTTCTCTGGAATTCTTTTCCATTGTCTCCTGTAGAAATCTGTGAACAGGCTCTGCTGTAGCCTCTCTTTAACCTCCAAATAACAGCTCTCGTGGAATCTGGTCCTCCTCGGCTTCACTGGCTACAACAGTAAAACCCAAGGGATTCAGTCGACAGACTCTTCTGCTTAATATTAGTGCAAGATTTCTCCCAGAGACTTGCCTGTGGATCTGAGCCATAAGTCCCATATAATCCTATTGCCTGGTTAATTTCTCCCATGATGCCAAAAACTCACTTATCTCTACAGTCCAACTCCTTCATTTCAATAAACTCTTAATGTAAGAGCCAATTTGAGACAAATTTATTTATAGTTTTAAAAAGGGTTAAAATACAAGATTGATAATTTTGTTTGTTGTTAAGATTATAATTTAAGTTTAAAAACTCTATTATAACCATAGAATATTGAAATGCAATTTGAAATGCATATTTTTGGGCTTCCTGCATGCTGTTATTTTATACGTCTATTTTTTGTTTGCTTTTACGTACTGTACGTAAGGACTGAGGGCAAAACAGACATGCTGGAAGCAACACAGTTTTAGACCGAGTTTATTTTATATGAAAGTGGATGTTCTCTTATTTTTGTTTTCTTTTAATAAACATCACAAGTTGAAGAACATTATCTGGAATTGCTCGCGTTTCAATACTAGTTGCTGGACTGTTTTTCCATGCGGTACAGAAGAAACCAAAGGAGCTGGAGTGCCGCTACACTTAAGTTACTCTCTGTCTCCGTGATTGTTGCCCATTTTAGAGCTCATTTAAGTTAAAACCGTTACTTAGTCACATAATCTTTACTATAAATAATTGTATCAATCATTATACCTGTGTTTGTGTATAATCCTCTTCTTCTAATGTCTTAATGTTTTATTCCCTTTAAATTTTTGTGTTTTCTCTATGCCACTGCAATCTACTTTTTTCCCCCTCACCTTAAGACTCTAACAGTCTTGCCACTGAAACATACTAAAGAAATAAACTAGCCTTTCCTTGAAATAATCTTTGTTTATAAAAAGGAATTATTAAACCTTTCCTAGCTTATAAAAAAAAAAAAAAGGCGATCCATCTTGCTAGTTTTGTCTTTACTCATCAGTAAACACATGAAATGATCAAAATTATCAAAAGAAAAGTCCAATAAGGAATTTAGGTGCCAGTAACTTGAAATAAATATTTATTTTACCATATTATTCGGGAAAAGTTATCAACATTTAAAAACTTTTAAATGCTTGAGTGACCTATCTAGGACAGTTTAACGAAATTAGACCAAATCATTATTATTTAATTACACTTGCAGTATTAGGTTCAAACAACTTAATTCAAATCATTGACAATGTTGATCAAAACTTACCTTTGCTTTATAAACAACCACTATAACTTCAGTTTCTAGTTTAATCAAAAAGAAGTCTGATGTATGTAGTACTGAATGTTTTAAGAATGTTGTGCCACTTCACCAGAAGATTATGAATGTATTAAATAACTAGAACTAGAAGCTAGTTAATTAATAGGTCATTCAAATCAAGGGTAAAGCTAGTTATTAAATTATCAGTTGAATGATTATAACTGTAATTTGCTTACTGACCAAGGTTTTAGCCCCTTTCCTAAAAGGGTTAAACTCCTGAATCCGGCTGTTAAAAATACAGTTGTCTTTCACCAATTTAGTAATTTAGGCTATGGTTTTTAGCAAAGTAATTAATTTCCAACCAAATAAATGTGCCTCTGTTCATTCGGATGCTACTGAAAAATAAAATAAAATCCAACCTGAGTGATTAATCGTTCACTGTGTAAAATGAATACAAAAGACCACTGGTTAAAAAAAAACTATTTTACCTTTATAAGCTACAATCACACAGTATTATATCTAATGACTAAAAAAATAAAAGGGGAAGAGGGGTTTAAGAGTTTGTTCAAAGTCTGTGATGTTCAAAGTGTAAGGCTTAATGCATTTGAAAGTGTCCTTTATAATAGCAGCAGATAAAGTGTAAATAAATCCTGACACAGAGATGTTAACTGTAGTCCAAACAGTGAATTTTCATTCAGTTTACGGTGGAAGGCCTTCAGCTCGGTCTGGTTTCTGCAGGCCCATGTTCGGTCCGGTCCATTCGTCCAACTGCAACTCAAAGAGATTTGGATCAATCCGATGCAATAATAGGAGGCAATTTGCAAGGGGGTTAATTTTATAACTCACGGTAGCATGCGGGACGTCTCCCTTTTAGCTACGGTGGTTAGCGCGTAGCCGCGGCCTGTAGCACTTCTGCGGCGCTGCTCAGTCCCTCCGTCTCGCAGGCGGTCACGGTCCTGTGGCTTCCAATGGCTTCTTTGGCAAACAACGATAGGGGCCCCCATCGTTCTGCAGTTAGCAGAGCTGGATAAGCTGTGGTCTGTCTCTGCTGCAGCAGGTGTTAGAGTACATTGCGTTCGCTCAGTTTGAATTGCAGGAAGGATAAAAACACTGTGTTCAGCTCCTTCTTTCTCTATCGCAGGAAAAATAAAAACACTGAGTTCATCTCCTTCTGAATCGCAGAAAAAAGGCAGTCTGACTCAGTCCTGTGAGCGCAGACTTCTCCGGAGGGGTTTTCAGCTGGAGCGTTTCTTCTAGCCATTAGCAGCGCTTAGCCACCTGCAAAATAGGATGCTAATATGGGGAGCTAGGGTTTTTCAAACCTACGCTTGTGGGGTGTGTCTTCAAAGCAGCATACTTCTGGTGACATCAGGAAGAATGTATCGCAGCGATAAGTGGGTATCGAACTTACCACATGTTGGTAATGTGTTGGAAATGTTAAAGAGTATGATTTATAAAAAAATATTTTTTTTTTTTGAAAACACAAGAGAGAGACCATTTGTATTGAGTCAACTTCATTCTAAGAACCCTTAATAAAATCAAGTTTAATATCTCACCTTCAGAAGCATATATAAATACATATACATATATTTTACGATAATTGTGATAAAAACAATTAGCAATTTGGGTTATCAATTAAAACATTTTAAATCAGCGTAGTTTGGTTGTGTCTGCCACAGTGCAGTTCAGTTGCGTTCCATTTACACTCAACAGCATTCTCGGTTACCGTGCTTGGACTCTTCTTGGCATGGTTTCAATAGGGTAGTGTAAATGGGGCTTATGGGTATGTTGGATTTCAGCGGCTGCATCCTCCAAGGACCCGGTCTACCTGGAGTGGGTATTTGGAGGGTTGTGTAAATAAGGCGGAGAGTTCAGCTATGGATTCAACAGGTCCAGCCTTCTCCGGCCTCCACCACCCCTCACTTAGCGTACACCCAGCAATATAACAGTTGACAAACAAAGCAGGCAAAAAATGGATGCCAAACTTCTCATTTTTGTTTTGTGTGCTAGTTAAATTTTTGAGAAGTTTCAGTTGCAGTACCATCGTCTTAGATATCAGATTGTTGTCCCCACACTGCTCTTCCAACCACTCTCCCGAATCAGAAGAAGATGGTGCTGCCTTCTTAGCTTTTCAACTGTCTGTCTCTAAAAATTAAGTGAAGAGTTAACTAGAGAGACTGAATCACAATACGTCACCAGGTCCTGATGGTGTCAGCCCCTGAGTCCTGAAGACATGTGCTGAATAGCTCTGCTGGATTCTGCAGCATTTCTTCAACCTTAGCCTTAAAGATGATATGGTTCCAGTGATGTCGAAGACCTTCTGCCTTTTTCCAGCAATACGAAAACTCAGCAAACAGTCCTCAATAACTATAAACCTTTTGACCATGCAGATGAGGGACATGTGTCACCTTTGCAGTGTGTCTGTGTTTGTTTGTGTGTATGGCCAATTTTTTGTTACCTTGTTTGTAGGGACAGTGTAAGCCCAATTTCGCAGGAATATGTTACTTTGTGGGGACCAGCCGATTGGTCCCCATGAGGAAAGGTTCCCTTCTTGGGTTGGGGGTTGAATTTAGGACTAAGGTTAAAATTGAGTTTAGTTTAGGTTTATGTTGTGTGTGTATAAAATTAAATCATAAGCTTCTTATGAGACTGTTTAGATAAATGTTCAGTTCTTTTTAGTTACATAAGCTTGAGTATGTTACAAAATGGGCTTTTTGTGACTTTTCTCTCCCTGTCATTTACAACATGTCCTTTTTATTTATTGAAATGATCTCTTAAGTTCCATACAATCCAGCATGTTTCTTTGTGCAATAAATAATTACATGTCTGCTTTCTGATTTATGATGCTGTATTGGAAATCAATATGGCTCTTCTAGGTCCTTTGGATGCTGTGATTGATACTTGGGGTGGTCAGCATATGGACTTGGAATCCGAGCTGTAGTTCTGACCGTTCCCATATGGGTAATAGTATATGCAATGCAGTCATTGCATTTACTATTTGTGCTCAAGTGAATTAGCTGGAAACAAAATAGAAGAAAGCTAGAAATCAAATGGAAATATAAAGTTTAGCGATCACTGTTAATCCTTTTCATTCTGGGATTGTAAATATTTCTGTGTAATGGAGTAAAATATCTAAAATATATTTTTTCCAATCATTTTTCTGTTGCTATATTTAAGAATTTAGGCCATGTCATTATATGACAGCTCTTGTCTCTCGTTTATGTAAGTTGATTTGACAGCAGCGTTAGATCGAGATAAGGCGATACAGAGGCCTCTTTTTGGTCATCTGTCAACAGACAGAGACAACAAGCTCTCTCACTGACATACTTTACCTCCAGTAAGGGATGAGAGGAAGGACAGCGACCTTGATTGAGCCTTGATTAAATGTTGTTAACAATCCAGAGAACTGGTCGGCCTTTTTGAAAACTTGGCTGGTGCATGAGCAAACTGACCATGAACAAAAGCTACAAAGAGCTTCAGGGACACGAGGATTGCTTAACTGGCAGGAATGCTTGTGCTGAACTAAAATGTCATGCCTCTGTGTCAGGAGTATTTTTTGAAGAAAAAAATCTAATAACATTTAATGTTTTTTAAGTTTTAAAAAGCTTTTTGTAGAAAGCTAAAGTAACACATTTACTTTTTCAATCAATATATAAAAAAGTTAGGCTGCAGTTTCAGCCTTCATCTTACTTGTGTTAACAGCTTGTGAGACTGCTCTAAATTATTACTGAGGAATGTTTCATCCAGGGCGATGAAAGACAACAACTGCAATCATCTTAAAAGCTCCTGATGATCAAGTAAGATACTGAAATACCTGCATGGGGAATATAAACTATCTGCAATAGAAACACTAAAATATGAATTTCACTTTTTTTCGTTTTGTTGGGTTTTTTACTGACTAAATGACCATGTAAAGAACAGACTGTATGTGTTTGAGTTTAGAAAAGAAAGGATAGAAATTTAACTTTATTGATCTCACAATGGAGAAATTAACTCTGCATTTAACCCATCCCATTGGGAAACATTGGGCTGCCACTGTGCAGCACCCAGAGAGCAGTATGGGATAAAGGCTCTTGCTCAGAGACCCAGAGTGCAGCCTGTGGGGATAGAACGGGGTAGTTGCAACCTTCTTAGAGCACAAGTGCACTGTTCTAACCACTTGACCATCACTTCCCAACACTTTGTTGGTTCTTCATTATTTTTGGCCTTTTGAAATACTTGAATTAGTTCTTTATAGATATTCATGGAAAAGTTGATCCATTCTATTCAAGAAACAGGGTGTAATTTTCAGTGACATCTAACGGTCAAACTGCAGCAACATGAACTTTTGTCAAGTCTGCACTGCTGTAGTGCAAAGATTTCTGTCTCCATAATTTCTAAGGCAGCAATTTCTAAGGCAACGCAAACATAGAGATTGAGACTTTCAATTCGTAGATGATCAAAACTAACTTACTTACATATAACATACTTCATTTTCTGTCAGTAAATTCCTGTAATTACTACAGATGCTAGCTCTAATTAAAGTAATACAATAATATGAAAGAAATGCATGAAAAGTTATAATTTGTAATAAAATCTATCCAAAGCATTTAAATATACATTGTAATGAATACAATGTATATTGTAAAGCATTACTTTTAGACTGTTCCTTTTAGATACTTCTTCAAGAGACATAAAATTGATATAACAGAGTGATATCCTGTATAAAGGAACAGGTTGTTGCATTGAACTTTTGGATACCTTTGTAATGCTTCTGGGTTGGTGCTGTCATCAGTGCAAGCATAGGAGAAGCAGGAAAAAATGTTCATGGTGGAGAGAAAGGGCAGAATCGTCAACATGGAGAGTCAACCTGAGCAACAATAACACGGGGGCAGCTCACAGCTATGGTTCTGTACAAAGGAGGATTACTGTTTGTGAAATATTACAGAAAAGATTAAGATGCCTATTCAAAGTTAACCTTACAGTAAAGTCCAAGATTATACATAGCTCTTGCATGTACACAGACATTTTCGGTATGTATCTAGCAAAAATTACACTGCAAAATGTATGTATAAAATGATTAAAAAGTTCATTTTCCTAATGCAATCAATACAAAATTAATAAAAAAGGGTTTAAGTAACATTTATTTTTTTAACTAAATGAATAAGTACCACACAAAAACAGGCAGAACACGCCACATTTAACCTGATAAACATCACTCAACTGTTGTACAAGGCTTTGTATCAGACACTTGTTTAGGAACACATTATTCTTTAAATATTATTTAAGTTAGGATTGGAAGCTACCTTCTGGCCATGGGCTGAATATGAATATGGAATGCAATATAAACATCAACGGTACAAGAAATATAAACTGATAAATCCTTGTGTTTTTAGGATATTACCAAGGGAGGAGCTTTGGGGTCCTCCCTTTGTTCCCAATAGGCTAAGCCACACAAGGCAGATACAGCTGATTTAGTATTTCACCTTCTATCCAGAAGATGAAAGTCTTCAAACTTTAATCCAGTTAAGTATGGTCTGCCTTCCATGCAGTCAAACAACCAAAGCAAACGCCAGAAACTGGCTACTACCTTTCTTTGTCTGTTTTTTGCAGGATAGACTTGAAGCTTGAACTCAGCAACAGTGAATTAATGAAATCGACCTTTTTTTTTCATGATGCTGTCAATTACCAACAAAACTAAACTTTCCTGAACATTGGAAACTCATCTTCTTAAGAACAGGGAGAAATAGAGGTACCTATGTTGGCCTGACAGAAAATGTTGCTTCCAGCTAAACTATTTGGATCCTGTTACTTTTTATAATGTCTGACATGTTTTAACAGCCGACTTGAAAAACTAAAAATAATAGCAGTTTGCAGGTTTGCATTTTTGAATCAAATTTTAATGCGTTTTGAGTTTTATTTATCAAGAAAAAGGTACATTTAATCAGCAGTCGCATTTTTTAAAGTAAATTCTTATATTTTGAACCAAAGTTATTCTGAATTTACACTATATGTGTAGTTTACTGTTTGACAATGATTGCAGCTCAGTTCATTCTTTTATTTATTGTCTTAACACAAAAACCATTTGGGGATGTGTGGAACAAATATGACAATGTGTTTTTCTGATCAAAATTATATCACATAAATAGGCTTAAGGGCACAATGCTGGATATTTATCTGTAAAATAAGAAAAGGGAAAATAACAGAGCTTATTCATGTAGACAACAATGACAAAAAAATGTGGAGAAAGCAAGTAAAAATGTTAAGAACACTCTTATATCTATACAAAATTAATGAAGACAACTCTGGGACAGCATAGGATGAAGTTTTATCATTCTTGAAATAGTAACTAGAAACAAAGTGAAACAGACCAAAATGTAAAGGCTTAAAGAGTGATGTTTTATTGATTTCTTGAGCCTCTAACTACAACAAAAAACCTTTTTCAACTCAAACAAGCACAGACATGGTAATATCAAGTCTCAGAGTCCTGTATTTTTTTCTCACAGCTGCACTGATTGCAAAAAAAATTCTGTTGAGGTTGAGGACTTTGAAATTGAGTCTATGACCCGGGGGTTTAGAAGAAATAAGGGAAAGAGACAGAGAGACAGAAAATGAGGGTGAGAAAATTGTTAATGATATATCATGAAACACAAGACATAGAGTGAGACAAACAATGACATAAAATAAGACTTTGTTCGGCCCTTTTTGTGGACGCTAATTTGCACTTTTTATCTATCTGGCAACCACAGTCCTAATGAATGGCCTTGACACATTCACAACAGCTTGTGTTTTCCTGCTTGTGCAATTCAAGAAAGATGTATTCATGACTCGCTGTGCATAATCCAATCTGTGACTGATTTAGCTGTCTGCTGCCCAGGAGCCAGCAAGGCGCTACGGGATACCCCTATCCAACACTCTGCTTTCCCAACTCCGGGACACTGAGACATCAGGATACCCCCCCATGGGGCCCCTAACCAAGCCAGAGCAAGGCTGATCACCTTAGACTAAAGTGACGTGACTGTAGAACGCAGACACGCACACACTTAAGGTTGTGTGCGTGCCCATGACTTTCAGAGGCGATACTGCATTAAGTAAGGATGTGTGCTTTGGCCTGTGGTATAGAGTGTCGTCCCTGAAGGCCTTGAGAGGTGTGCGTGCGTTTGATCTGCCGTACGCGTTTAAATCTCAGAGGCTGCATGAGATTGAGTGTTGTATGTTTTGGCATGTTCACTTGAATGCAACACAGACAAAAAGAGTCCTAGAGAAATGTTTCACTGCATAGTAATGGCACATTGGAATAAACTAAAAGACATCCACAATCATACAAAATCCACACAGGAAATACTTGCTGGCATTAAACCTCAGGCAATGTATTAGAATAACCTTTCCCTCAACGTCTAGACAATAATCATCACAATGATTTTCAGTGCTGTCTTTCAAATCTTCACAGCTTTTGCCTCCGGCTCTTTTTCATCTTACATACAAATACTCCTTTCGTTGCTGAACTTATGGAAATAATCAAAGTATGAATATATACTGAGTGATTAATACCTTAATATATTCACCTGAGCAAAATTCCAAACTTGGAGTCTAATGAAGGAGAAATATTCTCAAAATAAGCTAAACCTCATACAAACAGTGCCCTGTGAAGGTAATGATACTTATTTAATAGCTTAATTTTGTATTACACAAATTACACAATTAAAAAAAAAACCCACAAACTTATTTAATCTAGCCTTTCTACCAGGATGTCCCACACACAAAATCTCTTTGACAATGGATACTTTCGCAAGAGGCCCACTGATACAGCACATAATCACATAATACAGATATAAGAATAGAGTTAAGAAAAAGAAATGGCATTCATGCATATAAGAAATTTATATATTTGAAAGGATTCAAGTAGGAGTAAATTTTAGATTTATAGACGGATCCAACCGTTCATCCTTCCATCATTCCAACATTGTCCTGTTTATGAAGAGATACACAGGAAAACTGCAACGGGTTGAGTGATTTTACCAAAACTCTAAATTGTGATTATTTTCTGATAAAACTGTAATTGCGATTTCATTTAAATTTTTCTTTGCATTAACGTCATGCATGAAAATGACCTTAAAAGCTTGCTTGTCCAAAGTACAGTGTTGCAGAACTTAACTGTAATCTTTGAGTAAAAGTGCTTAGTTCTGCTTGCATGCATGGATTTGCATGCCAGCAACAACTCTCTTTTCTTTCTGTGTGGTCGCAAACCCACATTAGGTGTAGTACCACTACCTAAGGGGCTGAAGTGAAAAAAAATTGTCTTACTCCTGCTAAACATAATGAGACCAAAATTGAGGATCTCTGTGATTTGAAAATTGTTATTATATTTTCATCCATCCCAAATCTATAGATTATCATATCTAAGGGTGATAACTTATTTTAAGATAAGATAGTTAAGATATTTTAAGTAACAAAAATATTTTTCAACATAGAGAAAAAAACTGTAGTCATATAGAACTCCCACATGTACAGGGAGTACTATATATGAACTATATGAAGTAATATATACTTCACCATATTGCAATTCCCTTAAGGGGTCCACCTGAGTGTTACTTAATCTCAGATTAAAATCAGATGTCTATATGAATGATATAAATGCCGCAGACATTTATTAGCAGAGATGGGGTCTGACTTAAGTCACCAGATTTGATTTACGACTTGCTGGATTAAAATTAACCAAATTTAAATGAACTTGACTTGCCCTTCCTGACCTGCGAATTGACTTTACTTGAGTCAGGTGACTTGCCAAGTCACTGCAGTCATGTTCATTGTACTATAATTATTAGCAAATAAATGATTAGATAATCATTACATTATTTTCTGCGAGTGCTCCTTACCTGCAGGATATCAGCAAACCCAATCTTCCACACCAAGTATGGAGAGGAATACCTGCATCGGTCTAAAGAATGATAAGTTAAGATGGAAGCCATTCTGACTGGCAACATCCTGAAAATTGTACAGTTACTCTACAAAGATCACACGACAACACAAAATAAAAAAGGAGCTACCTGTAAAATCCGCAATGTTAAGTTCACTGATTTACTGTGCAAGCAAAACATCACATTTCACCCGCCGTTTTAGGACAGTGCATAAAGAAAGGTGAGCTTTGTGCTGATTTGTTTTGGGGTTTTTTGCTACTTGGTTGTGCTACTGACAAGATACTACTAAACTAGCGTTATGATGTTGCTGGTGGTTTGTTTTACTTTGCTTAAATATACACATCTGTCTGAAATTGCAAATCTGGTGGTGAGAAGCTAGAGCTCGCTTGTTGTAACAAGAACTGACTACCCGTTAAATAGCTATGTATGCGTGCCTGTAATGAACTTAACTGCTATACTGCATCAAAACTTTTTTCAGATGTTATGACTACAGTCACGGTGCATTAGTTGGTAGGAAACATATATTACCAGTTTTGGTGTTAAAGCTGCCTAAAATGCCATGAAATTACAAGCATCATGATTCTTGACTGTAAAAGTATGGTAGTGTTTCAGATTTTCCAAAAATATGTTTAATGTGGATGTTTCCAAACCATGGTCTTGTGACTTTCTTTTCTCATTGTGCACGTCCCCGAAGGGCCTTCTCCTAACCTGCTAAACATCTCAGTTCGTGCTCGCTGTACAATGCACTTCACTTTACCTTTCAATCATTTAGAACTTTGACATTGAAACTGTTGAAAGACAAGCTAAAGTGCTATCAAATACAAAGAGTATATGGGAAGTTATTCAGACTTCACATAATTTAAGGACAGGATGGAAAGGAAAACAACTGCTATGCATTTGCCCGTTGCATATCTTATTATCTTTTTTATTTTTTGTATTATTTGTAAAGTGACCTTGAGTGTCTAGAAAGGCGCTGTTAAATAAAATGTATTATTGTTATTATTATAACGCAATCAGAACTTTTTAAAGCAAAAAATGTGTTTGCATCCATGAGCTTAAACATCAGAACCAATTAAACGGCCTCCTGAATATCGATGCA
This sequence comes from Cyprinodon tularosa, assembly GCF_016077235.1. Taxonomy (NCBI): domain Eukaryota; kingdom Metazoa; phylum Chordata; class Actinopteri; order Cyprinodontiformes; family Cyprinodontidae; genus Cyprinodon; species Cyprinodon tularosa. Next base: position 64,174 of record NW_024039644.1, read on the forward strand.
TGCATTCAATGAGTAATCAGAATAAGGAAATCTTTTATTACCAAGTACGATTTTACACATGCAATGATTTTTGTGTGTTTTTTTGTTGTTAGGGCATAATAAGCATTATCCAAATATAAAATATTAAGAAAATAAAAAAAATGGAATATAAAGATATCAATACACAGTATTTTCAAAGAATAAAAAGATAAGCACAGCTGCTGATGTGGATGAGAACCAATCAAATGTTCACAGTTGTAAGATACTTTAAAAATGCAAGTATACAAGCAGGAAAAGGATGTCCAAGCTGAGCTTAATGCATAGAGTGTTGGGATCCAAGGTTTGCCCTCCAGAGGGCGGTGTGGATCCCATTCTGTGGTTCCTTCTGGGAGCTGGTTCTCAGCACTCAGCTGATTCCAATCAGCTCTGCTGATTAACCTCTCACTATATAAACTGTTTGAAAGCTTCACTCTGAGCCGGATCGTGGGTCATTGTCCTTGTCCTTGCCATGGAAGCTAACCAGAGTCTCTTGCCTGTTTAATCCTGCCTATCTGAGTCTTCGAGCCTGTGAGTTTAAGTTTGTTTATTTGCCCCTTGAGTTTAACCTGTTCTCTGTCTCCTCTGCCTTCCAGGGCAGAACCCTGAGCTGTTCACAAATAAATATTGGACTTTATCCTGCCTCTGAGTCTGTGGAGTTCTGCATCCTTGGGCTAGCAAACCAACCACGCATCATGACAGAACGATCCGGCCAACAGTCTAGCCCAGCAGACTCCAGCCACGCTCACCTGGTGAGGCCCGCTCAGCGCCGTCCACTCCCTCCCGGGTGGGAGGCGCTGCGACGTCACTATGATGAATTAGTGGCTGCTTTTGCCCCTGAGTTAGCCCCGTGCCGTCCAGAGACCCCAGAGCTGGCCCCGTGCCGTCCAGAGACCTCAGAGCAGGTCGTGAGGGAGAGGTTGTGCCGACGTGTTATGGATTATGGGTTGAAGCAGGAGCGGCGTCGTCAAGAAGAGGAGTGGCGTCGACGTGTAGAGGAGATGGAGATGGAGCGGCGTCGACGTCGTGAGGAGTTGGGGCGCCAATGGGAGATGGAGCGGCGTCAACGTGAAGAGGAGTGGGAACGCAGAAGTCGGGAGATCTGGGGCCGTCCAAGGACCCCTGTTCCTGAGGTGGAACCGCTGGGGACGGCCTCCGGTGTTCCAGTGGAGCCACAGCCGATAAACTCCTCTGCCCCAGACGTTGAGCCGCAGTCCACGGCCTCCTCAGTTTCTGAAGCGGAAGCGGAGACAGAGTTTCTCCCGGTGCTTCCTGCTGAAGCGGAATCGACGACCTTCTCAGCTCCAGATTCGGATCCACAGTCGGTGGTTTCCGGTGCTTCCTCTGAGCCTCCTCCTGTGGAACCACAGTCAGTGGTTTCCCCAGCTCCTGATGCGGAGCCGCAATGGGCGGCTTCCTCTGTTCCTGACCTGGTGCCGCAATCGACGGGCTTCCCTGTTCCTGACCGGGAGCCGCAACCAGCGGGCTCCCCTGTTCCTGATGTGAAGCCGCAATGGGCGGCCTTTTCTGTTCCTGATCCGGAGCCGCAATCCGCAGCCTCCTGTGTTCCCGTGGAGCCGCGATCGGTGGTCTCCCCTGCTCCTGGGGTGGAGCTGCAGTCGGCGGCTTCCTCTGAGCCTCCCCCTGAGCTACAGTCGACGCTTTCCTCTGAGCCTTCCCCTGAGCCACAGTCGTCGGTTGCTGCTGAGCCTGTTGCTGTGTCGCTGAAGCTGAGACGGCGTCCTACTCGGAGCTTCCTGCAGCTGCAGAAACGGCGTCTTCCCCGGAGTTTACAGCGGCTGAGACGGCGTCCACCTCAACGCTCCCCGCAGCGGCTGAGACGGCGTCCACCTCGACGCTCTCCGCAGCGGCTGAGACGGCGTCCACCTCGACGCTCTCCGCAGCGGCTGAGACGGCGTCCACCTCGACGCTCCCCGCAGCAGCTGAGACAGCGTTCTCCTCGTTGCTCCCCGCAGAGGCAGAGACGGCGTCCAACTCGGAGCTTCCTACAGCAGCAGAAACAGCCTCCTCCTCCGCGCTTCCTGCTGCAGCAGAGAAGGCGCCCTCCTCCATGGCCCCTGCAGCTTCTGAGCTGCCGGTCACACGGCCGGCCACCTGAGACTCTGTCCTGCTGCCGGTCACACGGCCGGCCACCTGAGACTCTGTCCTGCTGCCGGTCACACGGCCGGCCACCTGAGACTCTGTCCTGCTGCCGGTCACACGGCCGGCCACCTGAGACTCTGTCCTGCTGCCGGTCACTCGGCCGGCCACCTGAGACTCTGTCCTGCTGCCGGTCACACGGCAGGCCACCTGAGATTTAGCCCTGCTACCGGCCCCTCGGCCGGTCACCTGAGACTTTCTCTGTCCTCGCCCACCCTAGGTGGGTTGTTTTGAGTTCTGGTTCCTGATCTGTTTTTTGTGCCTGGCCCTCCGTGCCTGTTTCCCCCCCTGTTCGCCCTAGGTGGGTTGTTTTTGTTTCTGGTTTTTTGTTTTTGGGCGTCTGGTATCCGCCCTTGAGGGGGGGGTACTGTTGGGATCCAAGGTTTGCCCTCCAGAGGACGGTGTGGATCCCATTCTGTGGTTCCTTCTGGGAGCTGGTTCTCAGCACTCAGCTGATTCCAATCAGCTCTGCTGATTAACCTCTCACTATATAAACTATTTGAAAGCTTCACTCTGAGCCGGATCGTGGGTCATTGTCCTTGTCCTTGCCATGGAAGCTAACCAGAGTCTCTTGCCTGTTTAATCCTGCCTATCTGAGTCTTCGAGCCTGTGAGTTTAAGTTTGTTTATTTGCCCCTTGAGTTTAACCTGTGCTCTGTCTCCTCTGCCTTCCAGGGCAGAACCCTGAGCTGTTCACAAATAAATATTGGACTTTATCCTGCCTCTGAGTCTGTGGAGTTCTGCATCCTTGGGCTAGCAAACCAACCACGCATCATGACATAGAGTGGTGGAAGCTGTTTGGATGAGACATCCAGTACCCCAGTTGGGTGTGTGTTTAGCCATGGTGGTATCATCATGAGACCCCATCAGTCACAACTCAGTGCAAAGGTTCTTTCCAATTTGATTTTTTGGAAGTGTAATTTTTAATGCTCACAACAAGATATTCTGATGCTCAATTAGGCACACATTGTTCTCTATCTTTCTCTCTCTTTCTGTCTCTGTCTCTCTCACACACACACCGCACACACCGCACACGCATACACTGTTCCCTTACCCTTAACTCACATCCTTCTCTTTCTCTGCCCCTCTCGTTTCTTTCCCACTCTTGTTGAATTAAGTGCCTTCCAACTCTTCATACTGTATGTTGTTGTTTCATATACACTATGAGATTGTAGCCATTGATACCTGACCACAAAATGAGAAAGTCAGTATTTCACTTTGTATGGACATTCAGCTCCAGTGCTTCAATCACTTGTTGAATTAAGCACATTCTAACTTTTACTGTGTTTCTTTTCAACATATGGTAATGTGATTGTTAACTCTATTTTTCAAATAAAGTGTATTTTTGATTCAAAATTCATTCATGTTGATCTAATTCATTACTTTATCAGCTTACATAAAAAAAATATTGACTGAAAAATGGGTTTAGTGTAAAACAGACATTTGAAAACAAAAAATTGACTTGACTTGTGACTTATTTGACTTGCTTAAATAAACCTCTGCCTGGACTTGACTTGCTTGATCCTTCTTCCAGATGACTTGGGATTTGCTTGAGACTTGAGTGCTCATACTTAGGACTTGTATGGGACTTACTCCCATCTCTAGAATAAAAAGCATGTAATAGGTCAGGGATAAAGATGGGAAAACCCAGACAGAATGGTATTGTTACTCTATAGATATCTTAGCCATTGAGCCTCTCATGGTGAACTGTTCATTCTGTCATCTAAATGGTAATAGCATGTTACAACTTCAAACCTATAAGCTAACAGACTCACAGTAACCCTAGAGGAGATTCAGAGCTCAATAGCTAAAGCGGAAAAAAAAATATTGACAGGAAAACTAGATCCCGTTCGCAAGTTTGGTTTAGAAGTAGAAATAGCACAGTGCATCCACAAAGTATTCACGGCACTGTTACAGCCTTATTTGTAAGTGTCAGGCTCAGACGTAAGGACCCAGTTTTCAAGGCACAGAGACAGTTAGGTTTCACAAAATGTTTATTAAAGACGGAATTTAGGAGAACAGTGTCGGCGACAAAGGCAGGAACCTCTGCAGGGGGAGAACACAGGTTAGTGACCACGTCTATCTGGTGGAGGATGTTAATGAACGTGTGAGTCATTAACAATTGCCCACAAGACATGACGGGAATTGCCAAGAGAGTCCCAGGTGCCGTAGCCCCAGAGGTCTGACAACAGGCAGGAGATCAGGACCGAGCAGAAGAAGGAAGGCAGGATAATCCAGAGGGAGAAGCCAAAGCAGGTATTGAAGAGTGCTCAGGAGTCAGAGCCAGGAGATCAGAGAATCGAAGAGGTACCCAAGGGAAATCTAAGACGATGTCAGAAATCAGTTCCAGGTTCGGTACACAGACAGGGAGAATCCAGCAGCAGTCCGAGGACAGGTCAGGCAAACAGATCAGAAGGGAGGACAGGCAGGCTCAGAAGTCCAGAGGCAGAACAGGTCAGGATCTGGCAATTAGAAACACTCAGGTGTGCTAGGGACGGTTGAAATAAGAAAAATGAACAGTGTTGGGCACGTTACTTTGAAAAAGTAATTAGTTATAGTTACTAGTTACTTCTCCCAAAAAGTAACTGAGTTACTAACTGAGTTACTCCACAATAAAAGTAACTAGTTACTAGTAAAAGTAACTATTGCGTTACTTTTGCGTTTCTCGCCCCCGTAAACCTCACCACCCAGCCCCCACCTTCTCGCCGTGTGTTTCCAAAGCCAGCTGAATAGAGAGAACGACAAAGACAAGAACCTGCAGACAGTTTAGCATTTATTGCAACTCAACGTAAATGACATCAGGGGGAACGCGATGTGAAGTTTTATAACAGGACATTCAGATCTGGTGAGTATATGAAATTAATAACTGGGGATGTCTAATTCTGAAATCCTGTGTGTTTGGGTTGTTATAGATACTGCAACATCTATCTATCTATCTATCTATCTATCTATCTATCTATCTATCTATCTATCTATCTATCTATCTATCTATCTATCTATCTAGATGTATACTCTGTGTGTGACATAAAATATGGATCTCCATCCCTGCCACAAAGGCCATCAAATAATGTTTAAAATAAAAAATACAGTAGGTTGAGAAGGCAGAGCATCCATCCATCCATCCATCCATCCATCCATCCATCCATCCATCCATCCATCCATCCATCCATCCATCCATCCATCCATCCATCCAGATTTCTCCCTTTCTCCATATAGGCTATCATTTCTGGCTGTTGTCAGGTTCATTTGATCGTTCACGCTCTCCATAGTTCTCCTGTGGCGCGAGCACAGAGCGACTGTTGCGCGCCTTTAGCGAGCATGCGCGTTTCCTGTCGCTTGCGCGGTGACTCGTGCCGCCTGCGCTGTGTGGAGATGCAGAGGAAACCGTTATGTGATGGGGAAACGCAGCTCTACGTAACACCGGTATTTCCATGTGGAAAACGCTGTTTTGCTGCTGGAGTCATCCTCACTCTCCATCTCTCTGTGTGTGCTGTACGTTAACACCCGCCAGCAGAAACACCCACCTATTCAACTGACAGACGGAATCTCGTCCTCCCCTCTCTCATGACAAGGCGAGCACCTCTGGATGACCTAAAATAAATCTTTAATATCTCTTAAACAAAAGTAGCACAAACAATATTTTTTTCTGCACAAATCTGCACTAACGTTGCACTAACCATTCAGTCTATTTGCAGAGTTTTTTGACGTGGGTGGGGTGTCAGCTTCACGCAGCTGCGCACGAGTCCTATCATGAAAAAAGGTTCATTGCGCGACCTAAGTACGCGCAGTAACGGGGTGCCTGCAATGGTAACTGCGTTATAGTTACAGTCAAAGTAATTAGTTAGATTACTCGTTACTAAAACAAGGTAACGGCGTTAGTAACGCCGTTACTTTCAACGCCGTTAGTCCCATCACTGAAAATGAATCATTTACTTTACCATTGAGTTACGTCCCAGTGTTCACTGGGATGGACATCTGTGTCTTCGGCAGGTGTAGAGCTAACAGAACTGGCAGCGTTGTGAGGCAGGGGCTCAAACATGTGCTGCTGTAAGCCTTCTACACCAAATGAAGCGCCTGCTGCCCTGGCGTCCTCTTCCACAACAACTTCGCCCCCACTTTCCTCTAAATAAAAAATGTATGACGTAGGAGACTCATCCACGACCTCCGACACAATCCTCTCCTCCTCTTGCATGTTTCTTCTGTCCATAGTGTTCCTTGACAGTGCCGTTGCTAAGTGCTACTTGGTACCAGTGTAATTTCCCAATGGAACATACAATCACTAAGTTGCTAACTGGTTATCAAGATGCTCCCGACAAACCGGCCACAACCAAAAAGCTTGCAAACCTTCTGCTAGAGCAATCCCTCCCACTTGATAAACGACCAATCACATTCACTTTATTCACTCGAACAGCCGTTTCCCTACGACTAAGTATTCACAGGCTGTCCCATAGATCTTCAAATTAGATTTAGCTGCTTACTGCATTCACCTGTCATACTTGAGATACTTCTACATCTTAAATGGAGTCTAGCTGTGTTGTATTGAGTTGGCTGGTCTTAATTAGGAAAGCGACACACCTGTCTCTATGAGGTCACACAGGTGATAGTGTATTTTATAGCACAAACAGCAAGGATGAAATCCAAGAAATTTACAGTAGAATATTGACAGAGGACTTTCTGGAGGCACTAAATCGGAAAGAATTATAGAAAAAAAAAGCTCTTTTAGACTCCCAATGAGTATGGTGACCTAATTAGTTTAAATGGAAGAAATATGAAACCACCAGATCTCTTAGAGCTGGCCATCCATCTAAATGAGCAATTTGGGGAGAGGGCTTATTCAAGGATATGACCAATAACCCAAAAATCTCTCTAAGAGTTCAAACTTTCCTTTTCTGACGAGAGGGGAACCTTCCAGAAAGACAGCCATCTTTGTAGCGAATCCATCAATTGAACTGCATGGTCAATTAGCCAGACAAAAGCCTCTCCTTAATCAGATGCACATAGATTACAAAATGTCAAAGGTTTGGCTTCAGAACCACAGAAATCTGTGAATGGCAGGAATGTCAAACTTACCGGTAAGTCCTCAGTGGCTGTTTTTCCTGCAACTTAACAACATTACCCTGGCTTAACAGACAATAATCAAACAGCTCAGTTACATCATCAGCCTAAGTCAAATTCTCCAGAGTCTGTCAAAGGACCTAATTACTTGATTCTGTTGTGTTAAAACAGAGACACATCTAAAAGGTGCAGGATAGCTGCCCTTGAGGGCTGGAGTCTCTATCCCTGTCCTAATTTACCAGGCCAGAGTCCAGACTTGAAAACCATTGAAAATTGAAGAGATCCAATTGAAACTGTTGGAGCTTGATATGTACTGCAAAAAGGTTTGGGTAAAACTAAAGATAGGTCTGCTAAGTTTGTGGCCGACCTATATAAAAACACTTGTGGCTGTAATTGCTGCCAGAGGTGGATGAGCAAGTTATTAGCCAAAGGCTGTGAAATCCCTCAATAATATGATTTCTTAGTTTTCTATTTGCTTTTAATTTACAACAGTCTAAAATAAACTTTTTTCAATTTTTTATAATATTGTATTGTGTATAGCATTTTGAGGAAAGAGAGTAACTGAGTACCGTTTGGAATAAGACAGAGACATAACTAAATGTGAAAAAAAGTGCAGCCATGTGAAAACTTTCAGGGAGCTCTGCACCCCAAAAACAAACAGCATCATATGGACACAGGGCTAAGTTTACACCAGTAATTATTTGTAAAAAAAATATTGAAAACCCTGTGTGATCTTGCTTTCATTTTACAGTTATACCAAATTTGTGATGTGAGATGTTAAACAAGTTTAGCATTTATTAATACTTATTAAAGACCCTGTATAATAATTGAATGTTTTAGTCGGGACCTTGGGAGTTTGGTAAAAACCAATAGAAAAACATCCTAAGCACAGAGGTTATGTTAACTAGAGGGAACTGTTGTTCCCTGGATCTCTAGCCTCTCACCCCTTCGTAATGAATATGAGGGCCCTAATAGACCCCAAGTGTGACCTCCAATAAGTGCTCCACACTTGGAAACATGAATTGCTGCCTTCAAAGTGCAGCTACTTCCTGAGTGCTGGCCTTTCACTGAATGTGTGAAATGTGTGTGCACAAAAGAGAACATACACACACTTGAAACCAATAAGGCAGAGGTGACAGGCCCCTCAAGCAGTGAGGAGAACCAGGGGACTCCAGGTTCCTGCAAATTTCAAGTAACAATTATTTATAATTGTGGAGAATTATAGGCTCTGTGTGCACAACAAATGTTTGGAAGATGAATGCTTTTTTTAAACTTTTGTATCACCACTTGAAAAGTGGTGATACAAAATGCTTCTAGAAGTATACATATGAAAATAATTATTGCTTTTTTCATATATTTTTAGATAGGTGTGTAAATCACTGTTGCACTTCAGTATTAAAGTCATTTAAACTCAAAAACCATATCTAAAGCCTAGTAAATAAAAAAATAAATTGTATTTATACTATCCTATGAATTATGACAGTTAAATGTGATGTTTTGTAGGCTTCCTCACACAGGACACAATCAACTGCAATTAATCTGATCAATGGAATGTTAAAAGGCATACAGGATATGCAAGGCTACGTGCCCTCGAGCCCCATCGAGTATATTCAAGGTGATGGAGAAAAACCATGTCCACATCTCCTCAGGGGGCTAAATCTCTCCCATGCTATATAAATTAGTCTGGGTTAGTACCTGGACTTCCTATAGTCAACTCAGAACCTTTTGATCTCTAACTACGTTAAAATGGATCCAAGCTGATGAATTTGTACTCCCCGGTTATGATTGATTATGTGGACGCTTGGGATGGAAATGCCTGCCAGGGTTTATTTTCAGGGATTTTTTTTTTTTTTTTTTTTTTGCAAAGAGCGTGAGACTGATTTATGTTTTTAAAGAAGTTAGGAAACATAAAGCATTATGTAATACTGGTTTTCTTTTGCTGGTGAAGCTGTAGCTGCTGTGTGTATTTGAGAGAGAAAGTCCCGAGAGTAGACCTGTGCTGAACAGTGGGCAGATCCAAACCTTAAATGATGTCTCTAATGAATGAGGCTATAATGATCTCGTCTGCAGCGGCTGGTTCCCATACAGACTCCAAGAGGCAAACAGCCGAGCTGGAGGCTAACACACATTGCACAAAACAAAAACACATGGTGAGAAGGTGCTGGCTCAGTGTAACAAGGTTATTTGTTCCTTTTTCTTCCTCTTTCTTTTTTCAGGTCTTTTCTTTTTTGTGGCGCTAAAGGCTATATCCTATTTTGACAACATTTAATGTTAAATGTCCAAAGAACCATATAAGCAGAAAAAAAGTTATTAATGTAAAAAAAAAAAAAAGCTTCAACCTTTAGAGGGGCAAGGCACACAATGTTAAAGAACTGTGAGAAAAAGGGTGTGGTGTGAAAGAAACCAAAAAATTTACATCTCCATAAATGTCTATATGAACCATCAACTAATGCAAAGGTGCCAGTACCTCAGAATGCTTTTTTTTTTTTAACCACATCTCCAGTCATTCCTGTGACATATTTTTGCAGACATTTTTATGTATCAAGATCTATTTTCTCCGTGAATGGCTTGATAAACTGATTATTATAAACCATGCATGATATTATGATGGTTTAATTAAGTTTTTTTTTTTTTCTGTCCACTATCACCAGATGCAAGGCCAATTAAAAGTGCTTTCAACTCTACCAGAGTGTAGTTTCTTAAGGTGATAATGTAATTCCATCTAGGACACCAAAACAAAGTCTGAAACATTTTTCTGGCAGGTTTAAACAGTCTTTGCACTGTTGATCTGGATCCTGCAGAGGTTAGGTTGTGAATGCATACATGTCCCACCATAAGCAAGAATGCAGGATGTGACAAAAGAACAGAGCATTTTAGCTGAAGAAGAACAAGAAGAGAGCAAGAGCATAAATCCAAGAACAATCAGTTGCAGTGAAAACAAACCATGATAACTGATATCTCAGCAGTTCCCAGGACTGATCCGGCAGAGTGAATGTGCCCCATGTGTTTCCCAACCATTTATAAAGGTTCTGTTGTTTAAGTAGGAACTGCTCTGGCAGCTGGTTGGCTAGTGTAATGCAACCTGCTGTATACTGTGCTCCAACATCTCTTCAGTCCCTAGAAGAGAGCATTAGTCATTTGATTATTGTGAATTGAAAGGACTAAGTTTATAAAACATTAAAACGTATACATAGCATATTCCTAAATTATGTATAAAAACTATACATAGAATATTTTAATACTGGTTCATCCAGCCATAATTTATTTGAATCTGACTTTTTTTATTGCTTTTTTTTACTGACTTATCAACAAGTCAATTTAAAATAGGGCAAATATTAATTAGCCTTGTACTGAAGCAAACTGCTATGATTAAAAAAACTATCAGAAAGAGCTAAATGTCACCTATTAGCTTTGATTAGCTTACTTATGCTTGTAATAGAGCTGCATATGGAGGCTGTAGTGTGCAGCAAGAAATCCAGGGTGAATATCTAGACAAAAACAGATCCTAGTATTGTGTTTATCTAAACTCTGTCCTGACTATCTTTATTTAAAAAAATAAATAAGAAATACATCTAAAAATTTTAACTTTCTGCAGATAAGAAAATCTTAATTTCTAAATAACACTCAACCACATAAAATGAAAATGCTTTAATTAAAAACATATTGTACATGTTCTATGAGAACTGCAAAATGTTTTTTCCTTCGGTAGAAAAGATATAAATTAGATACCAGTAGTTTTGTGAATAAAAACTTTTAGAAAAATTTATTTTTCTGTCATTCATCTATCTACAAATGGCTTGGTAAATGTAATGCTTCATATAGTAGATCTTTGCGAGTTTGCATATAACTTGAAATTAATAAAGCCACACATAATAATATATGAGTATGTTACTGGAATAAATAATGCATTTAGATATATTTTCCATGTGTAAAACTTGCTGAACTAATGCCTGCATAGATTATATATCAGATAACAATTTCAGTGCAAACTATGTCTGAGAAAGCCAAACCTTGCAAGATATCCTCAGACGGTTTCAATTTGCCCTGAGCGAGACGTTGTTTGATCCTTTCTGAGTAAAAAGTATGACATCTAATATTATTTCTAGCGTGAGATTAGCAGAATATTCTCTGAGTTGTTAAGAGATGTTATGACAAAGTGCAGTATTTAAAAAAGATAGTCTTGGCTTTCTTTTTAAACTACACTGCAAAAAAAAAAAAAAAGAGAAAAGCACACTGAGCTACTGCAGTTCAAACTTTGCAAACTATCTTAAAGCACAGACATGGATAATTATACTTATTGGTTTAATATCGAATATACTGATGCTATAAAATATCAACCATGTAGTTACAAACTGCAGCTAGATAATTCCAATACATTCCAAAATGTAATAATAAAAACCTAGTTTGTCCATTTGAAAAGGATATATATTTCTACTTCTGGTAACTAATTTTGGTTATAACTTCTTAGTTATGTCTCTGTCTTATTCTATAAAAATTATTTGTCTCTATTCAGTAGATAATTATGCCATGATCTGGCCTGTTTGCTCTCCCTTAATTGGTTATTTCTTTCACCTGTTGTTTTCCCTCCCTGCCTCAATTATCATTTATTCCTCTCACCTGTTTCCTTTGGTTTATATTCTGTTCAGCCTGAGCATTCGGGGCCAGATCATTATTTGTTTTTCTGTTAGTCTGTCCATTCTGTTTATTTGACGGTTCAAGTTTTGGACTCTGGCGGCCAGTGGAAAGAGGTTTTTGTGTCTGTCTCGTCTCATGTCTCTGCTACCCTCTGCCACTGAGCCTGCCCGTCTGCACCTGATCCTGTCTGCTCCTGTGCGTGACCACCTGATCACGCTTCTGGACCCTGTCAGAGTCTGAACCCGCCTGGGAGCTCTAGGATGCCTGGAAGCCTGGATTCTGCCTGTTCCTGTCTGTTCTGTATCCCTGACCAGGATCGGCTTCCTGCAAGACCTCTGGAACTGCAGCACTGGGGACATTCTTGGACTGCACTGTTAAACCAGGTAAGTGACCAACTCAGATAATCATCTTCTGTCAGATGATTGTGGTCACTTACCTGTGTTTCTCCCACTAAAAGAGTGTCTGTGATTGGGTGGTGCCCCGCCCCCCACCTGCAGTCGCTGCATGCTACAGATCCTACCAGTTCCCCTTTTAGTTTTGTTCATTTAATAAACGTTTTGAACTTGCCTACTGACTGTCTCTCCTTGAATAGTGGGTCCATGTGTCCTCATTTCATGACAAATTACCCAGTGGGCAAAAGATTAATTAAACATCAATTTGACATCAAACACCGATATCAAATTGTTATCAAAATTTGGTCAAAAAACGTAAATCAAATTGACATCAGTCCTTTGACATCAATTTGATGTATGTCAAATAATGATTTTATTTATGTCATTTTGACATTATTTCAATGTCAAGCTTTTGTCAAATTTCACTCAAATAATGATATTGATGTTATTTTGACATTGTTTTTATGTCAAACATTTGCAAATAAAAACATTTAAAAATATGCACAGACGGAAAGATTCTGCAACGTTTTGTATTGCAAACAGACTTGGCTTCATTTACTTAGATAAATGTGCGGTCTCACAGGACCTTCATTAGGATTTAAAAAAAAAAGTTCCTTTGAGAAGGAAATGGCCTAAACAAACCCAATTCTGTTTGAAATACAAGACAGCTGTATTGCAGTTCTGCAGTGTTTCATGCATGGCCTTTAAAATAGCAATTCTGTAAAGTATATTGTCAATAGTTCTAATATTAATCATTTTTGGATCATCTAAACTAAGTTGATGTTCTACAATTGCTATTTTTCTACAAAAAATCCCCCATGGCATTCTCTCAAAGATCAAACATACAAGTATAACAAAACATTTTTATTCTAAAACATTCCAAAACATTGATTTCAACAGCTGTGTAGTTTAACAGGCAACTGACTACAAATATGTGAACTATAAATTGTACACAAACAACAGCAATGAACTAAAGTGAAATACTTTATAGATTTTGCAGTCATTAAACATTTTGAGCTGCAGCAGTCTTGCGACCACCACCACCTTTCCTGTCTGGCGCTGAACGCAAATAGGCCGCCATCCGGGAAACAATGTCAGCTTCACTGGCTCCAGGCTGTGATATCTGAATGGAATCTGAAAAGATTAAAAAAAAAGCAAATTGTACAAGTTTTGAGTATAAGATCAACATGGAGGAGCGCCCCACCTAAGGAAGGACTTGTCAGTTCCTCTTGTGACTCCCATTTGTGTGTTGGTGTGGGAGAGGGTGCAAAGAAAACATAAATACACACATGCACAGAGATCTATGAACATATGACACTGCACACAGCCTCCACATAAATGTGAGGGTGTGTGTCCTGAATTGTTTCTTTGAAGATTAAAATCTCTCTCTCTCTCTCTCTCTCTCTCTCTCTCTCTCTCTCTCTCTCTCTCTCTATATATATATATATATATACATACATATATATATACATACATACATACATACACACTCACCCGGAACATGGCTTGAGATAGACACCAGCACCTCCCGACCCCACTGAGGGATAAGGGTGTAAGAAAATGGATGGATATATATATATATATATATATATATATATATATATATATATATATATATTTTTTTTTTTTTTTTTTTTTTTGTTGCTTTGTGCCTTGGAAGATGAGAACATTTGGACACTGTGAAACAATGAGAGATTTTTTTAAGGAACGTGTGGAAAAGAACAAGGATCTGTTTGCTTTCAGAGGGAGGAGTAGACACTGCTGTCAGCGACCAGCTTTCAAGTAAACGTTTGTGTTTTATTATTAGTTTTAGATCAATATCACTGGCGATATTCTGCTATAACATGTGAAGTAAAGAATAAAACAGTAAAGCTCAACTTTCATACACGTAAAACCTTTCAAATTTCAAGTTCTGCACGTTGGAATTGAGGCGGAGTTAACTCGGGTTGATCTTCCTACTCCGTGCGCGCTCCCGACGAGGGGATAAAAATTTTCGCAGGGATAACTACCTTGGCACGACACCGGTACGGTAATTTCGCATTCTGCTTACTTTTTCCATATAGTCAGAGAAACAAACTCAATCCTTTAGTCCTTCGTTTAGCTATGCTGCGGTTGTTTACACTACGCCTTTTCCGCCAAAAATGGCGTCTTAGCAACAAATGTCACGTGACTGGCGGAGACCGATAGTGCCATCTTCTTCTTCTATTGAGTTTTCTGGCAGTTTGCATCCTGTGTGCATTACCGCCATCAACTGGACGGAGATGTAATTCAGAAATATAATGCCTATATATCTTTATATCTTCATGAAACTAAATTCTATCTATACTTACACAAACGCACATACACACATTAAATTCTCCCAGCTAATTCTGTATCTTTTAAATATTTCCGATAGTGCCATTTACTGCGGTTGAGCATTAATATGCATATGCATTAGCTGGCTAACTGCTAGCATGAAAGTTTTGAAAGATTAGTCAGTGTACACTAATAATGACAAAAATATAACTATAATGTACTTACCAACAAAAACCTTTTTTTAGCCGAGAAGAGCGCGTTCAAACCAAAAATTGCAGCAAAAGGTGGAGCTTCTGGCGGGGAGTGATTCTGAATGTAGGCTGGCAACCGTAAGTCCAACACTCATGTGACAACGATCATCCAATCACACTTCACTTACGTTTAAACGCTTATTTTTCAAAGTATATAAACCGTGAGGAATTGGTCTTTGAAAATAATTGGTAATTCGTCAGTTTCCGACAATTTGCAACCTGCGCTTGTCCTGGTTGCAAAAAAAAAAAAAAATTTTTTATAAAAAAATAAATAAAATAATTGGTAATTCAAAAATGTTTTTTGAAATATTATGCATTTCCCCACATTTGGTGGTCAAATGGTGCATGTATTTTCAGCATGAATAACACAACCAAGATTTTAATAGCTTCATGCTTGTTGCAAAGTCCCTTATCCCAAGATGCTTTGTGACATCAATATGACATCAATTCAATACCTTATTCCCAGACATCAAATCAACGTCAATTTGATGTTAAGTTTTTGTGCAGAGATATTGTTTTAAGTTCAAATATGTTTATTAGCAATATGAGGCAGTATTTGGATGCTAGATTGATTTATTGGTTGGACCTTTTTACAACTATAAGCTTCTGTAGAATAATTATCATGGAAGTCAAAATCTTGACCAATCTTTAACATCAAATTGATGTAACGGTGCCCACTTGGTAGGGGAACAAAGCTTTGATAAGGCCAATTCTAAACAGTTTACAAACTGCAACAATGCAATTTCTGATTATTTTAGTATCTCCCAAGATAATGTAATGAACATCTTTATTTTTTAAGTTTATAAAATTCTTTTTGTTATCTAAAATAAGCTTAATCTTTTCTGTAAAGCTATTTTTGTACATTTTATTCTTAGATAGTCTGGGCTATCTATATTACACTAAACAAAAAGAAAAAGAAGAATAATGGGATGTAACCACAAAACCATTAAATATACTTTGTACTAGACAAATTATTTTAGAATTATGGTTGGGTTGGATGGACATGAGTTACTGGGGACAAATATTTTTCAACTCTTTTGACTCAAAAGTGTGGGAGGAAAATTTTAATGGGGCATTTTATGTGCATCTCTGGAAAGTTGTTTACAACATTAAAGCCACTCAAAGATGTAGTGAAGGACATCTGATTAGCATGTTCCTTTCCAACTCCAGAGCAGTGGCAACTATGCTCTGGTCCAAAAAGTGTAACTGTATGAAACTGGAAGAATTGAGGGAAAATAAATATCTACTTAAATACTGCCAGGGCTATAGTGAATTTTAGCATAAGTGGCAAACCATTATGGTCATTACAGGGAGACTGGGCTTACCACACACTTTTTTATGTCTGCACTAGGTCAGATGACAGTACAGTTAAGTAATCACATACAGGAAAAAAAGCAAAACATTAGATTTTGTAACCTATCAAATGTGTGCCTTTATCTTCTGTCACTTAGACATTAGAGTCATAGGGGCCAGGAGATTATCTCCAGCAGTCTATGGGAGACATTTAGGATATACTTTGGCTGGGGCAGAGAACGTAGGCAAATTAAAACCATAATTTAACACCTTAGGATCATAAAAAAATCCCTGTTCATTATCATCAGCAACATATTACTGTGTCACTTTAATTGTACCTCTGCTATATTTTGATTACCATTTGATTTCCACTTAGAAACACTATCCAGCAGAGATTTGTTTACCATGCTACAATCAGTAAGAGTTTTATATAATGCATTTGCAGTTATGATATGATATTGTGTGTTGGTACACCATGCTGTAAATATATTACAATGTGAATATGTTTCTGATCAAAAACAAGGGAATATGGGTTTGTACATGAACATTCAGCTTTTTTTTCTAAAAATGTCAAAATGTACAAAAACATGAACAATAAATGCAGGTCATAGTCTGCTTACCTCAAAAATCCTTCAGTTCTTGAAGGGACATGGCTATAGGCTACTTGAGCCCTTGCATGTTTGACTCCTTGAACAAAGTCACTAAATAAGAAATAAATACAACGCAATCCACTTTTTATGCCAACACCTTTCATCATATTAATCCACCCCCCACCCCCGCAGCACACACACGTGTGTGGGTGTTACTATGGAGATGACCAAATTCATATCATATGCATGCATGCGCTTGTGTGGTTGATGTGCTCAGGGCTGGGCAGTAGACAGAGGGGAGGAGTGGGAAGAGTGGGGCAAGACACAGAAATGTGTTCTACTTAAAATGCTAATTTTACATATTTAATGCCACTGAGCAATTTCTGTTGGGAGTTGAGCAGAGATGCAATGAAGCATGAGGAAAAGGGGGAGTGCATTTATACAACTCAACTGTCCAACAGGAAGGGGGAGGAGCACAAATTCCCAACTCTCCACTTAACTCATTTATTCATCTGTTTGCACCCCCAACCCCCTTCCTCTCAGTTCGGCTCTCATCTCATCACTTTTCTTGGCTCTCAACATCCCAACCGCTTTATATAATTGTTTTGAGTTTGCTAAGAGAAAAATATCAACAGACACTTAACTCTCTCTGGGCCATGTCACTTGACTTGTTAAAACACCCAGAATAGTATGCTAATTTGAATACAGTTAGTAATAAAAACAAAATAAAACAGGTCTCCTTTATCACAAAGCTTTGAATCTATCTTTTGTTACCAGGTTAATGCTTCATTTATGTGTTAAAAGGACCAAATGATGTACTATGACTTTACATTTTTCTACACTGGTAGTTTACTTTAGTTGCTTACAAGGGCTTTCTGATTCAATTGTAGAACGCTTTTGGTCTATAATTTTAATTCTGTGTTTTACACTTTATTTTTCTTCTACATGACATACACTGCTGAAGGCTAACAATGTTACTGTATTCCCTTTTTAGAAGCTAAGCCTAAAGTCAGCCTACGGGCCAAAGTCTTTTGGAGATTTTTAGAATATACATATAGGGCAGTATGCCCTGTGGGCTCTGAACACACCACACAAATTCCTGAATTTAGTTGGTTTTGGCACTGTCTGTACTGTATATAAACGGCCCCCCATCACCTGGTGGACATTATGTTTTCCTTCCGGATCAGACCTCAGTGGCACAGCACGCCAGCTGCATACTAATGCACAATTGAATGATGAGCTTAACGATACTTTAATTGCTGATCGAGCCTTCTTGTGGTAAGAAGTTTCTCCCGGTTGGCATAAAGCTGGCTTTTGTCCCTTGTCCAGTGTTGCTGATTCGGGCCGGTCTGTGACCAACTCCTATTGATCCTTCTGGTGACGCTCTTGGCAGCGTCTGCTGCGGCATGGGACTTCGTCCCAGGGCGGACTCTTGATTGTAACTGTTGCTTCCTGAGTTGCCCTGGGCTAAACTGTAAAATTATGTATTGTATGTAATTTGAATGTCTCCTTTATTTTGACAGTAACAGCCAGCTCGTGGTGTTGGTGGTGGACTTTCCGGGTGGTGGTACTCCTTCTGGTTTGGTGCACTATTTTTTATTTTATTCTTCTTTGTTTACTGTGTTTCTTTTGTAGGTCATTACCCTGATTTGCACTGCCATCCTTGAGTTGAGCCATAACTGTTATTTTCATGTACGAGTGGTTTTAAATTGGTATATTGTCTCGACTAGAATGAAAACAATTGTGCAATAAATAAATGTATTCAATTGGGTGAGATTGTCTCAAGCCTCATCTGTAGCGGGCACATTTGCCTTAAAGGTAACTTTCTAAGTAGAATTATTGTAACCTTATATTTATCAAAGTAGTGGTCTTCAATTCAAGTAGCCCTTTTGGACCACACTGGTACCGCCATATCAAGCCAGAAGGAGCCACAGCAAGTCCTGTCGGCCTAGAAACAGCACCAGAGGCCACAGTAGCAGGTGGGGCAGATGTTACCTGAACAGATGCATCAGCCCCAAACAGAATCTTCAGCAAAGAGGGATGTTACCTTCTTACCCTGGTCTGAATATGAACTGGTGCTACTGAATACACATCCCTGTCCTCCGTAGGGACTTGAATAACCATGTTTCACTGAACTCCATAAACACTGAGTTTTCTGCCGACCTTTACTCCCCAGATTTCAGATTAACACTAGCTTGCTCTCCTTAAGAGGAGCTTCTCTGATGTTTTTATCATAATTAATTTTTCTGTGTCTGGCTGAAGCCCTCAGTTTTTTTACTGCACGACCCTCAAATGCGATTTGCAGGCGGGTCTGGTATTTTTTGACCCACGCATGAAGAGTTCTGGCAACTGGGTTTTGAACTCTTCCCAGCAAGAAATCAACTGGAAGGCATGGTTCTTGACCAAATATGAGGAAAAATGGTGCTCACCAGTTAAGGGTGGTGTTATATGTGTTATATGGATAAAGCAACTGGGGCAAGCAAGCAGTTCAGTCTCATTTCTGGGATGTGGCCAGAGTTCTCAAAAGGTTGTGAAGCATCCTGTTAAAATGTTCACATTACTGGATGGTAAGTCGTGGTACAAGATTTAATAATACCGTACAAACTGAAAAGTTGTTGGATTAAAGTGCTTTCAAAGTTGCAGCCCTGGTCTAAATGGATGCGTGCTGGTGCTTCAAATTTTGCAAACCATTCAGTGATCAGGACCTGCGCTACAAGAAGCCCGCTGATTCCTGTTTGGGACAGCTAATGTATATTCAGAAAAAAATCTGTCATTACCAGTACATTTTCTAGGTCAGATCGATGGGTTAACAAAGTAAAATCAAATGCCAAAATTTCATTTGGTTTTGATGCAAACAAGTGGCCCAAGGGGCAACGAGCAGGTGACTGGCTATCCTTGGCAACCTTGCACTGCTCACTGGTTTTATACCAGTCTGCTACCACTTGTGACATACCTGGCCAATAGCAGCGAGACTGTCGCAAAGCTAAAATCCGATCCACTCCCTGGTGCCCATGCTCCTGATGGACCTGGGTCAGGATGTCCTTGGTGAGGGCCTTTGGCAGGAGGAGTTGACAAAGCGTCATCATTTTTATTGGACTTAACAGGCCTATATTTTAACTCAAGTTAAAGGAAGCAAGCTGGCCTGCCCAGAACTGCTCAACTGCTCCTGTCATGATTTATTTTAGGATCTGACCAAAAATACAGAGAATCACGCAGAAAGCAAGGCAAATGTTTAACAGGTTTATTGTGGTAAGGGTAGAGGGGGTTGGATCTGGAACTCAGAGAGCTGGTGAACAGGAACTAGAAAGTCTGGAGAGGATATCACAATGACTAGTTGAGGGACCTTGGGAATCTTGGATGCCGTAAGGATAATGCTTGTAAGGGACTCACGTTTAGGGGGGTTCCTTTCTTTGAATCCAGTCAGTGTGGGTTGACCCAGAGAAGAGGGGATTCATTGGAGAGTGGACAGGTAGACATTTGTTGGACCCGGGGAGCTGTTGAGTGGACTGTCACTTGGAAATCCAGGAGGACTTGAACAGAACTTGTGGAGGTTAATCCCCTGCTCAGTGTGAGATTCAAACAATCCTTCCAGGGGAAGAAGGCCAAAGAGGTTGATGAAACCCAAGTCCTGATCATTAGTGGCAAATATGGAAGTGTATTTACCCAACAGTGCTTGCACCCGACCGTGTTTCTCTGCAGGCAAAGATGATAAATCAAGCCCCTCAATCCCATCTGAGGCAGGAGCAGTATCTGTTTTGGAGGACAAATTTACAAATAATGGAATTTCAGTTTCGCCCGCTGGAAGACTCACCACACCAACACTGATTAAAGTTCCCACAGTGGTGAGAGGGTAAAGCAACACATTTGTGTGGCCCACATTTACCACTGGGACATAAGCAGTCCCCCGGACTAGAGTAGGAGATGATAACACACCAGCTGGTAAGCCAGATTCAGATGGTTCAAACAAGACATTGGTGCCTGAGTATTTCCTTGGTCAATGGACCAGAAAGTTCATTAACCAAGGATTTGGGAGATGCCACAACAGGAGTCGTATTAAACAGAGCATTACTATGTCCAAATAGCTCTTAGTAACACTTATTTATGATGTTCATCACAAACACACCAGGAAGGGAAGCTGAACCACTATCAGGAGGGTTTCTCACCACCAACACTCCATAGTTGGGCATTAACTTGCCGCACATTTTAATAGATACATCCAAATAGCGAATGTAAGGAATAGGAAGGCTGTTGGCTGCCTTTAGCTGTAGCCAGTGGCAAGCTTTCAAAAAATTTTGCCCCTGGGCTGAAAGAATTTAATAAAGAAGCTATCGGTAATAGTGGACACCATTGAACCAGCATCAACCAGGTAAGGTTACTCCAGCTGTGTTTACTTCAATATGTGGGCAAGAAGCAATTAATTTAGGTGCATATGCTGAACACAAACCATTAGTTGAGCCTATAGTTGCCCCACCCAAGCTGTGGCTCTGCAACGTGTTGGGCGCTAGTTTTACGGAAGCCTGACTATGCCATGACCCTGCCAAAATGGCTGGCGTAAGGCAACATGTGGCCCCCCACACTCCCTAGCAATATGTCCGGGTTGTTGTCATTGACACATAATAGGACTCTGACATGGAGAGTGGCTGTCCTCTTGTGGAGTTTGAAGGAGGGTAATGCCTTGAGTAAGGTGATTAAGCAGCTCCTGTTGATGTTTTAAAAGCTCTTTTAACTCATTAATCTCTCCCTCAGTGAGGCTAGCAATATCACCACATCGTGGTGAGCGGTATATGGTGGAAGATGAGGAACACAGCCAGACATCGCAGACCTAGGTGAGTAGTGAGGGTCTGCTGGGAAAGACTAGTGGAGCCCCAGGCCAGGGATGTGTTCAACTCCCGCCTCCATTAGAGCTCCTGCCAGATACCAGCAGTACGGGATTCTGTCAAGCTAAAGAAGGAGTCCTGTCGAGCCTGGCTGGCTTTTGGGTCTTCTGAGGCAGCAAGCAGGTATCATGAGGGCAAGATTGCAGCTGGCTCGTCTAGGTGGTCTAGGAGAAGTTTGGGAAGGCCATTGAGAAAGACCATCGGTTGGCCTCAAAATGATTTTGGCAAACCATCCGGCGGCTCTGGAAGAGGTAGCAGTGCTTTGCTAACACTGCTTTTAATGGAGTGGCCCTGAAAGAGGACATCGTCTGACAATGAAATGAATGTTTTGAGGATCTCCTCAATCTGGCTAACATGCCTTCTGTACCTTGGATCTCTGGATGTCGTTGGGCTGTCATGGCAGGCATGCCTCTTCAACATCATGTGGAGGTTCAGGACAGTGTCCCTGGACTGGCAAACTGTGATGATGATTCCATTGCATAAGCAGGGAGACCGGAGGGTGTGTTCCAACTACACACTTTTCAGCCTCTCCAAGAAGGCCTTTGCCAGTGTGCTGGAGAATCTGGCTGAATGAACCTCTGCTTCAGGCAGAGCAGTTTGATTTCTATCCTGGCTTCAGAACACTGGACCAGCTGTACACTCTCTGAAGGTGCTTAGGAGTTGGCCAAAAATGTGTTTTGTGGACATGGAGAGCACATTTGTACTCAGTACTCCAGGAGTACTAGTCTGAGGCCCTATTATAGGGGCCATCATTGAGAATCAGCTACTTCAAGTCTAAGGCAATGGTGCTTGAGAGGAAAAAGGTAGCTTATCTCCGTCAGGTTGGAGGAGAGTTCCTGCATCTTGGGGTCCTGTTCATGATTGAGGGGAAAATAGAGTGGGAGATTAATAGAAGAATCTGTGCGGATACTGCCATAATGTGGATGCTGTACTTGTCTGTTGTGGTGAAAAGAAAGCTGAGCGAAAAGGCTTTCCATTTACCGCCGTCTATGTTCCTATCCTTACCTATGGTCATGAAATCTGGATCCTAACAAAAAGAACAAGATCCCACTGAGATTAACTTTCTCCACTGCGTGGCTGGGAGCTCCCTTAAAGATAAGGTAAAAACCTTGGTCATCATCATGAGAGGAGCCAGCTGAGACGACTCAGATATTAGGAGTCTCCTGGACACCACAAACACATTAAATAACCCTTACCTGGTAGATATTAATTCATATAACAAAGCTTATTTATTTGATATACATAATAATCATCAGGTATTGAGTATTAATAGAGTATACTTTCTGAAAATCAATACTAAGGAGTATATTTATTTCGAATAAATACAATTTATCGCTTGAATTGCATGAAGGTAGCCTGATTATTATGCAATTCAAAGAAATAAACGTGATAAATTTGAAATAAATACACTCATTAGTACTCCTTTTGATCAAGTATACTTGATTAATTAATTCAATTGAATAAGCTATATTTAAATTGATGAATATGGATTTTGTAAGGTTAATTTGATATGACTGTGTTAAAGTGATCTAAGCATTGTTAATAAAAATAGATAATTCTTAAAATTGTGGTAAAATATTTATGTGTGTAGAAAGCCAAATAGAATCCCCTATACTAATTATCTTTAATGTTTGTTTGTTTTTTCATTTTATTTATACCAAGAAGAATCCCAAATGTGACTAAATTCAAATTCCACACTCATACTGTGCAGGATTCCAGAAATATTTTTTGATGATTAGTTCAATATCCTGTAGTTTTCTTAAGGTCTGATTCTGTTGGGCTCCGTGACCCCAGCTAATATGCAGCCATCGGTGGTTTTATGGTTGATTACAGCGGTTCCAGGATTATTTATGCTGTTTTTGGGGCTAAAGATGAAATCAGATTAGCTCAACTTTGGATCTATGAACTCAGTTGGAAAGCAAGAGGTAGAGAGAGCACTAACAAATGGATACACACTCAGCAAATACACAAACGTATCCCAAAGGTTTATTACCTAGAGGTTTTCCCTAATCCAAATGATTAAATTTTCATATGTAAACAAATTTAAAAAAACTTTTTCCACTAAGTTTTACCAACAGAGGTAAACAGTCCTCAATATAGTTATAAAAAGGATTTGACTAAATGCAGTACCAACACAGACCTTCAATGACAGTCAGTCAAGGTTACATTTATCATTAATAATAATTAGACCAAAAAATTACTTTAGCCTATACAATTATACCTTTAAATTGCTAAAATACCCTTGGTTAACTTCTGCCTCTCTCCAAGAAAACAAGCAGCACTTGGATGCATTTGAGGCATTTTCAAGTATTCATACAGAAGAAGCTACGTAAACTTTGGGAAATGTTGAGTACCTGACAGCCATCTGGATGTTACTTTGAAATATTTTACATAATCTTGTTTGTGTGTTGCAACCAAGCATATGTCTTTACTGAAACAGTATTCCCTTATTTCTGAAAATCATTTAATGGGAAAAGGCCCTAAGACAGAAAGTTAGAATAGTAGAGGAATGTTTGAGGAGCACAACAGGTTAGACGTGTTGACTTGATCTCCAAATACCTCAATCTAAATCAAATTTCTGTGACATATGTTGGACCTGCAGGTTCTATGGTCTTGTGGGTCAGCTGTTATGACTGCAAAAGGGAGACCAACATAGAAAGGCAATCATAATGATGTGCATTATTACTGAACATCCTTAGATGTAACTTTTTATTGTGGCACATAAATGGGATGTAATGCCTACGTCAGCCTCAAGTTCAAAACAAAATTCATTTATCAAGGTGCTAAAGGAATTTTTTACTTTATAATAATGCTGTCCTTAATGGGTTACAGAAAAATTGTGGTGAACGTTAAATGCTCTGACTAGTGACTTCTTTAACCAACATCCTTTGTCACTTTTCATTAATCAGCTGCAAGAGCCCAATTACCATATGCTAGATGCTTAGAGGTTTTATAAACTTGATACATCATAACAGTATAAGTCAGTCTAAGAACTTGTTATCCTAATTTAAAAAACAGATTTCAAAATATCTGAGTTAAAGGTTTTACTGCATATCACCCAAGAAAAAATGGGGGGGAAAAGCCTTTATAGAGATAATATGTTACATAATGAGCCTTTGGTCTGAACCAGTGTAGCCTTCTGCACCGTACTGGCAGATTACCTCAGCTTCACAGCTTAATGGAGACAGTGAGTCCTGGGTCTTTCTGGCTGATGATAGCCATGGCTGGCTGGAGCCACTGACAATGTATGATCCTGACAGCATAGCAATCTGCCCCTAAAGTCCCTGGTCTAACCGCCTGTGTATGTGTATTGGTCTGTACGCGTGGGCATTCAACCCAGTCAACTGACTTTTAATTTACAATCTGTGTTTGCTTGTCAAAGTATGTGGAGTTATTTTAAACTTAATGACCCATGTCTGTGATCCTGACTTCTATAGGTGGCCCACCTAGCATATGGACCTCTCCACATAGATTGTCACTTCAGGACAGTGAATGATAGTGTGGGGACCAGATAAAAAGATATTCAACATTAATATTCAAGACAGTATACAACAAAGGATAATGAGTATCACTAGAGATCTGTTTTCTCTTTCTCTTTATGCTATGCATAAAATTGATTAATTGACTTTATTAATCTCACAGTGGAGAAATGTACTCGTTACATAAGATCAAATAGTCAAAAGAAAAGAAGAAGGTTCCAAAAGGAAGAAAAAGGTGCATGGGATATATTGAGTACAGTGCGTACAGATATGATGCATTTTACATTTCTTTTTTTAATAGCTGGATTATGATACAGGGCTATTGCAGAGGGTGTTTACCTAGGTATTTACATGGGTATACCTGATAATGGTACTCTTTCCCCTCAATGAGAATGTGCCTTACTTTGGAGCATCACTGTCATTTTTGAGTGTTCGAGATGCCCTTATGGTCATTGAGGACTCAAGTGAGCGTGCCATCTTGGCAGTCACAGTCTCCCCACTATTTTAGTCTGAGCAAAGACAAATAACATAAGATAAAACTGACAGGTTAACCTTTTCAATTATCTTGTAGTCATGAGGGGAAAAAAGGCACACTGTTAATGCGATGTGGCACAGAGACAATTGAAATATCATTGCACCTATATCCTGGGGCCTACACACACTCTATCTCTATGAAACACAGTATAAAAATGACTAAACAAAACAGCTGGATCTCTGCTCTAGTACACGTTTGGAAAGTTCAACTCGCCAGTGTCGCTGTTCTCTCTGAGGCGCAGTCCTCAATAAAACCGTCAGCCATAAAAAACTCACGCACACAGACACTGCAAATCTCTGCGAGTGACCTGCCAGACAATCCTCCCACAGGCACCAATCCAGCCCATGAGGTCATCGCCTGCCGAGACCCAGGATTATAACTCCAAAGGAACCCTTGGAAGCATGCAGTTATACGTTTTGACAGCCCAGCAGCCTGATTAAGCCTGCTGTTTGCTAACGCTAATGCTAAGCTAATATTAGCTTTGTAGAGAGCCTAAAGGTGTCCTTTTCAATAGCTGCTTGGCTAAGCTTTGGCAGGCCAAGCTAGAGCTATGCTAATTTGCCCTGTTCAACCACTGCATTTTCAATCCAAATGACTTAACTCAGCATGAGTGAATTACTGTCATGTAATAATCTCAATGCACAAAGCTAACAGGGGATCACTTTTGTCTAATGCAAGATTAAAGAAGGTCATATGCAGAGGATTTGGCTTTGACTAGTTAAACAGCCTGAGTGAAAATGAAAAAGGTGAAAAGGAAGCGTAGCTTAAATGGTGTTGCTTGGACTTAGAAATAAACCTCAATAAAAGACTAAATTAGTTGAACTGTTAATTGACCATTCCATGGCTTTTTATGTAGCAATAAATTTTCTACAGAGCATTTTGTACAAAAGAGTACATAATAAAAAATGTTTTGATAAATTTAAGTCAGAAGAGGGCTTTGCAAAAAAGGCCCATAACTATGGAGTCATCTAAATAAATCATCTAATAAAAAGGAGAAGTTTATGCGCAATAAACTTTCTCATTATCCTCAGAAAGTAGGGGTTATTCTAATAAAAAAAAACATTTTATATCTTGTGGTTGTACCCCTTTATTAATGTTGTCCTGGCAATTTGCCATATGGTCCATGTCAAAAACTGCCGTCGTCCATAAATCTTTAAGTTTGTCATGTTATGTATTTTTTTCTTTTTCTTTTCATTTGGGATTTTATACAATAACCCTACTCAGAATATTTCAGGGTTGTAAAGTAAAGTAAAAAGATACATTGTTTTCAACATTCTTAACAGAAGTAAATATAGATATTTTTCAGGCATATGTAATCAAGTAGTTGTAGAAATGTTTGTTTTGTCTTTTTCTCAATACATTGTAAATTCAGGCTGAGTAGGACAGTAAATCTGAAGTATTGCCACATATATTCATTTGTATTTTGTTATTGATTTAGGGCGACACATAAAAACTTTATGCCTTAACCACTTGATTGTTGATATGTTTTATTATTCACCTATCCCAAGCGGCGTCACAAGGTGTGCTCGTGTCTGGTGTCTATCTCCAGCTGTCTATGGGCGAGAGGCGGGGTACACCATGGAAAGGTTGGCAGTTCATTGCAGATATATATATATATATATATATATATATATATATTTTTTTTTTTTATGTTGCAGTGTAACTTTTTTACTTCTGCATTGATTAAACCATAAAACTTTAACTTACCAAAGTCATTCATGTCTATATGTTACATTGATCATTTCTTTTAATGCAAAATTACGTAATTCTATTACTTATTACTCATTTAAATTTCCTTTTGAAAATATTCTTTATTTTATTTAGATTTATGACCATCTGGCTGTGAAGGGAAGCTGTTCTCAGTACGTGTTACCCTTTAGTGCTTCAACTCTTTTGTGGGTTTTACATCAATTAAAATCCCAGCACCACTTGCTGAGCTGCGCTGTGCACTGTCACATCGCGTTGTGTGATCTTCCATGGAGATGAGCAATGACAAAAAGCACCAAAGTGTTTCTCAGCAACATGCACACACCCAGACACAGGAACACAAGCTCTCTCACATTCTTGCTGTACATAAAAGATGCAGACGTGTCCCTAACATAAAGCAATTATAAGAAATGTGCTTGTGTACACGGATTTAAAACAAAGCCTTCCACATGCCTGAACAAGCAATCACAATAGCAACATAACAAGATTTGGCAGTGGAATCAAAATGGCATTTTATTATGTAAAAAAAAGAGAAAAGAGTGAGTACTTATCTATCTTCATGAGTTTCTCCATGCTGTTTGTGCTGACACATTGCAACAAACAGCCTGTGGCCAACTTTGCTCAGTGGTACCTCGTATTATCTCAGAGCATCTGCCTGTCTCTAATCAGCTCTGACAAACCAAATACCTCTTGAGAGTTTATGCTGCCTGGTTTGACTTGTCAGTTGACTTCCAATTACAAAGAAAATTGCACAGCATTAAGATATCATGCCTTAATAGCTGGATGGTCACAATAACTGTAGAAAAGCTCTGAAGATTAACTGGTACAGCATCATTTGAGTTTCAGGTTGTTCACTGTATATGCGACCATGTTTTACACACAATAAAGCTGATAAAAAAGCTTGTCACCATCTTGGCTGTTTGTGTGTGCTCAGGGATGCTGACTGTGTGCTCACTAGAGCGTTCACATACTCTTGCATGACAGCTTAAGTAGCTCCGTCTAACGGCCCTGATGTTCCTGCCATTTGCCTTCAGGGGTTTCTTCTCATTCTCTCTCTATCTAGCTCTCTTTTAAAGTGTTTCCCTTCTTTTTTGTTTGTTTTCTCCTGAAGGAAACATGAATAATAAAGCCTGGCATTGGAGAGAGCAAAGCCAACAATCTTACTGTGTACTGAGTCAGGCATCATAGTTGTAGACTGTTGGTGCATTTATTCAAGAGCTAAGTTCAAGAGATCATTTAATCACGTGGAAGTCACAGTATAAGTGATGCACTAGAGATAAGAGATTGAAGGATTAAAATATTTATTTCAAAAGCAGAACATACAGAAAATGAAACATAAACAAGATTCACTCCCAAGGTCATATAAGATAGCTCATTCTGCTCTAGGATAAAACTGCAAAAAATGACATGGGATAAGACCGAAATTAAAGAGATTTCCATTTCAATAGTAAACATTTTTAACCTAATTAGCTGGCTCTACTTTCCCATTAAGAATCAAAACATTGATAGACTGGCACCTTTTTTTCAATTCTGCAATGACAAATACTTCTGACAATCTCTTCCTCTTGGACCTGTTAGTACTGTACATGTGTTATATCAAAAAACAAGTGAAAATTTTACTTGGGACTAAAAAATATAAAATTACTTGAAAAAGTAGCTAATAATATGAATTTGTGTGCCATTAAATGTGACAAAATAAAAAAAGAAGATACTTAACATTTTATCAATTCTTCATCAAAAAAAATATATTTTAACTTAAACTTTTATTTTTACTTTTCTTCTTGCTTTTATGCTGGCTTTTTTAACCCACTTCTTTTCTGTTATACATTCTTACTGAAGTCTTTATTTTTTCTTTGTGTATTCATAAGTGGGGGCTTTTTGTTGCGTATTTCCACAACAACCTTTTTTATTTTGTCATATTTATTCACACCAACATTTTTTTTTTCTAACTTTTACCCAAAGGATTTTTACCTTCCCTTTCCTTCTCCCCTTTTTCCACTTTGTGTGTTTCTACTTCTTATTTTTAATGCAACATTTTTAAACCATGTTTTTACTCCACCATAAAAATTAATTTTTATCTTATTTTAACCTTCTATTTCTTAAACAGTCATTTATGTCTGCCTCTAACTTTTCTAACTGTTTCTTTACCCAAAGATTTTCACCTGCCCTTTCATTTCCTTTTCCTCTTTTTCCGCTTTGTCTATTTCACCTTCATACTTTAAAGCAACATTTTTAAAGAAATATTTAAAGAATTTTTTACTCCACCATAAATATTTCTTTCTACTCTATTTTAACCTTCTATTTCTGAAACAACGGTTTATTTATACCTCTTACTTTTCGAACAGTTTTTTTTTTCCTAAAGGATTTACGCCTGCCCTTTTATTTCCTTCTCTTTTTCCACTTCGTATATTTCTACTTCCTGTTTTTTTACTTGCTCCATTTCCACTTGGTCGAAAGAAGATTGAAGCAAACATACAAAAATAAGCAGACATACAAAAGATAATTTTTAACTAGCTCATCAGGTTGGCCCATGCACAAAAGATGGGCATGGAAGATTATTGTCAAATGATGAAACAGAGAACAAAAGTTAGCCATAGTAAAAGAAACAGGACTACATTGAAAAACAGGCCAAACTCCACCATCAGTAGACAGATATGCAGATGGCAGCAGCACAGCTGATATTTCAATCCACAGCTGAGCACTACTATCACAGGAAAAAGCAGAGAGAACGTAAAGATATAAGTGGAACTTAACAAATGCTGTAGAATGGGAGAATAGAGATAGAATTAAGCAAAATTAGAAAAAAAAAATGTTTTTTTGTCCTCCAACAGCCCAAACATGTAGCAGAATAAATATAAAAAATATCTCAGGATAACTTCCTATTTTGAATATGATATGAGAAAGGTATAGCAACAGTACGGCCAAGGAGAAAATCCTTCCCTGCAAGATCTAGATGTTAATGTTCTACCTGTCATGATCTGCTCTGATAGCTGACCTTAATTGCTAATATCATTCACCTGCTGTTCCCTCCCAGCTGTCTAATTACTCCTCTTCTCATATACCTGTGGTTAGGGCTTTATATTCATTCCACCCCAGCTATTGAGGTCAGATCATTATTTGTCGCACCTTGCTCTTTTGATGCCATTTATTGTTGATAGGCTGAGAAGTTCATGTTGTGAACCGGTGACACACCGGAAAACCCATGAAATGAGTCAGCTGACTGTAAATAGGAGATAATGCGGTCTGCTCATGCGTTCTTTGTTATCAGAGAACCGAAGAAAAACTGAACCTTGCTGAGCCCTACTGTTGAACTAGTATTAGATTTAGTGTAGTTCAGTTGTGTCTGGCTTGGTACAGTTCATTTCCCTCAACTGTTCACTCAACAGGCTACCATGTTCAGACCATTCTAGGCACGGTTTCAAATGGGGCTAAGAATAAATCTGCGATGGCTGTCATAAAGAACGCTGGTGTTGCCCTACTTGAATGCCTCCTTCCTGTAAGCTTCCTGAATCATACTAGTAAATTTCCAACCAACTGTGAGTGAATGAATGAATGAATGAATGAATGAATGAATGAATGAATGAATGAATAAACAAATTAATAAACATTAGTGGATTTTACAAGTGCTTCCAAAATACATTCTGAATATGGCTAAAATATTGTCTGAATTTATCATTGGGATAAAATCTACAAGTCTAACACAAGTTTAGCATTTTTCCCAATTTTGAGTTCATTGTGAGTGTTGGCCTAGTGGTTAGAGCAGTGCGAGAAGGTTGCAAGTACCCGGTTCGATCCCCACAGCCTCCACTCTGGGTTACTGAGCAAAACACCTAACCCCACACTGCTCCCCGGGGGTCACACAATGACAGCCCACTGCTCCCTCAGGGGTTGGGTTAAAAATGCAAAGAGTAAATTTCTACATTGTGGGACAATAAAGGGATCTACATCTTTTTTTAGAATCCACACACATTTTAGAATCCATTTTAAGAATATTTTGTATGTTAATTTCTTTAATTGCATTAACCTTAATCTATATGTTTTTTTTGTTTTTTTTTTTACAGTTCTATGTACCAGCATGTTTTAGTAGGCGATAATCAGGTAACAAAGTAAATGGCAACGATAGAGGTAGGAGTGGAAATGCCTAACCCCAAAAATGATTCCTAGTGCTTCTCACTTGTGTGTTGCCTTACTTAATGTTGCATATGACCACTAGTGGATGCTCGAAGCCACTAGGCAGTTTGAGTAAAAAGACAGCTTCCACATCATAGGATGAAGCATGGTAGTAAAGAATGACAAGTGCTGGTCTCAAAATGTGTTAGAACATTCTTGCTTGAGAGCTGTTCTTTTGCTTTACAGAATGCATCTTTACACTCTTGACCACTCCCACTTCACCTGTTTATACAGGAAAGCATATGTCATTTACACTGAGTTGCAATAAATGCAAAACTCTCTGCAGATACTTGTCTTTGTCATCCACTCTATTCAGCTGGGGGGGAACAGTATCTGGCGGTATCTGACGCGGTGTAAATATCATCAGGCTGCATTACCTGTACTCATGGGTGAGAAGTTTTTTAACAGGGCGTTCAGATCTGGTGAGTATATTAAATTAATAACTGCGGATGTCTAGTTCTGAAATCCTGTGTGTTTGGGTTGTTATAGATACTGCAACATCCATCTATCCATCCATCCATCTCCCTTTCTCCATATAGGCTAACATTTGATCGTTCACGCTCTCCATAGTTCCCCTGTGGCGCGAACACAGGGCAGCTGTTACGCGCCTTTAGCGAGCATGCGCGTTTCCTGTCGCTTGCGCAGTGAACTTGTATATGTCAACAACGGGTGGTGAGGTTGCTTGAGGAGCCAAATGCAGAGATGAGTTCTGATTGTTTTAATTGGGTAACTGAGACAGACATCCAAAATGCAAAGTATAAAGAACCAAAAACTTTCAGGTTAAAATTAAGTGGGCAGCCAAAGATGAGGAAATGACAAACAAGGAACCAGCACTGAGTGACTGCAGAGGTGGAGTATTTAAGGGGAACAGAACAAAGGATGAACTAATGAGCTGAATAAGGAGCAGGTGTGAGTGGAACTAACTAGAAGGAATCCAAGGGGAAAGAAAACGAGCAAGGGGGACAATAGAGGGTAACTAAAGACTGCTTGAATATAATGGAAAATAAACCAAAGAACAAAA
The DNA here is from genome assembly GCF_016077235.1 of Cyprinodon tularosa. Taxonomy (NCBI): domain Eukaryota; kingdom Metazoa; phylum Chordata; class Actinopteri; order Cyprinodontiformes; family Cyprinodontidae; genus Cyprinodon; species Cyprinodon tularosa. Next base: position 96,648 of record NW_024039644.1, read on the forward strand.
CAGAACAACTGATAATGGAAAACTAAAAACTCAGTCACAAATGGGCAGAGATGGGAAGTAACGAAGTGCAAATACTTTGTTACTGTACTCAAGTAGATTTTTCTGATATTTTTACTTTACTTTACTACTTATTTTTATGGCGACTTTTTACTTCTACTCCTTACATTTTTACACAAATATCTGTACTTTCTACTCCTTACATTTTACAGTTTTGAATCATTTCAGTGGAGTTACTGTTATTATTTTTCACGTCATCATTACCAAATTCAATCTAATTGGATGGGAATCTATGTTGCATTTGACGCACCACTACAAGATGAATCGACAGATTCGGCGGTATTCATTCGCGGCAAATCATTGCAGCTTGGTGGCGGTGGCGTTAGCATAGTAGTATGGATGACGAGATGATTGAAAATGAACACAACGGAGATCTAGTCCTATTGGCAGACCTCCATTTAAAATGTAGGCAACGGCATGAAAAAAGTGGTTTCTACTTTTACTTTTATACTTTAAGTAAATTTACAAGCCTGTACTTTGTTACTTTTACTTGAGTAAAGAAGTTTAATCAGTACTTCCACTTTTACCAGAGTATTTTTTAACACAAGTATCTGTACTTTTACTCAAGTACGGAAAGTGAGTACTTTTGCCATCTCTGCAAATGGGGAGAACCATAACAGTAAATATGTGTTCAAAAACCAATACAAATGTAATGAGAAAATTATGAATACAAAATGAACATACACACGTCATATATTTATGAATTCAAAAATGCATAAATGAGGCAAATTTGTTTTATTTAACTTTTAAGTCTTTTTCATTGTCCACGTTGTTTTATAGTGTCAATTAAAATCGCTAGAACCAAAATTTATCCTTATTCCTTTATCGGACTCAAGAAATCCATTAATTAATTTAATTTCATGCATGTGCCAATATTTTTTTTAAGGTGAATAAAAAAAATTAAGTAATTTTCAGACCAAAATAAGAACCTGAATTCTAGTTTGACTGTTTTGATCCAGTTTGGCTTTCTGAATAAAGTTAATTATTAGCTTCCTCTAATCCTTCAACTTGAATGTTAGCTACTGTACACCTCCAACCAAATGATTTAAGGAAGTATTACCTTTGATATTCACCATCAAGTTAGATATGCTCAATCTAACACTACAAAAATATGTACCGCAGGGTATTAAGATAGCTATAATTAACCCTTTACTTCAGAAACCTTCTTTTGATCTTTCTTACTCATGTAATTTCCAAAGACAACACTGTGCATATGGATTACATAATTGTAGCACTGAACATCATATTTGTCCCATTTTACTTGGGCACCATGTTTAACTAATTGCAAAAATACAGAGTTAGTATGACTAGCAAATTGTCACGAACTTTAAAGCCTGTTCAAAAGTATAAATTTCTAAACAGACACAGACAGTTTTTTTCTGCAAACACATATCCCTCTACTGTGTAGCTATCCATCTGTGAGAGGCTGCCGACACATGATGCTTTGAAAATCAGCATAATCGCACACAAATGGTGGAGAGTTGAGTCAAATTTCACACATATCAATGGTGCTTAGGGCTACTCCGTCCCAGCCTCTGACCTTTAAGCAACGGGACTCTGGATGTTGTGGCACAACTATACGGCAACAAAATCAAAAGCAGATTCTGCTTAGATAGATGATGAGTAATATGAGGGACGTTTCAGATATAAATGTACAAGTGAGCTTTAGAGACAAAATTCTATATCTAATTGAAAGCTAAAGTTTTTTTATTTTATTTATCTGGTTAATTTGTTTTCCTGAATTATTAAGTCAAAACCATAAAGATAGACTTACATATACTTTAGTAGTCATTTTTTTTAAATCACAGAGTATATAAAAAAAAAAAAAAAATTTCGATCGTATCCATAGTTTGTTTGAACCAAACGATCAGTTAGTAAAAACTTATGACCTGAAAAGTTCATACACATTTTTCCTAATCCTTTTTATGGGTCTGTGCTTGAGAATTAAGAACATCAAAATAAATATAGAGAGAACAGTAAAACAAACTGAGCACAGGCAAACTGGCACTTCTTAAAAGAGCTTAACTGGCAAATTATCTTGCTCGACAAGTTCGTCATGCTCCTGTGGGGAAAATCAAATAAAATAATAGCAGCTTAACAGGAAAGATCAGTGAGCGTTTCAGTTAATCCTCGTGATGACCTTTGTAGGAGATATGGATGGGTAGCCATGAGGGTGTTTAGTAAAGGAAGTAACTCAGGGACTTTAGGAAGAAAATTGGCTACATTAGTTTCTGAGTTTTCTAGGTGCCTGAATTGGCAATGATGAAACATTTTAATTTTTTCACTTGTCTAGGGTTAGTCCTTTAACTTAACCTTGGCAGCCTATGATTCTGTTGGCAAAATAAAAAACAGAAAAGTCCTTAAGAAAAACCTGAAGCTTTTTAGTTGCCAGTAAAGGTTGAACAAATTAAAACATTTGATACCAACACATGAATGTCTGTTTAATTTTTTTAGATCCTTTAAAGGCAGGTCTATATTTGTTCTTTAGGGTGTACATAAACATCTCAGTTCAGTTTCTCATGCACCCTGTAACCTGCCTCCCCCTCGCACATATACACAGAGTCTACTGTTCCTTTGGCTTTAAGAACATCCAGTGTAAAGTCCAACTCTATAATTGCTTCTAGTGTGGTGTGGACAGACAGGTTGACTAGAGATTGGAGATGACGCGCAGCCGTTATTACTCAACCAAATGCTGCTTTTGCAATTACTGAGGGTTTGGCTAAGCATGCTGAAACAGACTTTGGGGTTCTCTGTTCAAAAGCCATTTCAACTCCAACTTGCTGCACAGCTTATATTGTCCCCAGAATGAACAACACTGGACTAGACTTTTAACTGAACAAGTAAATCTGTATTTGTAGATTTTAAGGGAACAAAAAGAAAAAGAAATAAACAAGAGAGGTAAAATAAACATACAAATTCAAAGACTGGCAACTTGTTTAAGGTTTTTGATAGATAGAAAAGGATTGGTACTCTTCAACCAATCCTTAAACCTTCTCAACCCAGGAGCAACAACTTGTCATTTTATATTATATTTTTAAGAAAATGAGCTCAGTTAACATCAATGTAGCTCTGCTTATCTGGCACAGGGTTGTTATAAATGGCAATCAAGAAACAGAAATACAGCCACATCTGGGTTAAATGTTGTCAATCGCTTAATCTATAATTTACAGGGATATGCCACAATTAGCTTTTTCAAAGGGATGGAATATCGGCTTGGATAAAACTGATGTCTAAATTAAAAAAAATAATAAATCAAAAAGGTTCATAAAGTGTTTTCATGGGGTAATAGTCTATTAGGACCAATAACACTCTCTAACTTAGGGATATCAAAATCTGCATCTTGAACCGTTAAGATCGTCTCTGCTTTAACACACATTAGGTCATTTGCAGGACTCTGATGAATTTTAACTGAAGAGGCAATAGCAAATTTTTTTCCAGGTGTGTTAGACCAGGGAACTATCTAAAATTCATGTGAAGTTAGTGTAAAACATATTCTTTAAAGCTTTTTATTTGTATTTTAAAGGGGCAAAGTGCTATGGTTTTTTTTTTTTCTTTTTCGGTTGTTTGTTTTTTATGTAGCACACTCTGGTAACATACAAAAGCTTTCAAAAGATTAAAATATGGTGATCTATTTGTGTTTTACACTTTGTTTTTCAGGGAAAATCACAGGGTCCAAGAATTCAGCTTTTGCAGGACAGGGTGCTCTTAAAATGAGGGGCCTTGATGTCTTGGAAGTGTCCACTAAAAGCATAGATAATGGGATCCAAATATCAAACTATTAGTTGTCAATAGAAAATACAGGGCCATGCACAAGCAAGGAATATCAAGAATAAAATTGGCTTAAACAGGGTCAGAGTCAGGCAAGGTTCAGAGACCAGAGATCAAAAAACGAACCCCACTCAGTGGTAAGGACTAGGCAAAAGCAGAGGCAGATTGGGTTGATAAACAAGAACGCACAAGGCTCATGGATCAGGGCTTGAATGCTGCAAAAAAAAAGCATCCAAGCTCACATTGAGTTGATGAAGAGCATTTGCTCAAATACAGAAAAGCATGTAGATATGAGCAGTCAGCAGGAGAGGAAGCAGAAGTGAGCAGGCCAGTCAAAGCAGATCTAAAAAAAACATGACACAAAAGGGACAAGGTAAGCACTACCAGGACGAATATTGGTTTTTGTACAATATATTTCTTGAAGATCAATCTTTCTTTTCTAATGTTATCTATAGGTGCAGTACACGACTAGACCCCTTAACCCTAACCCTCTTTTTAGAGGTGTATGCTTGTGCATTCTTACTTTATGGTGCTGTCACACCTTGACGATTTATTCAGCTTATGCAGACGTACAAAAATTTGGCAAAAACGCTGGCGTACGTTGGATAACTTATGGGTATGTTTTGTATAAGTTATGAGCATGGTGAAGCATGTTGAAGCATGTTGACATAGTACGTGAAGAAATTTTGAGCATGCTCAAAATAATGTATGCCCGTGTATGCTCATACGTGGGCCATAAGTTACTTATTGGTAAGTTATGTGATTTTGTTGGCGGGTGGTAAACAGCAGCTAGGTTAATACCGCGACTGCAGAGTTTATAGAAATTGATTGTGATTGTGCTTTTTCTGCAGGCCTGGCGCATTCAGGCGCCTTGCTGCCACCCACAGAATACTGGCTTGTACAATAACATCGGCAATACACTGCCATTTTTTATGCATAAGTTAAGATGTTGTTGGACATAAGTTCTGGACTCATTATCAATACTCTATGTATACGCCTAAAATAAAAATAAAAAAATTACATAGTGTTGGGAGCTGGAGAAGATACCATTTTTCTCCAGCAGAGTCCGCCGTGGATCCTCTGAGGGAGCCTCCTGCACAGGTGCAGCTCATCAAGACCATCAGAGGATCCACTACTTAAGCTGCCTTCAGACCTTACCTCAACGCCGCAGTGTTGTTCCAGTTGGTCAGCGCTAAAGCCTTGATCTCAGTGATTTTTCCATGACCTTAATCCCGAGTCAGATCCTAACGTTTGTCTCTGTGCCTCTAGGTGACTCGTGCTTCCTCCGTGAAAGCTCTGGAGGAGCTAACCTGCCGAGCCGACCCTCCGAGCCAAACCCTGAAGATTCTCAGTCTACCTCTAAGCAGCTCTGGGCAAGAGCTAGGAAACCCAAGCCAAGGTCTGTTCTATTAAGACGTGAGACGCTGAAGCAGCTAACGGACTCTGCTAACACATCCTTCTCCAGAACCAACAGTGACTCTCCCAAGGAGAACCTCAAGAACCCTCAAGGTACTATCAGAGCACCATTGGAAACCAAGACCCCGTCAACAGTCGTTAACTGTGTTGTCTCTCACGCAGACTCCGGTGAAACCAGATTCCAGGCCCAAACCAGTCATCTGCATATTACGTGCTTGTGCAAATAAACTTGTTAAACTTTTCATCCTGTGTCCGTCAGTGGTGTTCTGCATCTTTGGGTCTCCATTAGAGAACCGATCATGACACATAGAAAGGTCAGTGTATCCCACATAGAACATTCTGGGACGTCAAAATACACTGGCTAAATAGTCAAAGCGTGAAAGCGCTATCAGCATGAAGTAAGGAAAAACCTTTAAAGATGTTGCACTTTAAGAGCTGCATTTATCAAATATCAATACTCCAGCATAGAATCCATTGATTAATTGAAGAATCGGATATGTACGTATATTATCTATACCAAATGTCCCCAATGTTACCTCCTTTTGGACGCCAAACACTTTAATCCACAATAAGAGTAGTGTTTTCATTTCCTTCCATTAAATCTATCCAGCCTCACATATACATCCAGCTATCAACTGTAACTTATAAAATATATTATTCTTACAGCCATCTCATTAAATGGTCTTCCTTAATTTCTTGTAAAGAAAAATAGTCTAACCTTGATGCATTTAAGCATCTAAACATGTTGAGAGAGACTTCCTAAAGTTCTAATTAAGTGTTAAGAAGGGGTATAAAAGAGGATATTCTTGTGACCTTTGATGATTGCTGGCACCAACAATCATGACCCATTCTCCTTCATGTTTTAGGTATTTTCCTGCTTCCACACAACGGACCTGAATGGAAATGTCCCTGTGTTCCTGTGCTCAGAATGTATTTACTGGATTCCTTTCAGCTTCACATTGTGGTCCCCTTCTTGACTGTTTCTGCTACCGGTAGTCATATTAAGACTGCTCAAAGCCTGCTTCCTGTTTCCAGCAAGTCAGGCATCAACTAGTCTAGTCAAAGTTTGCTTCCAGTCTGCCAACTGTTATCCAATCTACTCAAAGCCTGCCTCCAATCCCATCAGTCATTGTCTGCCTTCTCAAGTCTGCAGGCAGCCAGTTTAGCCTGTCATCATGTGTTATTCCCTCATCTGCCTTCTCAAGCATGATACCCGTTTGCCCGCACATAATACAAACTGAATAAACCCTTTAAATGCACTGTGGACCTGGTCTTCAAAGATTCCAAATAAGAGGTGCATTTTTTTTAGTATGTGCAATAAATAGACCTGTTGCAAGTGATCCGATTTGATTCAGCCTGTTAAAGGTATACTATGCAACCGGTGTTGATTTTCCAGCGAGGCTCCCCCCAGAGGGCGAAAGTAAAAGTGCACTGTTGTAAATATGCACAGCTGTTCTCCTGGTTTCTCCGTCAAGCCAGGCACGGTTGTTTTGAGCTTAGCAGACAGGCGAACGCAACGAATGACTAACACAGTGAAAGTATGAACATGCACACAGAGAGAGAGAGTAACCATTCCAATGATACTTACAATCGCATCAGCAGAAACGCGAGGTCCGCGTCAGCATTACAGCGTTCTTTTTATTTTAGCTCTTGCCATTCGGAAAAAGCTTGCCCGAGGTTCACCTCTCTGTCCGGAGCCCTTTTCCTCTTTCTTGCCTGCTCCGACATGGGCTTTCGCTGTTTTCACGCTGGTTCCGCCATGATAACTGCACAAAGATCGCCACTGTGCTAGCAACGAGCATGCTTTTAACTGGGGGCGTGTAGCAGTTCTCGCAGTAAAGCAAGACCGACTCTCACGAGACTTCTGAGCCTGTGGGTGCGGGCCGATGGCTCCTGCAATTGCAAGTGCGGTATTTCCCCCACCAGGGTGGCCGAGAATACCTTTGTTCAACCTGAAATGACTCATTTAATCATCCAAAACGTTATGGAACACATTAATTAACTGAAAAATGTTGCATAGGGGTCCTTTAAAATAAGCAGATCACGTGTTCTGCAGTCAGCTGAGAGTGGTCATACAAGAAAGTTGAGTTTCTAAGCCATGTAGTTGGAAGTAATAATGCTAATTATTGAAAAAAAAAGCTTTATTCAACAGAAGTTAAATAAAATAACCATAAATGTGCTTTAAGCTTGGTTATATTCTATTGTTCAATATGTGCAATTGTGCATCATGTCCACTGTTTTTTATGAATCTCATAAAAAATTATTACTTGTACTCCATGCATAACCAATGCATTGAGTTCCTTGAAGTGTTCTGCCCAGCTGTCCATTTAGGCAGGACAAGAGTTTAAAACTAGCTATGCCTATACAACTGTGTGCAGAGGCTAAGGTTGTGGCTGTTGAGCCGGGAGCCAGAGGCTGCCGCGTACCTGCAATCTTGCTGATGATAATACAACATGGCAGCCCCGAGGGCAGAGTCCATATAGCTTTCTTAGCCTTCTTAGAGTAATTGGTGACCTCTGAGCCTGCCCTTCATATAAATGGAGGAAAGGAAGGGCAAAGAAGATGCAAGTAAAGGAGGTACGAGACGGCAAAAGAAACTGTCAAGCCAGACACTCCAAAGGGGGAGATAATGTTATACAGCAGAAAGAAACCCCAAAAAGCAGGACAAAGGAAAATCAAAAAGACAGGAGCCAAGAGGGAAAGGTTAATCTCTTTATCTATGTAAGGGTTGAAAGTTCATAGAAAAAAAAGCCCGCAATGTAGCTGAGCATTTAATTTATCGAAAATAAATAGCAATACCTAACTATGTTAAGTCCGTTTATAAAGTTTCCTTCTGAAAAAGAAATTGTTGGAAAGACAAAAAAAAAAAAAAAATTTCTTAACAATATGTTGGTACATAGAATTCTTAAATTCACTCCTAGAGCAACAATTTTAAAGTGTCTTTACTGGTCCACAGCAGAGTTAGATAAAATTGCATATTTAAAAGTGGTTGTTATTCTCAAAGATTGCAGAAAAAATTTGATGCTTAGCATAAAAACTCTTTAAGTAGGATTATTGAATCCATGTTGTAAGCTGTTGTAGAGTTTCCATATATTCCAAAAAAGCTAAAAAAAAAAAAAAAACAAACAACTGGACTTTGTTTTCCAAGTTTGAAGACGTTTTGCCTCCCATCCAGGAAGTTTTTTAAACTCAAAATGTCAGAATTAGCATTGAGTTCTAAGCATTATTGAATAGCCCAACAAAGCCTTATTTTGGCTTAGAAAACATGCAAATTAAACTGAAAGAACAGGTCTGCCCCTTAGTAATGGGGAGTACTGGTCTATGCCTCTGAAAGGGGAGTCGTTGGGGTCATTGTTGGACTGGCTGAACAGGCCGATGTCTTGGTCCCCCACATTTTAAATTGGAAACGCTTCCTGGATGGGAAGAGAAACATCTTCAAACTTGGAAAACAAAGTCCAGGTGTTTGTTTTTTTAACTCTTTTGGAACGAACCTGGATGACTGAGAAGCTTCACCAGCAGCTTTCATACAGCTATGCCATTATCTAGCTTAGGCACTGACCACATGCTATGCAAAATTATTTCAATCACACACTTCATTTACAAGACAACCAGAGTGCTTTACAAAAAAATATTAGAAGCATCAAAGAAAGTGTTAAAATTTCAGTATGATATGACTGTACCATGCTCATAGATGTTCAAGGTATGTCTCTGGTTCTCTCAGGTTTAAATATTTTCCTGCTTTCCCAAATGTTAGAGGATCAATTTGATTTAAATCTTGTATGTTCAGAGGTGTCAAATAATAAAAAAATAGATACCGAGCTACTGTACTTATGTAGTTTCTTTTTTTGTTGGCATTCATTCTTTTATTTTCTCATTACATTTAAGTAAAAAATTGCCTGCTTTCTCAAACTGGCTCGGAAATTTAATACATATTGAATAACATTATGTTAAAGCTGCAACAAAAAGACAGGACAAGAGGCTTGGAAACATTAGAGAAGATAAATCAAATTCTGAGATGCAAGACATTCCTCAATTATTTCCCCTTTATCAGGATTTAATTTAAAAACTTCACAAAATATTGAACGGCGATGATGAGGTAAGGCCTTAAAATTCCATTGAGAGGGAAATATAGTAATAAAACTTTTCATGAGGTTATGCCTGTAATCAGTTAAAGATACATTTGGGGGTTCCTTACATGTTTCCTCTTAGTGTAACTCACCGTGGTCAGATTTTTCAAGTGTTTCTTTACTAAAGGTTCACGTTTGAATATTATAAGGGATGTAGACTAATACTACCGCTCTTTAATTCTCAAAATTCTAGCTTTAAAATCAGTTTCATTCCATTCTGTAAAATTATGCAATAAGACTAGACTTTTGATAAATAGGAGACTGCCAAAACTGTTCATTTCAAATGATTAAATATCATGTTACTTTCTCAAGCTAACTGTCATGTTTAAATACCAATTGTATTATTGCTTATTAAATAAAGACAAATAACAATTGTCTTTATTTAATAAGCATGATTCTGTGCCTTTATCCATATAGCAAATCATTAGTTCCTCAAAAGGATCTACTATGTCCTATAGAGAGTGAACATTATTTGGTTTCAAGTGAATTCATCACTCTGGACTTGTCTTTGTAGGTTTTCTATGCAGTATGAATCCATTTGTCTCCACTGATGGAAAATAATTGCAAAGCAAACAAATTATTTCTGCCACATTGAGCAGGCATCTACTCTTGGGGCATAGCAGCTAGATAGCTGCAGGAAAGATAGACCCACACAAGGATGGACATGGAAGAAAGAAAGCAAAGTAAAAGAGAATGACAGAAAAGGTTCAGAGTAAAGTGGTAAGGTAATTAAAGTTGCATGCTAATGAAAGTAAATCATTCCAACTTTCATTAAACTGGAGAGGCCAGAGAAAAGGAAGAGTGTGACTCCTTGGTGGAAACATAACAGATACAACTTCTGGAAACATGTTGCATTGGTTAAATGAAATCACATTATTTAAATCCCACGTCAACAGTTATGACATTAATTTATAGTTTGAGAAAAATCTAAGAAAAGACCAAAAAAAATGCTCACTTAAGATTTACAGTACACCAAGCCTTGTCAATGAGTTTTACTTATGGTGGGAATTCTATAGGTAATCTTTGAAGATATAAGCAATCTTGCATTCTGTGATTTGACAAACTGGCATCAGGTCCGGTCTACTGCATAAACAAATGCTTTTCCCAATTTACTGCAACATTCTTGCACTATTTTGAAATGTTTGTAAGTGGCACCAAGAGGTGGGTAGAGTGCCCAGAAATTGTACTTAAGTAAAAGTGAGAAGTAGCCTTTGAAGAAATTGCTCAGGTAAGTGTAAAAAAGTATTTGATAAAAACGCTACAGTGAGTTATAAAAATTAGAAAATATATACTTACAGTATTTACAATAGCTTCAAATACAACATGCTGTTTATTGTATTGTTACTCAACATCCAAATGACACGGCCACCTCAGCCTTTAATCATTAAGCCTTGACCACAAAATAAGAAAGTGTGTCAGTTTGTCACATATTTGTTTAAAAAAAAACTTGTGTTTGTGAAGTAACTCACAAATGATGGAGTAGGAAGAAATTATACTTAAGTAAGAGCATTGAGTTAAGTAAGAGTATTACTTTATCATATTTTTACTGAAGTAAAAGTACAAAGTACAATGCTGTAAAACTACTCCTAAAATTTGTCTTTTTTTTCTTTCAAAAAGTTGCTCAAGTAAATGTAACTAGGTACTAAACACCTCTAGTGGAACCCTTAAAATTATTGCAGGGGTTACTGAAGTGCAACACTTAAGGTCATCTGCGTAGGTGTCACAGTGAATGCAGATGTCCTCGCAGCCTCGGCAGACACTCTGCTGCACCTCTCCTAAATTGTAAGTGACCGCAGACAGCGCCACAGACAGGAGGCCTCTGATTGGTCAAATCTACAGCCGCTCTACTCATGCATATTTCCTGTTTGGTACCTTACCGGCTTGTTTTGTTTGTATGACCGATACAAAATTACAATAAAAGTTAGCAACCCATAAGGAACACATAACAAAGAAATACATTAAATGTATTAAGTATATAGCAATCAAATGAGAAAAGCTGCAAACACGTCAATAGGGTGAAGTTATGGCACAGACTGCATATTAGCTGTTGCCATAGGCGTTTTTAGACCATTTTTGGGAGTGCTGAAGCAGCCTTAAATTTAATCATAGCACTCCTAAAATATGGGCTGTTGTTTTTATATTGTATGCCCTAACTTAATAGTACTTGGATAAGAAAAATATTATATAAAAACTATACATACTCTCCCATTAAAGATGGAAAAATAATCAGCAAAAATTCAATGAAAATAGTGCCATCAATTTTAAATTGTGGTTCAACAGAAATATTATTAATAAAATGTGGCAAGACTAGATTGAAATCAGGAAATTATAAATTTCTGAACGCAAATAAAATTGCTCCACAACGCCACCTTGGGAATTTCACCCAAGGAATATTACTCCCCTTTTTGACAGGACACACAAGTTCGCTCATGCATGGATTAAGACATCTGAAACAATTTTAAAATGTACAAACAGCTTTTTATTAGAGGCTTCTTAAAATATTCTTTTTAAAACCAATTCTTTATAACACTAAAGAGAAAAAAAGAAAAGTAACTACAGTAGCTGAGGTTACCGGCGGAAGGGGGCCACCATAGGACGGGATCCACCCAAACACAGCAAACAAAACCCCTGTAAAGCACCAGACGCAGTGAGAAGACCCAAACTCAGGAATCACGGCACACAAAAAAAAAGGAAGACACCGTCACCACACCAACACCGCCGCCGGGCCTCAGCACTGTCAGCAGAGAGAGAGAGAAAAAAACAAATTAATACAGACAACGAGCCAAAATGTACAACAAAAAGAAAACAATATCAACCTAAATATATAAATAGTTATACCACACCAACAGGCTGGGACAAAAATAAAGAAAAACAAATTAAAATATCCGAATCCAGTGCGACCCTCTGGCCACACAACAATAGGAGGTGAACGGAGCGCGCCGGTGCCAAACACCACTTCAATTAGGGCGTGCAGCCGCCACCACAATCCGAGGTTGATGATGCGCAGAATCCGGAATATCAACAGAGCAGCAATGGTAATATGGGGAGACCTGTAAAAGTTAGTCACTATTTAACAAAACTGCAACAAATTGGCGCTAACAATGAGCGTTACTTCTTACCTCCCAATCCAGACAAACTCATGTATGCGCACACACACACACAAACCGACGACGAGGAGGAGAGCCGCACAGTAGCGTTTTGCCTATGATCACACCCGTTTTAGATCTTCTGTGAATGAGCAGCAATAGTGCAAAGAGAGGGGAAATCTACCAGCAAGATCAGAGCAGCATGCACCTAATGTCATGCCTTTCGACTGTCAGTCCCTGAGACGCGAGTCACAGCCAAAGCTTGAGGAAGACGTGTGTCCGATTGGGCGCAGTGGCTTCTTATATACCACGCCCACTTTGCCCAACCTGAACCTCGCACCTGAAAGCTATTTGTATAGCCACTACATTCTACCCCCCCTTCTTGCATCGTCGACCCGACGATGGCTGATTCAAAACTAATAAAATCAGTTCCAAGGTCTAAACAACGCTGACTGAGTTGACAAAGATGCAGAAGACCCCCCAAGATGAATGTCTCCTGCTGGCCGTGGGAGATGGTGCACATTAGTATGTTGACCAGCAGTTGGACGTCTGGAGCGACGTAGGGCCACTGGGTCAGCATAGCTGGTAGATGGGACAGCCAAAGATGTAGAGGGTTCAATAGATGCAGCAGGTTCAGAAGGTGGCCCAAGGTCCTGAGATGGAGTTTGAGGCAGCAACCCACCAGAAGGTAAGGCAGAAGCAACCACTAGGGGTTGCTGTTCACAAACAAACAGATCATAATCAAAGGGGCCACTATCTTCAGACAGTCCCTTTTCCACAGGAGGCGAGTTATGGGGAGAAATGTGATCAGGAGGAACAACACCAACCACAGGCTTTAACATGGTACGGTGCACCTGTCTTACTTTAGTCTGGTCATCCAGAGGCACAATGGTGTAAACAGAGCCACCCTCCTTTGGTGCCCTCAATACCTTGTACTTCACAGAGCTCCATCGGTCCCTTGTCTTATAAGGCCCCCTAGCAGTAAAGTCACGCAAAAACACGAGTTGCCCTTCCTTTAGTGGCTGATGTTTCACCCGAGTATCATGAGTCTGCCTTCGACGATCTGCAGCATGTTTCAGGTGCTCCCTAGCCCCATCAAAGGCTACCTGCAACCGAGCTTGATGTTCTTGAACCCACTCATGGACAGAACCACCAACTGGACTCTCGACTCTACCCAAAAGAAAATCCAGGGGCAATCTAGGTTCCTGCCCAAACATTAAGAGAAATGGTGACTCTCCAGTAGACTGGTGAGGAGTTGTATTATAACAATAGAGAACCTGGGGCAAACAGGCATGCCAATCTCTTTTTCAGGACACAGGCAGTGTTCTTAACAGATTGTGCAGCGTCCGATTGAAGCGCTCACATTGGCCATTTCCTTCTGGATGGTAAGGAGTGGTGCGTGATTTTACTATGCCGTACAAGTTACACAGCTGCTGGATAAGCAAGCTCTCAAAGTTACGACCCTGATCGGAGTGCAACCGAGCAGGAACACCAAACTTGTAAAACCATTCAGACACCAAAACCTTAGCCACAGTGGCCGCTCGCTGATCCCGTGTAGGGACAGCAACAGTATATTTACTGAAAACATCCGTCAAGACCAAAACATTTTCCAACCCATTATGGGTGGGCTCTAAGGTGGTATAATCAATGGCCAAAATTTCATTAGGACGTGATGCCAGTAAATGTCCCATATAGCCATAAGCTTTAGGGTGAACATCCTTTGCCACTTGGCATCTCTCACAAGCCTGGCACCATTGAGCCACATCAGAGGCCATATGAGGCCAATAACACCGGGACCGTAAGAGCGCCAACGTTCGCTCCACTCCCTGGTGACCATGCTCTTCATGGACTTTAGTCAGAACATCCTTAATTAGCACACTTGGCAGCACCAACTGAAACACAGCATCACCACCATCTGACCTAAATACCTTTCGATAGAGAACTCCATCTCTCTCGACAAACCGGTCCCACTGCCGCAGCAGAACCAAAGTGGACGGGGACAGCTGGGCTCGCTCCTCTCGACTGGGATGCTGTCCTTTCCTCCAGAACACCAGCAAGTCCTGTAAAAATGGATCAGCATGCTGCAAAGCACAAAGTTCAGCCGTAGTATGCTGCGGCAAAACTGCAACTGCCGCCTGGGTTGCCTCAACCTTTTCAAACCCCAAAGCATCCTGCAATGCTTTAGGCAAAGCTGTACCTAGGAGCATTGCTTTCACATCTGGCGGATCAGGTGAGTGCTGACGAGAAAGTGCATCAGCATTGGTATTACACCGCCCTGACCGATACTTTATCTCAAAATCAAAAGAGGCTAGCTGAGCAGCCCACCGCTGTTCAGTGGCAGCCAATTTAGCAGTGGACAAATGGCTGAGAGGGTTGTTATCAGTATATACAATACATTTGTTTCCCAACAGATACTCTCTAAACTTGTCAGTCATGGCCCACTTGAGGGCCAGAAACTCAAGCTTCATGGAGCTGTAATTTGCCATATTTCGCTCTGTGGGTCTCAAGCCTCGACTAGCATAAGCAATCGGTCTCACTTTGCCTGCCTGCATTTGTGAGAGGACTGCTCCTAGGCCACCATGGCTGGCATCAACCTCCAAGATAAATGGTTGAGTGAAATCTGCATAGGCTAGTACTGGCGTTGTTGTTAGCTTAGCCTTCAAGGTTTCAAAGCTCTTTTGACATTCATCAGTCCAGCATGCAACAAGTCCACGATCAGGTTTCTTACCGGTACCACCACACTGAGCCACCGCTTTATGCAATGGAGCTGCCAATTTTGCGAAACCTTCCACAAAACGACGGTAATAACTGGCAAAACCAAGGAATGACCGAAGTTCTGAGGCCTTAGTGGGAGTTGGCCAATTGGCTACAACTTCAGTTTTACTAGGATCTGTAGCAACCCCCTCACCAGAGATCACATGTCCCAAATAACGTACCTCTTTTTGAAAGAAGGAACATTTACTGAGCTTTGCTTTAAGCCCCTGTTGTTGAAGTCGGCCCAGCACCACTTTCAAGCGCTCCAGATGTTGATCCACACTTGAAGAGAAAACAACAATGTCATCAAGATATAACAGGACGGACTGGTACTGTTGGTCCCCAAAAATCCGCTGCATTAGCCGTTGGAAAGTGCTAGGCGCATTACAGAGCCCGAAAGGCATTCGGTTCCATTCAAACAGCCCAAAGGGAGTACAGAAGGCAGTTTTTGGACGGTCTGCCTCCGCAACTGGAACCTGATTATATCCGCTAGCGAGATCGAGGGTAGAAAACCAGCATGCACCAGACAAGGCATCCAACGATTCTTCTATTCGTGGAAGGGGGAAAGAGTCTTTCCGGGTCTTACTATTTAGTCTTCTATAGTCAATACACATACGAATACTCCCATCTTTCTTCCTCACTAAGACTATGGGAGATGCATATGGGCTGCTACTTTCTCTAATGATCTGTGAAGCAAGCAACTGATTTATATGGTCCTTCACCACCTCATAATCTGAAGGCGGAATACGCTGATAGCGTTGTTTAACTGGAACATCGTCGACCAGAGGAATGTCATGGGCTATCACATTGGTACAGCCCAGGTCACCATCATGAGAGGAGAAAACTGTCATATACTGATTGAGCAATGACCTTACCTGACCCTGTCCTTCCACAGACAAAGAGGACAAATCCAGGTCCTCCACCTGCTGTTGCACATTAACTGAGGCTGTCTGGCACACCATCGTAGCTACCTTTGCTGGGACTTCAGTAATTCCTGCAGGGAGACTAACAACATTGACAACATTTAAGGTGCCAACAACAGTGCGGGGGTATACCACCACCTCTGTCGTACCAACATTGATAATGGGCACATAAGCTGTACCCCTGATTACCTGAACCAAGGCAGGGGAAGCAAGCAAACCAGAAGGCAATCCAGACTCTAAAGGCTCAAACAAAACAGTAGAACCTGAGTACACATCAGAACATGTGGTAGCCACAATTTTCATGACTCCACCAGAAATCCGACAGCCCTTTTTACCCCTGACCTTAACCCTTCCAGGACTACCTCGAGGCTCTCGTGAGTTGGCAGACTGGCACTGCTGCAGTGCCTGCATGACTGACTGAGGGGCCTCGGAAACACCAAACACAGAAGACCAAGCTACACCATGTTGCCCAAACAGTTCTTGGTAACACTTCCTGATCACATTCATCCCCAAAACACCTGGGACCTTAGCTGGGACCTCACCACCAGGGTCCTGCACAACCAAAACACCACAGTGGGGAATCAATTTACCACAGAGGTGTACATCAAGTTCCAAATAGCCAATATAAGGAATCTTAAGACCATTGGCAGCTCTAAGCTCCAACCAATGACACGACTGGAGGTGCTCTGAACCCCAAGACTCCATATGCTGACGAAAAAAGCTTTCAGAAACCGTGGACACCATCGAACCAGTATCCACCAAACATGGGACTGTCACCCCACCCATGACTACATCTGCATGAGGGCAATCTGAAATCAACTTAGAAGCACCCGAACTTCCAATAGTGGCTAGTGAGCCAATAGCATCCCCACCCAAACTGTGGCTCAGCAGTTTGGTGGGAACTAGTTTTCCGCCACAGAAGCAGAACGGGACTGGGCAGCTGAATTTGGCGGACATTGGGTTCGACGGGGGACACGCACCCCATCACACTCTCGTGCGAAATGACCTGGCTGGTTGCACCGCCTGCAGATTACTGGACCAGTGGTGCGTGGATGATTAGGGCGGTGGAAATTCTGCAACTGAGAAATGCTCTCACTAAGCTGCTGGAGCTGCTTTTGCTGACACTTTAGCATTTCTCTTATTTGACTCATCTCCGTTGCTGATGTTAAAGAAGCTACCGGAGGACCACCATGTACCCCATACTGGACGCCATAAACTGAAGGAAGCGACTGGCTACGGTTCCTCCCACCATGAGGTACCCCTTCGCGTTCCCACTGGATTGCTGCGGCCCTAACCTCACGTAAAGTACTGTCAGGCCTTGTGCGTACCAGCTGCTTCAACTCGCGTCTCAGGGAACTGTCCAACACCTGTTCAACAAACTGATCTCTTAACAGTGTCTCAGAATTCAACATACCAGCAGGTGCACGCTGTTTTACCCTCTCCATAAGGCCCATTAATGCGAGGGAGAACTCCTGAAGACTCTCTCCCTCTTGTTGTCTTCTAGAAAAGAAGGCCTCTTGAAGAGCAACATAGGACTCAGAACAACCATACAACTCTTGTAGGATCTCAAATATTCTAGCAGGGTCCTCTCTCTCTGCACTAGAGCGATACTTTATTTCATTTCTAGCTTCTCCCTCCAGGTGATCAAACAGGAAAAACGCTTGGTCAGCTACAGACAGATGCCGGGCTCTCATACACAATCTTGCTTCCTCAGTCCACTCACTCAAACCTATACCTGTCCTTCCTCTAAAGATGGGACATTTCCTATCTCTAGGCACAAAAATCAGTCTCTCTGCTACAGGGAGACTAGGTGTAGGAGGGGCATTAGGCAATGCTGAAGAAGTGGATGGCTGAGCACTTAAGCTAGCCTGTCCTTGTCGCAACCGCTCATTGTCAGCTCTTAAGCTTGCTACCAGCTCTTTAAGTTCCTGAATTTCTTCTTCCATAATTATCACAAGCTTATTCTGCTTCTTGTGATTACTACAGTGCAGAATTACAACCTAAGGTTAACTCTTAACACCTCACCCACCGCTTTGATGCTCTGCACGAAACCACTGCTGCTCTGTTGACGGATTAGCCAATCTGCACAAACAAAAAAAAAAAAAAAAGAAGAAAAAAAAAACACAAATATTTAAAAACTTCTTGTCTCAGATGTTCATAAAAAGCATGAGTCCTACCAGCAACGCCAAAAATGTGGCAAGACTAGATTGAAATCAGGAAATTATAAATTTCTGAACGCAAATAAAATTGCTCCACAACGCCACCTTGGGAATTTCACCCAAGGAATATTACTCCCCTTTTTGACAGGACACACAAGTTCGCTCATGCATGGATTAAGACATCTGAAACAATTTTAAAATGTACAAACAGCTTTTTATTAGAGGCTTCTTAAAATATTCTTTTTAAAACCAATTCTTTATAACACTAAAGAGAAAAAAAGAAAAGTAACTACAGTAGCTGAGGTTACCGGCGGAAGGGGGCCACCATAGGACGGGATCCACCCAAACACAGCAAACAAAACCCCTGTAAAGCACCAGACGCAGTGAGAAGACCCAAACTCAGGAATCACGGCACACAAAAAAAAAGGAAGACACCGTCACCACACCAACACCGCCGCCGGGCCTCAGCACTGTCAGCAGAGAGAGAGAGAAAAAAACAAATTAATACAGACAACGAGCCAAAATGTACAACAAAAAGAAAACAATATCAACCTAAATATATAAATAGTTATACCACACCAACAGGCTGGGACAAAAATAAAGAAAAACAAATTAAAATATCCGAATCCAGTGCGACCCTCTGGCCACACAACAATAGGAGGTGAACGGAGCGCGCCGGTGCCAAACACCACTTCAATTAGGGCGTGCAGCCGCCACCACAATCCGAGGTTGATGATGCGCAGAATCCGGAATATCAACAGAGCAGCAATGGTAATATGGGGAGACCTGTAAAAGTTAGTCACTATTTAACAAAACTGCAACAAATTGGCGCTAACAATGAGCGTTACTTCTTACCTCCCAATCCAGACAAACTCATGTATGCGCACACACACACACAAACCGACGACGAGGAGGAGAGCCGCACAGTAGCGTTTTGCCTATGATCACACCCGTTTTAGATCTTCTGTGAATGAGCAGCAATAGTGCAAAGAGAGGGGAAACCTACCAGCAAGATCAGAGCAGCATGCACCTAATGTCATGCCTTTCGACTGTCAGTCCCTGAGACGCGAGTCACAGCCAAAGCTTGAGGAAGACGTGTGTCCGATTGGGCGCAGCGGCTTCTTATATACCACGCCCACTTTGCCCAACCTGAACCTCGCACCTGAAAGCTATTTGTATAGCAATACATATATTTCTATACCACTACAAAACAAAAAAACAGGTAAACCAGCACAATGGAGCTCCTAAACTAAAATGTTGAGGGAATCAGTGCAATCAGGTGCTTTCTGAAATGTTTAGTCAGATTTTTACTCTTTTTGATGGTTTGTTGGTGAAATGTTCATGAGCAAACAGATAGCAAGGTGTTCAAACCTGACACCCTTTCCTGACAGCTTTCAACTGATGAAAACCCTATGCCAAATATGGTCCTAGCCCACCCTTCTGTGATTAGAACTCTGTCTTGGAAAATCTGAGAATTGGCTTTACAAACTCAAAAGGCAGAGCCTGATACAGGTGGTGGCCCCCCTAACTGCTATTTGTACCAAGTACTGTTCATCCATGCCTGATTCACTGGGCACATCCATCCAAATTTTCATGTCACACTGGGGTTAGCCACACCATCAACCTGATTGCCTTCTCTTCACAGCGATGTCAAAGAATATGTTCTTGGCTGTCACATTTGTGCCCGTAACAAGACCAGTAATCGTCCCCCCAGGGGTCTCCTCCAGCCCATGCCAATCCCTAAGCCCCCCCGGTCTCATTTTGGCTTTGGACTTTCTCACTGGGCTTCCTCTATCTCATGGGTTTATGATCATACTTACCATAGTGGACCATTTTCCAAAGCCTTTCACTTAGTTCCCGTGAGAAAACTCCTACCGTCCCATCTGTTGATAAAACGTGTTTCACCTACTTGGCATTCCACAAGAAATCCTCTTGGACTGGGGCCCTCAGTTCATCTCTGGAATTTGGAAGGAGTTAGGAGCCACTTTCGGGGCCAAGATTACCCTCAGTTCTGGGTTTCATCCCCCGACCAATGGGCAAACAGCATATGAACCAATAACTCAAGGCCACCCTCCGCTGTGTTAGCTCCTGCATTCCCACCACCTGGAGTTCCCAACTGTTGTGGGTGAAATACTCCCACAGTTGTCATGTGTCCTCAGCTATGGGTGTATTCCCATTCCAATGCTCCTTGGGCTACCAACCGCCACTTTTTCCCTCATTCAACACTGCAAACGTAACTGGTAGAGAACAGAAGCTACCCTTAACTGCAGAGAAACAAGCATCTGGCTAAAATGACTACCACCCCAGGCTACACCCCAGATAAGGAGGTTTGGCTGGCCCTGGCCGCAAGGAACATCCAACTGAAGTCTATGCCCAGAAAACAGGCTCCTAGATTTATTGGTCCTGTCAATGTTTTTCTCCCTGGCCCACAGTGGTACGCCTAATGATGCCACCCCATGTTAGGATGTACCCCGTGTTCTATGTCTCCATGATTAAGCCTGTGATCCTAGTCCCTCATGCCCTCTGTTACATCCCCAAGATGTACAATTAACACCTTGCTCTCTTTTAGGCTCCGCCTTTAAGACTGGCTGCTGCTTTCTGAGTCTCAGTCCAATCAAGATCACCTGAAGACTATTACAGGCATGTAAAGCAGTACTTCAGGGCTTTTTTGAGCCATTTCTCTGCCATACACCTCTGTGTTAATTGTAAAATCTAAAAGGACTGTTTAGATTGCGACCATGTAAACCTTCTTGGATGGTTTTTGTAGGGGAGAGCTGCCCTCTTGTTTAACCCCAGTTTTCTCCTGTTTATGTGTTGGTTAGGTTATTTTGTAGGTTTGTATATTTTGGTTTCAAATTGAGTTAGGTAAGTCCACTTTTCTTTTTCTTTAGGGTTGTTTTGTTTGTTATTGTGGCCTGGGCTCTCCCTAAAGCTTTTACCACAATTTATTCAAAAGAAATGTCAGAATAAAATGCCCTTTTGACTCCTTCATATACTGTCTAAATTTATGTTGGTCCCTTACATCCCTTAGACTCAGCCAGGGGACGTAACATAAATTGGGGGCTTGTCCGGGACGTAACACCCTTCTTCCGTGCCCCCGTCACCCACCCTGGACCTATCCTGTTTTCCATACAGGTCACTATAAGGTTTAGGTGAGACGTAAACTGTATTGTACTGAAAGCAACAACAATAAATTATTAAATTAATTAATAAATAAAACAAAACATTTAAACATCCACTTGCTAAATGATGACTCTGTGGTACTTTTCATAATTCAGGTGTGATGTCTGTGTTTGTTCAGGGTCATTATGGGAATTTTAACTTAGTACGAACATGTTTAGGATCCAGATCATGACTTCTAATATATTGCTCTTTGCAAGGAATTCATTCACATCCTGTTTATCCTGTTGCATCATGAACACGTCCATGGTTGACTTGGCTTTAATTTTAACTGGAACTAATCCATTTTACACTAGAGGTGTGATATTAATAATAACAATTAAATTTTAAAAGACAAATGTTAAGGCATTAGGAAGAATAGTGCCTTAATGTCATTAATGTAATTTATGCAAAACAATCACTGTCATGATCTGGACTTTTGGTTGTGTTTAATTGTTTAGCATCTGCAGAGCAGATTAATTGCAGAGCATCTGCCACGCCTCTGGCCCCGCGGCCGGCCTCCTGAGTGTCTGCCACACCTCCGGCCCCGCGGCCGGCCTCCAGAGCATCTGCCACGCCTCTGGCCCCGCGGCCGGCCTCCTGAGTGTCTGCCACGCCTCCGGCCCAGCGGCCGGCCACCAGAGCGTCTGCCTCGCCTCCGGCCCCGCGGCCGGCCTCCAGAGCGTCTGCCACGCCTTCGGCCCCACGGCCCGCCTCCAGAGACTCTTCCTCGTCTGCCTCCAGAGACTTTTCGTTGCCCTCGCCCACCCTGGGTGGGTTGTTTTTTGTTTTCGGACTCTGTTTTGTTTTTGTGCCTTCCTTCCTGGTTCCCCCTCCGCCCACCCTGGGTGGGTTGTTTTTTGTTTCTGGACATTTTAGGGCGTCTGGGATCCGCCCTTAAGTGGGGGGTACTGTCAGAGTCTTGGTTTGTTAGTTCGTTTTTCTTGGTTTTCCATTTGTTGTCCTCTGCTGCCCTGTTGTGTCCTTTCCCTTGCTCTGTTTTCTGTTCTGCCCTCACCCTCGTTAGCCCTCTCTTTGTCTCTGTCCCCTTTAAAAGCCTTCAGTTCCTGTTTGCTGGATTCTCGTCTAACGTCTGTCTGCTTTCCTCGTCTCTCCCTGGCTCCTAGTTTTGGTTTACCCCTGATGTCTCCTTGGTTGTGGTGCGTTTGTTATTTTCTGTTGGATTTTGATTCCTGCCTCAGTTCCTGTGAACCTTAGTAAACCCAATTAAATTCACCTCTGCCTACTGGCCTCTGCATTTGGGTCGTCCAAACCAACTCCAAATCCTGACAAAGATATATTTATAATTCTTTATTTAGTTCTCTTATCTTACTTTGATGCTTTATAACAAAATATGGAGTCATATCAAGTGAGCTTTCAAGGATAAAGCTGCAGTTTGGGGACTTATCTTTAGGGACATATCTTTAACCTTACATTTTAAACAATTAGCTTTTTCCATGATAGAATGTTAACATTTTATTTTTTGTAAAATAGTACATTTCAACAGTTGGTATGCCTTATTCTGTGGTAGCCTCTGCTGGACAAAGGGAGGCATTTAAAGAATCTTAAGGTAAAAAAATTAAATAAAAAATACCGGATAAAGAAAATGTAACCCAATTTTTTTTCATATTCATATTTATTTTACCCTGAAGCAAGAATCAAAGCAAGCCATTTAACTGTGTACACAGTGATGGTACAAACCCTTCTATGGAAAGCTTTAATTTAGTTCAGGTGCTTGATATTGACCGGACTGAATGCTCCACTGTTTCCTTTTGGCTTACAAAAGATAAAAATAAAAAATAAAAACGGGAAGATTTTGTATTTAATGTATGACATCAAAAACAACACATCAAACTCAAATTTTAAAACTGGAATATTTTACACAGTAGATCATTAGAAATTGATTTATTTTAAGTGCACGTTTCTACTTGTGATGAATACTGTGCCATCCCTACTTTTATTTATTTATTTATTCATTTATTTATTTATTGTTCAAACTGAGTTAAATCCAGAGAGCAGAATAATATTGGCCCCAAAATCTTAAAATATTTTTCAAAATGCTCGGATGAAAGGTTTGAAAGTCAGTGTCAGAGCCACTGCTACATGAATGCATGTGAACGTCCGCTTTTCCAAAATCATTCTATACATTTTTCAGCAGCCAGTTTGGAGATGAGATGCCAGACTGGGAGAAGTAGCTCCACCACCAGGGTTTCTCCTGCCGCTCTATTCCCTCCTCAGTAACTACTGGCTCGCCATATCGCTCAAAATGGTTATAGGGGTCGAATCGATCCCAGGTGTCAACCGAGGGGAAGAGGTGATCATCTATATCCGGCTCCAGGGGAACCTGCACATGTGATAAGAGAAAGATGGAAAGGTGGTAAAATAGATAGCAATTTCAATCTAGAGTTTAAAAATGAATTTCAGCAATAAGATTTTTCTGTGAAATAGTACACAGGAAAAGGCCTGCCATAGGGCATATCTTTTAAGCTGGATTTACATCTTTTTCATTATCTTTTGGCTAAGTCTTTTTACAGGGTTCCTACAGCATAAGACAAGTTAAATTCAAGACTTTTTAAGACTTTTTATTGCCACTTGAAATAAAAATTTAAGACCAAATTCACAAGAAACACAAGAAAAACCTGCTTGTGACAACTTAACCCAAAGGTTTATTTTAACATAAACCATTGCACTAATGTTTCAAATTTTGAAAAGCTTCCCATACAGGAAGAAAGCTAAAAACACACAAATGACAGATATATTTTAACAATTATTTAACTGAATTCACAAACTTTGTTTTAGCAGGGAACAAAAAAAATCAGTTTTAAAGCCACAACATAACCAGTGCTAAGTCTTTTTTGCAGCTATTTTTCTTTGTATCGTTTTCTTAGTATGTTTGATTTGGTGATAAGTGGAGGCGTTGCAGAGACAAGGGTGGAACAAAACTGAAAAATACCGGCTGTTTCTCCGTAACTCGATTTTGACGCTTCGTGTTTTGTGCTTCGCATGTGTGACTCCCCTGCTCGTCTATGAACCCATACCCTGATGACATAATGCGCCTTGATTTCATAGCCTTTATGAAGCCTTCCTAAACTGTCCGTATTAATTATCTGATATTGAACTCTGCTTTGGGCTGCTTTGGAGTTCAAAAAATTTGTTGCAAAATTGCTAAATAGGTATTGCACCCAGAACAGTAAGAGTTTGCAAACCTTTGGGTGAAACAGTAAATTTTAAATACAAAGTAAAATAGAGACATGGAAGCCGAAAATCCAAACCTTTTTTAAGACGAAGTCGACCCGTCCAGCTTTGTTCATGTTGTGAGGGAGATGAACCCTCTTGCTGACCTTTGAATAGCCTTTGGCAGTAGCTGTCAGAATGTGAGTTCCTGAATTAAGCAGCCTCCAGTAATCTCCATCCTCAGCTTGAAGTGAGTTATGGAGGAGAGAAATACATAAAATATAATGAAAATAATAATAAAATTTGTAGCTAAAATTTGTCAAACTTTGGATATGTATTTTTACCTGTAGTGATGTCTTTCCTAATCCCCCTGACAGAAACAGTTGCGCCCTTTATACCATTTCCATCTGTATCCCTCACAACACCCTTTATTCCTCGATGGACCTTGGAGGAAAAAAAGAGGCCAATCATATCTAATTCCATAATGACCAAGCATGTTTAATCTGGACTAAGCAATAAGGCCCCTTCAAACTAACTCTAAGCTTTCCAGTCAACACTTACAGATTCAAGAAAACTAAGCAGAGCTTCTTTATTTCTTTTCCATTCTGGATAGAGCTCAGCCTCTGGGGGGAATTTGTCACAGCCAAGCTCCACTGTGATCTCCATACAGTTGGTATGTAAGTAATTGAAATCAGACATACCTGCAGTTGAGGGAGAGATATTGTGTGAAGGTATCAGATATTTTGTTGTCAGAATCATCAGAGTATATATGTGGCAACTGTGAAGGTATCTCACCACCAGCAAAACTGTACCACAGTGCACCATTGATGATGCCTCTGGTGCGATAAAAAGAGGCCCCACACCTGTCTGTGTCGTTGTTTGACATGGTTGCATGAGCATCTGCATAAGTGCGAGCAAGCTGCTTGAAAATCTGGGCACGGGAAGATTATTGGTATGTGAAAGCTGAGAGATGTTAATGTGTCTGATTTGTTATGTTAGTGAAGTGTTTTACATGAATCCTCACCAGTTCATCTGGTGTTGGTGAAAACATCTTTTCCTCCTGTGGGTGTCTGGAGAAGTCGAAAGGGTAGGAGACCACCAGCTCCCCTCCATGAAGGCTGGCAGACTGAACAAATGGCAGTGACCTAATCCACTTCATTACTGCAAAGGTCTCTGGTGCCACCTGCAGGTAGAAAATCACAACTACATCATTTACAGCCAAGGTTGGTTGGTCGTTCAACTAGTTAACTGTGATAAGTTCCTTAATTTTCTTCTACCTTCCCAAACCAGTAGGCATCAGGGATAGGGATGTGATCTATGCGGTAGTGCCTGCTGCGACGGTTTCGGTAGAAGATGGAGGTGAGATCAGGAAAGTTGCGGTTCAGGTCAAGGTTCTGGGCATTAGCACGTCCGCTTATCCATCCATTCAGCAAATGACCCTAAAAGATTTGAGGTCAAATAATTCTTGGCATTAAGGTTTACAAATTCTGGTATTATGGTAATGGTACTTAAGGTGATGAACCAAGACAAGTGGCACCAGCAATTATTAGAGAAAACTTAAATCAAGTTAGTCAGAATTTAACAAAATTAATGTTAGATGTCTATGTTAATTCTATTGTTAACATGAAGACAAGACCATTTATCCATTATAACAGAGGAAAAGAAAACATTAGGGCATTATTCAAGAATTAAATTCAAACACTAGTCCTTTGCTTAAAAAAAACATCTGATTTTGGTTTATGTGCTTTATGTGCTTTAAGTTCTCAGCCACTGTTCATTTCTTTATATGTGAAAAAAAAAACTTTCTTTGTATATTCCTTTAAAGTTCCAGATTTTTTTTTAAATCATATAAGTTGCCTTGATCAAAGTATTCCTGGCTTTTCTGACTGTATCTTTCAGTTGCTTTTACATTTTTATTTTGCCATCATTATGTGATCCTTTTTAGTTGAATATTTATTGTATTTATATCATGCTGGCAGAGTACAATCTTCTAGGTAACACATGAATTACTTTTATTTTTACAGACATCTAATTGAGCACTTGATCTTTTTATTTAAAAAAAGATCTAGAGGTGAATTTAATATTGTGCTACATTAGTGACCCATCTGCAAATATATTGATCACTAAAAGGCCAGCCCCTCCCTATGAAATATAATGAAACTGGACAGATAAAAAAAAATATATACATATATATATTTTATTAATATTTCCAGAGTAGAATAATCATGTTTCAAATAACATCCTGGGTACTTTTTGGGGCAAAAGAAAAGAGATACATAATATTTTAGCTGTTCAACTTACTATTAAGCTGGAATCTCTTTGGGAATTGTCTTGCCTTAATACTGCAGTTCTTTTTCATGCATGTTGTTGTACTGTTATCTCTGGCTTTTCTTGCTGATATAAAATATATAGCGGAAAGAAAACTTTGGAGCAGCCTACCAGTGAAAGATAATCCAAAACTAAATTTCTTTGAATGTTTGAATAACTGATTATGAAGTCAGGTCAAGGAGAGAGTAAAAATAAATGGGGAGATAATCCTTGAAAAAACAGACACTCTAAAGAAGCATTGATCAAGGCTATCATAGTATATAAAACTCTGGTTCTTTGAAAAGGAAGATACAAAGAAATGAGGATTATTGTTGTACAGCTCTGTGTTGCCAAATGCATGCACGGATACAGAAACAATTTCCCCTTCTATATTCCAGACATTGACCACAGAGCAAACCTTTTCCTTTTAAAGCATATATTTTCAGAATTATTGTCACACATGCAGTGACGTCCAAAAGATTAATTTTAAGCAGACTTTCTTAAGTTATAGATTTTGTCAAAGCCAATAAAATACTTAAAATGGAACCATGCACTGACTGAAGCAGCATATTGGCATTCAGTAACATTTATCTGACCCAGGCCAGTTATAAATGCCCACATTGTAACATGCACAACCCATTCACATAAGAATTCCCAGATGTTAGAGTCATAGGATTAGTGGATGTGCAGAGCAAAAAGAAAAACCTGCTGCTGCTGCCTGTACAGCAGACATGTACTTTTCCCACAGCCAGCTTAAGTGTTCAACCTGTTTAAAGATGTTTCTGAAATCTGTCTGAATCAGATTTATTTGGGTCAATTATGTGATTTCATTTGTCAACCAGTGTTGACATCATTTCAGTTTATTTATATAATGCCAATTCACAACAGGTCACCTCAAGGCACTTTACAGGTCATCACTGGTTGATCACTTGAGACTGGGAGCCAGAGGAGTTGTTTCTACAGACTAACTGATCAGGCTTCAAAGCAAAAGACAAAAGAAAAGAGTCAAAAAGAAATGAGAGTGGATAATGGTGGTTTGTTCTTCCTTTTGTTAACAATATTTACTTCCTGGTTGGAGAGCTCCGGGTCATTGCTATCCTCTACCTCTGAGGCAGCCAGCTCATAACCGTCAGGGTTCATGGAGGCCAGAATGTGAACCCGAGTGTTGTTAATGATGGACTGAATTCGTTGGTTTCCCAGGATGTATTCTGAGCACAGGTACTGCACCAAGTAGATGAGCAGCTGACGGCCTAGCACCTCATTTCCGTGCATGTTGCCCACCAACTTAATCTCTGGCTCAACTACAGAAAATGAGCAAAATAAATAAAAAAAAACACTTAAAGCTACAGCAATGCCATTCACAATAAATATGATGATAAAATATCTTTTTTAAAATAATGCGACAACTTGTTCTAGAAACAATTGGCATAACATATTTAAAATTCAAAAATGTAGTCTGATATCTTTTCATCTTTTATAAGATTTATTGTCAAAAGGACAGTTCCACCAATTATATCAGGACAAATCCTCAGTTCAGTGCCCAATGCACATCAAAGGGGTGTTCTTTTTTAATATACACCACAGGAATACTGCTCTGAAGATGTATCTACCCCCCTGACGGAGTTTGTCATTTCTTTTCCTTTTTGACACATTTTTTAACACTTAAAACTAGATGGATAAATACATCCAAAAAGTAGGTATCTAAATATGAATCAGGAACCTAATTAGAATCTGTCTGAAAGCATGAAGTAGGCTAGTATGTCTCAGAAAGCGACACTTCATCTAAATAAAATAAAGAAAAGTATTTCATGTTGATCAGTCTGTAAAGGGTTCAAATTAATCATTTTAACCTTGGAAGCCCAAGAACCACAGATAAGGCCATTATGCAGAAACAGAGGAACATTGAACAATGCTGCCCTCCAGTGTTTCTAGACAGCTTTTGCTGGAGGTCACAAAGGAACAAGATGCAATAAACAACCAAATGTGACTAAATTCTGCAAACAAGAGAAGGCCCCAATTCACCACTGTGATGTAAAAAAAACTCACTACCAGTTATAACAAATAACCTATGGTAATTATAGTGGCCAATTGTGGCAAAACTGGCTATGTTTAAAAGCAAGTAGCTTTTTTTCAGATCAGACACAGTTGGACAAAGAAAATAAAATTCAACAAATAAAAACTTTTAAAAAATGCTTTTCATATTTACTCTGGTAATCTTTCTCCAGTATTAAAATAAAAATGTATAGAAAGTATAAATACTTTAATGTCAATTTAATGTGTTTTCTGTGATGACAAAAGTAAGAACAGAGGGCTATTTTGTTGACAGTAACGTAGTAAACGTCAGGACTAAAATGCTTTTACTCACGCAGCTCATGTTGTCCTGGGTTGTCAGTAAACTCGATCACCAACAGATCTCTGCCTTCTGTGCTTCTTCCAATGCTGTAGACTTGAGAGATATGGGAGCATTTGGCTGCTGTTCTCTTCAGTAAGCTGTACATTTGGGCATTAGAGGTGTAGGTGAACTGAATGATGGTGCTTGGTTCTTCAGGAGTGAGACTGGATAACGTCAGCTCCTGTCTGGCTGGAGGAGTGAATCACAGGGATATGGAGAAGAAGAAATGGTTGGCTGTGTTGGTTTCAAACATTACTTCGGTATCATTGGTTAAAAAAAAACAAAGACACATATCTTTACCTTTCAGCCCTGCTAATGGGTCAAAGCAGCCCTCCTCATTACCAGCAAAGAAGCGATCACAATCCAGGAAGTAGGGCCAGGCCATCTCAATGGCCTCAAAGGCGTGCATACAGTCTTTCCTCAATGCCTCACATGTGCTGCGGCATGGTTTGATAATCTTGTTATCCCGACAGGGTGAGGCCAGTACCGAGCACCCTACAAGACGGATCTCAGGGGAGCACTCACCATTGAGTAGACCATGGATGACACTCAGAAGGAGGTATTCTGCTCCTGACTCAGCTTCAATACGACTTTGGTGACCAAGAATATTAGGGAATTTGGTGCTGGAAAAATGGAAGATAGGAATGCCATTTGGAAAACTGTACAAACCTCCCATGACTATGTAGTTTGTAGAACCATGTAATACAATGAAATGAACCATGAAATATTCGCTATTGTTAAAACTTTATCAATTCCTGGCATAATTTTGAAGGACTCTCTGCCAAGTTCTTGTCTTATTTTTATGCAACCTTGATTCAGTTCATTTTTCTCTATACAGCTGTCTTAAGCAGCAGCAGAGCACTTTTTATTAATTAAATTCTCAAATTGAACTATGTGGCAACAGGACATATTTTGAACAAGATATTTTTTTCTTATTATAATTGTGATGGCAAACTTTTGCCTGTAGACTCAAAGATGTAGGTTTTTCACAGTTTTATTGTCCGGTTGCTCTAAGCATTGTGCAGTAATAATCTTGCTTTCAAGATGATTTTTTTTGCAGGATTAGTGAGTTCACAAACCCACAATGCTCCATCTTGTACTGCTCCAGCTTAAATAATTCAAGTCTGAAACCAAAACAGGTCTGCTAATCACGTTGCACTACAATAGTTTAAGGTGGAACATACACTCACTGGCCACTTTATTAGGTACACCTGTCCAACTGCTCGTTAACACTTAATTTCTAAGCAGCCAATCACATGGCGGCAACTCAGTGCATTTAGGCATGTAGACATGGTCAAGACAATCTCCTGCAGTTCAAACTGAGCATCAGTATGGGGAAGAAAGGTGATTTGAATGACTTTGAACGTGGCATGATTGTTGGTGCCAGAAGGGCTGGTCTGAGTATTTCAGAAACTGCTGATCTACTGGGATTTTCACGCACAACCATCTCTAGGGTTTACAGAGAATGGTCCGAAAAAGAAAAAACATCCAGTGAGCGGCAGTTCTGTGGGCGGAAATGCCTTGTTGATGCCAGAGGTCAGAGGAGAATGGCCAGACTGGTTGGAGCTGATAGAAGGGCAACAGTGACTCAAATAACCACCCGTTACAACCAAGGTGGGCAGAAGAGCATCTCTGAACGCACAGTACGTCGAACTTTGAGGCAGATGGGCTACAGCAGCAGAAAACCACACCAGGTACCACTCCTTTCAGCTAAGAACAGGAAACTGAGGCTACAATTTGCACAAGCTCATCGAAATTGGACAATAGAAGATTGGAAAAACGTTGCCTGGTCTGATGAGTCTCGATTTCTGCTGCGACATTCGGTTGGTAGGGTCAGAATTTGGCGTCTACAACATGAAAGCATGGATCTATCCTGCCTTGTATCAACGGTTCAGGCTGGTGGTGTCATGGTGTGGGGAATATTTTCTTGGCCCTCTTTGGGCCCCTTGGTACCAATTGAGCATCGTTGCAACGCCACAGCCTACCTGAGTATTGTTGCTGACCATGTCCATCCCTTTATGACCACAATGTACCCAACTTCTGATGGCTACTTTCAGCAGGATAATGAGCCATGTCATAAAGCTGGAATCATCTCAGACTGGTTTCTTGAACATGACAATGAGTTCACTGTACTCAAATGGCCTCCACAGCCACCAGATCTCAATCCAATAGAGCATCTTTGGGATGTGGTGGAACGGGAGATTCGCATCATGGATGTGCAGCCGACAAATCGGCAGCAACTATGTGATGCCATCATGTCAATATGGACCAAACTCCCTGAGGAATGCTTCCAGCACCTTGTTGAATCTATGCCACCAAGAATTGAGGCAGTTCTGAAGGCAAAACGGGGTCCAACCCGTTACTAGCATGGGGTACCTAATAAAGTGGCCGGTGAGTGTATAGCTGTGACAACAGCAAGAGCTGCACTGAAACAAATAATGCAACAATCGTTTTTGGCATCTACTTAATCATATTCTGTTACTTTAACACAATAGTTTATTGATCTACCCTGGTAGCTTGAAAACATGATTGTGTTAAAGTAACTAAATGTCATTAAGTAAATTCCAAAAACAGTTGCATTATTTTTTCATGTTGCCAAGCTCCAGGTAGAACGAAAAAATATAAATATGTCTGCTGCTGTCACATCTGATTCATCAGAATCCATGATTTAATATTTGAAAGAAAGAGACATTTGTTACCATGATTGGCAAAACCAAAATTATGAAGGTGGGATAGGTGGGTGTTGCTTTTTCCAATTTGCTCAAACAGTTCCACTAAGCATCTTTCCTTTCCCCCAACTGAATGGTTGGAGCGTTCTGATTGTCTAGAGCTATACCTGAATTCTGAACATTATCAGTCTGTCTTGTCAGGTTAGTGCAGTTGAGTTTAAGGTAAATTACCTATGAGCTCCACTTCTAGGAAGATTGTCAGCTGTCTGGGTTTCTTATTTGTAAGTAAGGTATTGATTTTAAACAGTAAAAATCGCAAATTGACCAAAAACTAAATACACATACTTTATAGGCTTAATCACACTTGCTGATAATTTTCCAAGCATGTTTTATTACCACCACCTGTGGACCAATTTTAAGTTAAACCCAATGGAGCCTCCAGAAAGCTTATAGGGCACATTGGGCTGTTAAAAACCCCTAGGGGTGGCAAACCAACATCAAAAGCAAAGAGTGACTCTAAAATGCTGTGATGATTCACAATATTTGCTAGAAATCTAAAGGTTATCATCATCATAGATTCTCACATATCAAAATAACAGCGATTTAACCAGATTACGTGTGTCACTTTCATATTCAAAGGAATATGAAAACACTTTTACTGATAAAATACAAGTTCCTCACAAGTAAAATTAACCATAAACATTTATGAAAACAGTACCCACATATTTTTCAGCTTGATGGGGAAAAAGTAACTTAAAACTACTTACCATAAAAATTAAAAACATCTATAGTTTTTGTAAATATATTGTCTTTTGATGTTTAATCTTTTTCTGTCCCTAAAGCACAATAATTTAGCGATAGTAACAGTAAGAAAAGTGCTTTTTTTGTAATGAATAAACCTTTTTGATCCAATTGCCTTTTTGTTTTGTGAATGAAACACCTTGATTTTTCTCCACTGGTACAATAAGGATATTTCTATTCTATTTTCTGTTCTACTCTACATGAATAAGAAACCAACGACTTTATTGCTTTGGTATAACTCACGTTGAGTACTCCAAATCATTACAGTAGCCCAGGTTCAGTTCTGTGCAAGTAGCTGTTGAAAGATAGTAAAGGGGAAATAAAACAATTTGATTACAAAATCAATAACAACACTATTTTCCCAGTAAATAAACACAATAAAATATTGTATTTTTAATCATGGTTAAACATACATTGATATAATAAAATAATATACATTTGTAGCATGTAGTTAAGGCTCCAATGCAATAATGCAATCTATTATTCCACCTTCCTGAAGTTTGTAGCTTTGACAGGTTTTGATTCTTCCAAACATACATTTTTGGCATTTTTTTGACAATTTATCAAGCTCAAGCTCACAATCCGGTTATTAAGCATTAAAGCGCCCCTTTATCCATACCCTCCATTCAGAAAACAGCACACCTCACTGATCTTAAATCATTGGTGAAACCTGCTATTTTCTCTCCTATGCTGTGATACACACACTGAAGAAAAAAAATGCAACCGTTTTTGACATTTACTTAATCATATTTAGTCTTTAACACATTTGTTTCATGCCAGCAGGGTGGGAAACAAAACATTTGTGTTAAAGTAACTAAAAATTATTCAGTTAATGCCGAAAATTGTTGCATTATTTATTTTATTTTTTTTCAGTGCAAAACCCTGCGACAGAAGGAAAAACCAAGTAGACACATACGTGTTTCTTCCCATGTGCTGCTGCATCTTCCTGTGGGGAAGAATCAAGAACAAAAAGAAAGTAGTGGGTCCTAAAATCAACATTAGGGGGCGATATGTTCACATGAATGATAAAATAGAAAGCATTGACTCTGCATCAAAGATAGAAAAATAATAATAACATTTGTTTAACAAATAAAAACTGTCAGTGGTTCCAACGTTATAGGCATATGTCCAGAAATGTAGCAGAGAAATACTGAGGAACAATGATTATAATAAGTGTAATAACCAGTTAATTATGTGTTTACTAATTCGGAGCGGATCATGACCTATTTATTAGATAAAATTAAGCGTTGGTTTCAGAATAAAACTGATCATCATCATCTAGTGTGTTAATTTTAAAAAAGGTCTATTTCAGTAAAAAAAAAAAAAATGTATGCATTTCAGCCTCATATGTGAGCAGACTTGTTCGCGGCCATTGTTTTCTCTCCTCTCTGTGAACTTACCTAAAAACTGCTCTCCTGGATGACACGGCTGCTGCGGAGCGCACTGGCAACTCCACGCTAAAAACAGCAGCGCCAAAACTCCCAGATGCATGCTTAGCTTCAGGCGAGCAGACTGTGATATGTGGCAGTTAACTTTCAGCTGCTACTTTTTCTTCTTCCTCTAAGACTCTTTTTTTAATTACCACCAACAGCACGGGGCCCCGTCCTTTGTCTGCTGCGCTGAGAGCATCCCAGACCAGAATGTGGCTTTGAGCTGCAACGATCAGATTTCACTCTGTGTGTGGGTGTGTGTGTGAGTGTTTGTATAGACACCAAAGTGAGGACCGTTTTTCCTATTTTACCATCACAATGAGGACCATTGGACCATTAGGACTAAGGTTTCAATTGGGTTCAATTGAGGGTGAGCAATGGCGTAACTATCGATAAGCAGAGACTTTAGTTGCTTAGGGGCCCCCAACTTCTTAGGGGCAGGTTATTCTTCTGAAGCACTCTGTCGCAGTCAGCTTGATGCAGATATTTTTTATTTATGCTCAATTTTGAAGCGTGGTCCATGCTATGTAGTATCACGACACAACGCTAGAGGGGCAATCACGTTACTAATGCTGTTACCTTTTTTTAACTAATTACTTTGACTGTAACTATAACACAGTAAACATTGCCGACACCCCATTACTGCACGTTATTCAGGTCGCACAATGAACCTTTTTTTCATGATAGGACTCGTGCACGCCTTGTCATGAGAGAGGGAAGGATGAGAATGGGTGTTATGGGTGTTAACACGCACCAAACACAGAGATATGGAGAGTGTGGAGGACTCTAGATAGATAGATAGATAGATAGATAGATAGATAGATAGATAGATAGATAGATAGATAGATAGATAGATAGATAGATAGATAGATAGATAGATAGATAGATAGATAGATAGATAGATAGATAGATAGATAGATAGATAGATAGATAGATAGATAAATGATATTTACACCGCATCAAATACCGTTCCCCCCATGTTAAGAAGAGGGGAACGCTATCTGACGGGGTTTAGAAGCACATCAAATACCGTTCCCCCCATGTTAAGAAGAGGGGAACATTATCTGACGGGGTTTAGAAGCCCATCAGATACCGTTCCCCCCATGTTAAGAAGAGGGGAACGCTATCTGACGGGGTTTAGAAGCCCGTCAGATAGTGTTCCCCCCTGATGTCATTTACGTTGAGTTGCAATAAATGCAAAACTCTCTGCAGGTACTTGTTTTTGTCGTCCACTCTATTCAGGTGGCTTTTGAAACACACGGCGAGAAGGTGGGGGCCGGGTGGTGAGGGTTACGGGGGCGAGTAACGCAATAGTTACTTTTAAAAGTAACTAGTTACTTTTATTGTGGAGTAACTCAGTAACTCAGTTCATTTTTGGGAGAGTAACTAGTAACTATAACTAACTACTCTTTCAAATTAACGTGCCCAACACTGATCACAAACTAGCAAGGATTGTGGTGTAGTGTGTGGCGTGTTTTCTCTTCTGGTTCCCGAGGTCATTCAACATTCAACAACAATGGCGACTGGACAAATGCGTACTTTGATTCAGATGCTCGGGTCGTGGAGATGTGGGGACTTCCTCACTTCTTCGCAGATTCGCTCTTCTACCTGGTCCATCTTTTTACGAGTGGTTTTTCGTAATGGCGGTCATACAAACAAAACAAGCTGGTAAGATAACAAACAGGAATTACGCATAGAGTAGAGCGAATGTAGATTTGACCAATCAGAGGCTTCCTGTCGGCAGCACTCTCTGTGCTCAGTTACAGTTTGGGAGAGGTGCACCAGAGTGCCTGCAGAGGGGGCGGGGATGGCTTTTTGTTCACTGCAAGACCTAGGCGGAGGACCTGGTTTCAGGGTATAAATCCGCCTTTACGGGCCCCCTCACTGACCCCTAAGCAATTGTACACTAGGACGTCTCTTTGCAGATGTAACGGTACGAAAAATTGTGTTTTACTTCATATAGGGCCCACCCAGATAATGTTGCTTTTGGGCCTATTGCTGTGTCGTTACACCATTGAGGGTGAGGCATGCATTGGTAATGGTTAGGGAACAGAAAGGGTTGAAAATGACAGAAAATTAATGGAAGTCAACACATGGTCCTCGCTATATATAGCAGAACAAACATGGGTGTGCGTGTATGTTAGAATGACAGAGACAAAAAGTAGAAAAACATGGCTAGTGTGGGTGTGAAAGCTGAAGATTATGTTGTTTATTTATTTTTTTTTTAGAAAAAATGAAACTACTGAGGCTTTTAATTAAAAAGAAGTGCCCCCCATCTTATGTGTTTGCTATCCATGCTTTTGTATTTCAAGAACAATACGCACAATGAGGGACTGATATTTACCTTATAAAGGTTTTGGATGTTTCTAACAAGATGAGTGTAACATTTAGAAAAAGATCTTGAAAAGCAGTGGTAATTTACTGAATCTTTATATAACTGCTAACTCTCTTTTTGCATAATGTTTCATCTGATATTCTAATCACTTGTGGCCTGTAAGGCTGCATCCCATAACACTTATCTTTAGTTCAATTCATGAATAACCTGACACGTTGAAGTTATCATCCTACCTGAGTAGAAAATGTTAATATTCCCAGTCAGAAGAACCCGTTGTCATCGTTTTCAGCTTACCTGGGACTGGATCGTTGTGCAAACAGTCTCAGTCGAGACTCCCAGGCTTCCCTGTCCCCAGACACTTCTTGGGGGAAGCCAGAGGGTTTCCAGGCCAGCTGAAGGAGACAGTTTTTCCAGCGCTTCTTCTTGGTAGGACATGCCAGGAACACCTTCCTTGAGAGGTGTCCCGGGGGCATCAAAAAAAGATGCCAAAGGCACCTCAGCTGCCTCCACTAGATGTGAAGAAGCTGCTGTACTCTGGGCCTCTCCTGGATGTCCGACCTCCTCATACTTCTCCTCACTCCTTTCAGATCCTGGTTCCAAGGCTGTGAAATAACTAAAATCATTATCTAAAGTTTAATACTGCCATTTGTTTTTTACATTTCCTTTGGTTGTATACTGTAGGTTCTTATACTTTTTTCTGTTATCTGTGATGATTCACACTTTATATTTTTTATGTCTTGATTTTTTTTTAAATCTATTTTATTTGGTACAAGTAAAAGTAAATAATTTGGTTATTTATTTTTAATAA
The DNA here is from genome assembly GCF_016077235.1 of Cyprinodon tularosa. Classification (NCBI taxonomy): domain Eukaryota; kingdom Metazoa; phylum Chordata; class Actinopteri; order Cyprinodontiformes; family Cyprinodontidae; genus Cyprinodon; species Cyprinodon tularosa. The sequence goes on from NW_024039644.1 coordinate 134,013, forward strand.
TACTCACGAAGCAAACTGTAATAATGACAGCATTGATCACAAAATTACATCTGGAATGACTAACAGCCTGTTTAGAGCGGAATCATTTAGTTTTTTACGATTTGTTAATACCAAGGTAAGTCAGTCAAGTGTAAGCTATTACGAAATATCTGGCAAACATATAATTAAAAACTACAATGGCTGAGCTCCACAGCAGGGGGTTACCTCGTAATGACATATGATGAAAAGCAGATGATGAAGGAACCAATAAATAGGCAGATCTTCTTAGCAGCTCGCTGTCTTCTCTTTGTCTGCTGAACCAGGTACCTCTCCTTTATACTGACAGAGATAGGGGAAAACACATGTCTGATATGTTTTATATATATTATGACGTTTCCTAGAATAACAGATGGATATATTATTTGTTGCCCAATTATTAACCTCCACCTGGAATGAATTTCTACCATCAGAAAGAGAGAACGAAGAGGCAGAGCACAAAGCTGCTGAAGTGGAGCAGCACCATGAGAGTGGCAAAGCCGATCCCCACCCTGCTCGTCCAGGCGCAGCATGCATAAGGCATATGTTTGGCTGTATTTCCCCCAGTCCACCATCAGCTGGGTCAGGGAGAAAGATAGGGAGTGGAGCCAGGAGTATGCCACGCTCACAAAAGCTTCCCTGGAGTGCATCTTACTGGAATACCTGAGAGAAAACAGCCAGCCACCTGTCCATGCTGAACGTGGCCATTCTCAGCATGGCGTTGCAGGTGATGAACGTCTCATTAAAACTGAAAGCACGACAAAGTTGGTTTCTGATTAGTTTCGTGCGGCCAGCCACCCCCAGTAGAGTGGCAGGCATGTTGAGAAAAGTGAGGATGATGTTTGAGAAAGAGAGATTCAGGATGAAGTAACTCTGCGCTCTGGATGAAACATAGCATCACTGACAAGTTTGTTAGGAGCGTGCAAACAGCAGAAACCAAAACCTCATCTCCTGCAGTTCTGTGATCGGAGGGTCCCTCATACGTTCAGGTCTTGCCCACCTTCAGTTGGAGCAAATCAGCCCTGCCACATGCCAAAGTCCCGCACACGCTGATATCTGTCAAGTGCTGAAATGTCCAAATAAGGATTTCCCATTTGATGTACTCAAGCCATGTAGATGACACGTCTTCAGTAATGTTCAAAGCAACAGCAGCTTTTAAAATTAGACTGTAAAGCTGTGCAGATGAGCTTACAAACGGATCTTTCTGTGTTTATTACCGCTCATGCACAAAAAAGGTGCCTCTGTGCGCAAGACACGTGCAGCCAGTGGTTGACTCATGTGACAAAAAATGTGAAAAAACAAAAGTTACCTAAATAGTTTGAGATATGGAGCATGCATTCAGATTTTATACAAGTAGATGCAGTGAAAGCTAAAGGTTTGACTCAAATAAGCTTTACTTCATAAACACTAAATCCCATTCGCTATGATATAATAACCAACTCTAATCCTTTCACATATCAATGTTTATAACTCGCTCTGGGAAATTGTTTATCTATGCTAAACTTAATTTCTGCTCTTATGATCTCAGAAGCACACCGTCACACACACATTAGACTAAAAACTGTATGGGAAATGAACTATGGGACTCCATAACAAAACTAGTTTGGTGTGTTAATATCTGTTGCCTGTTGCTGGCAATTATTTGTTGCTCTTTAAAAATAATCATTCGGAATACAGGGATATATTAACGGGCAAATAGCAATGATGGTTGCTTGAAAGACTAGTTAAGTCTTTCAAATTATTAATTTGCTCTTTTTGCTATAGTTAAAACTGAATTTTAGAAACAGTTCCATTGCCAATATGCCTTCTGTTTGACTAAAGGCAAGATAAATACGGGTCTTCGTAAGTGAAATTTGCCTGTGTCACTCTTATATCACTGTTATACTTTAAATAAACATGACACAATTAACATTTAAAAAGTTCAAGAAAATCAGTTCAACTTAACTAATAAATCTTAAATAGAAAATCCTCCACTTATATTCATAAGGTCTGGTAGAGCTACCAGGGATTTGACCATTTTGATGTTAAACATTCCTGTTTAAGCTCTTTTTGCACCCTGATAAAAGATATTCTAAGAATAAAGGTTGCATTTTGCTATATCTGTTAGATTATGCAATTGAAATATTTATCCTGAGAATATATAAGTGTATACAAGGTAAAATTTAGTTTTTGTAGAACTTACAGAACATTTCCATTACCTAAAAAGCAGCAGTGATCAAATGTAAACAGTGTGGCAGAAAAAAAAAACATGGTGCAAAAAAAAACACATTGATATGGAATGTAAGAGCATTAGATATATATGATGCAAATATGCAGAATTTTGGTTTGGTGTTATCAGTGTGATGCGGAGTCAATGACATGATTAAGAGTTTTCTCAACAGTTTGTCAGTCTGATGGCAGAGGAGAAGAAGCTGTTTCGGACCTGCATTGAATGCAGGCGCCCGGGGAGCAGAGTGGGGTTAAGGATCTTGCTCAGGGAGCCAGAGTGGCAGTCTGTGGGAGTGGGGGATCAAACTCATAACCTCAGGATTCAAAGCCCTATGCCCTAACCACTGGGCTGCCACTCCCCTTAAAACCCCCCTTAGATGTTAAGGGCTTGGGACACGCAGCGCTGGGATGAAACATCTTTTATGGAGGGAGGAGGAGCCCCAATGATCTTCTCTGATGTTCTCACCACTCTTCTCACCTTTTCCAGTCTGCGGCGCTGCAGCCTCCACAGCACACAGTGAGACAGCCGGTAAGAATGCTCTCTATGGTGCTTCTGTAGAAGATTGTGAGAATGGTGCAGATGGGCTCTCCTCATCCTCCGCAGGAAATACATGCGCTTCTGTGCCTTTTTAACCAGTGAGGTGGTTTTTACAGTCCAGGTGAGGGTGTCTGTGATGTGTACCCCTAGGAATTTGGTGCTGCTGACCACCTCTACAGCTGAGCTGAACTTTTGATTGATGCAGCTGCCATCAAGTGTTTGTTCTTTCTGTTTCAAATCATTTAATCTTTTCCAGTTTTCCGAAGATTACGTCATCAATGTTTTTCTCTTTAATCAAGTACCCCTTTTTATCCTTCTTGCCACTCTTCTAAGTTCAGCTGAGCTGCTGCAGCAGAACATATTTATTTTATTTCTGCACTGTTAAGTGTTCCAGAGCAATGGAGTGAAAAGGGGCAAAGGTAGGAGTGATACCTTTAATCCAAAGGGAACCCCCTGAGAGATCATATATTGCTCAATTTTTTTTTTTTTTTTTTTGTTACGTCAACAGCAAAATAAGTGGTTAATGTTGGGGATGCTTTAAATTGCTGTTTCCCGACTAGAATTCCCTCTATGTTAGTAAACCTCAGGCTGTATACTCTATGCCAGGGGTGGGCAATTCCAGTTTCTGAGGGCCTGTATCCTGCAACTTTTACATCCATCCTTGGTCCAACACACCTGAATCAAAAGGCTGACTTGCCTCCTCAGTATGCAGTCAGTTCCTTCAGTCCTCTCAATAATCTAATTACTTGATTCAGGTGTGTTGAACCAGAGTCCCATCTAAAAGTTGCAGGATACCGGCCCTCAGGAACTGGAATTGCCCACTGCTGCTCTATGCTGTGAGTATGACAATAATTACATAACAGCTAAGTTCAAACAGTTGGCAACATCTTAAGCTAAATATATATTTATTCTGTTTTAGTTGTATCACAGTTTTAAAATACAGGGGATGAACCCGCTCCCTGAAGTGCAATTGTGTTAATTTCAGACAAAAAACAAAGAATGAAAAAATCGAAACAGTTATTTCATCCGCCTGTGTCTCATCTGCAACTGCTGCTGGACCTCTAGTTTGGTCACAACAGCAGTTATCCTCATTAAGAGATTGAGTCACCTTTACAACTGCAACACCAGGCAGTTATGCTGTGCATTCAAGCTCTAAGGCTAAAAAGCACACATCACAACACGCACATGATATTCATCTGCACATGCACTGACAGTCATAGTGCCAATGGAAGCACACATCACCCACACAGAGGTCACAGGATGTTAAAAATGTAGCTGAATTATTCAACATTCACAGACAGGGCTCAGTAAGAAAAATTAAGACACGAAGGGAAGAAAATATAACAGGCAAGAATTACAGGAGAAAAAAACCCACAAAGTTAAAGGAGTGCAAGCTGGCTCTCTTCCAGAAGCACTGAATATTTACTTGTTGGAGTCATTCCTTTAGGGCCAGCAGAAATCTTTTTTTTTTTTTTTTTACTTTGTTAACTCTGCAACCCTACATAATTAAGCTGTTCTTTGAAATGTATTCGGCCCATAAAGATGGTTTATTCTTCCATGACATGTAGAACTGAACCTATTAACCCATATCCAAAAGCATTTATCTTTCAAGATGAAGAGTTGTAATTTAGAGTTCAGCTGGATTGTGTCGATTTGGCAAGAGGGTGTCTTTGTGGGGTTCAGGTCTCTGCAGTATAGATTAAATCATCTTTAGAAATGATGCAATGGGAAATAATCCAGATGATGTCAGTTTTAATTTGTTTTCTCACTCCATCTGTCTAACTTTAAAAGTTATGTTTAGCAAACACCCTTGTCGTGAATTGTTGAGTTGTTTAACATCTATGTGGCCAGTTTGGCCTGTAATTCTAGTGAAATGCAGCAGTTCTTGTCAAGTTAAACAAACAAAACGGATATCTTGTCATTATGTAAATATGAATTATTAAATATTTTTTCACCATCAACCCATTTGTTTTTAACTTCTAAAACGTCAATTGTTGTATATTTGGAAAATAGTTTAAGCTCAGTCCATTGACAGAGTGAAAAACAATTTCCAAGTATTTTTCCACATTTATTAGGATTGGGCAGTTGGAAAACAGCAATTGAAAGCAGATGTATAAAAGGTAACTGTTAACCAGCTCCACAGGTGGCCCCATGTGTGAAAGACACAGCCAGACAGATGAGCTCTGAGCCATCTCTGTTTGTAACAGTAAAAGAAACAGAACTACACTGGAAACAGGCCAAGCTCCGAGGAGAGATGTCGATTGCAGCAGCACAGCTTATATTTCAATCCAGGATGTAGTCACAGCTGAACAAGAATTGACCAGATGATGCTGTTATGTTGAGAAAAAGCAGAGATAGCAAAAAGTTATCAGTGAAAATCGCAGAATTGGAGAATAGAGATAGAATGAAGCAGAATGAGGAAAAGTGTCCCTATGTGATCCAGCAGCCCAAACATATAGCAGCACAAATACAGGACTGTTAACGCTCTGCCTCCAACTACCTCTCATCTTACTCAGAGTTTTTAACTACTCAATAAGGAAAGTTTTAAGCCTACCCTTAAAAGTAGACAGGGTGTCTGCCTCACGGACTAATCATGGTAGGTGGTTCCACAAGAGAGCCTAATAACTAAAAGATCTGAATCCCATTCTACCTTTAGAAATGTTAGGAGGATAGGATAGGAGAGATATGATCTCTCTTTTTAATTTTCATCAGAACTCTGGCTGCAGCATTTTGGATCAGCTGAAGGCTTTTAAAGGAATAGTACACCCAAAACATGATTAGCCTTCATTTTCTACTCACCCCCATGCTGAACAACACTCTGGAGTACTTTTTTGATATCTCAAATGCATCTGGAGATCTGGGAGGCTTCTTGCTGTCTGCTGACATTCAAATAATGGAGGTCTATGGTGACCGAGACAGAAAGGTCCATAAAAGTCCACAAAAAACGTGTCAATATTCCTCCATACTGTTCGTCCAATGTATTCCAAGTGTCCTGAGTGGGTAGCATCCAGAATTTACTCGAAACGAAGTCATTTAGAATGTTTTTAGAGCCTAAACAGTAGTGTATAGGATTTCCTGAAAGCGCGCACATGCGCGCTCACGACGCTACAGAAGCCGGCAAACCAAACCAGCGCATTCAGCTCGGCAAAGAACTCATGCTCTTCCTCAACACTGAAGTCCTCAGACATTTTTCTTTCGTTGTTTCTTTCTTTGCACAGGTAAACAGCACATTTCTTCTTCTACGCTTGCATTATTGGCAGAGCAGACGCTGAATGCGCACTTTCATCTGGCTTGGTCTGCCGCGGTTTCCGTAGCGTCATGAACGCGCCGGCGCGCGCTTTCAGGAAATCCTATACACTACTGTTTATGCTCTAAAAACATTCTAAATGACTTCGTTTCGAGTAAATTCTGGATGCTACCCACTCAGGAAACTTGGAATACATTGGACGAGCAGTATGGAGGAATATTGAAACGTTTTTTGTGGACTTTTATGGACCTTCCTGTCTCGGTCACCATAGACCTCCATTATTTGAATGTCAGCAGACAGCAAGAAGCCTCCCAGATCTCCAGATCCATTTGAGATATCAAAAAAGTACTCCAGGGTGTTGTTCAGCATGGGGGTGAGTAGAAAATGAAGGCTAATCATGTTTTGGGTGTACTATTCCTTTAACTACAGTTTGTGGACTTCCTGATAGTAAAAAATTATAATAGTCCAGCCTTGAGGTAACAAAAGCATGGACTAGTTTCTCAGCATCAACCCTGGACTGGATATTTTTAATTTTTGCAATATTGCAATATTGCAATATTGCGCAGATTCTAATAACCTTCAGGATTACTTTAACAGAGTTCTCCTCCCCCAAAAGAAGGTTCAATTTTAGTAGATCTTTATCAGATAGTGCAGTTAAAAATTTTAAAGAATCTGCTTCACTTTCTCTCTCCTCTGTGTCACTGAGCAGTGCTGCAGAGTGCAAAAGCTTAGCTTATTCCCCTTCACAGGTTGATGATTTTGTTGATGGGGTTGCTAGTTCTCTGCGTATTGCCTTAGACAATGCAGCTCCTTTGAAAATGAAAACCGTTAAAAATAGAAAGCTTGCTCCTTGGTTTAATGCAGAGCTGCGTACTTTGAAGCAAAATGCTAGGAAACTGGAGAGAAAATATCGCTCCACAGGCCTGCGAGAGTCCTTCCTAGTCTGGAAAAATGGTTTACTGCTGTATAAGAGGACCCTTTGTAAAGCAAGAGCAGCATACTTCTCCTCATTAATAGAGGAGAATAAGAATAATCCTAGATTTCTTTTTAATACAGTTGCCAAACTCACCCAGAGCCATAGCTCTGTTGAACCGTCCATTCCACCTGCTCTTAGCAGCAATGATTTTATGGGATTCTTTATAAATAAGATTGATCTTATTAAAAATAAGATCATAAGCACTCCTCTATCCGTGATTGTACCTGAGGTAGTCATGGAATCTGAACCGGGTTTAGACTGCTTTGATCCAGTTGAACTCTCTGAATTAGCAAAATTATTGTCTTCATCTAAGCCTTCAACTTGTATGTTAGATCCAGTTCCAACCAGGTTATTTAAGGAGGTATTCCCTTTGATCTCCTCCTCCATTTTAGATGTGATTAATCTATCTCTGTTACAGGGATATGTACCTAAAGCTTTTAAGGTTGCTGTAATTAAACCTCTGCTTAAGAAACCGTCTCTTGACCCAGATGACTTGGTCAATTATAGACCTATATCCAATCTTCCTTTCTTATCCAAAATTCTTGAGAAAGTAGTTGCCAAACAAGTTTGCGATCACTTCCACCATAATGAACTTTTTGAAGAGTTTCAGTCTGGCTTTAGAGCTCATCATAGCACTGAAACAGCTCTGGTGAAAGTCACTAATGATATTCTCATGGCCTCAGATAATGGACTTGTATCTGTGCTCGTCCTGTTGGATCTTAGTGCTGCATTTGATACAGTTGACCATAATATTCTTTTAGAAAGACTTGAATATTTTGTTGGAATTAAAGGAACAGCACTAGACTGGTTTAAATCTTATCTATCTGATCGAATTCAGTTTGTTCATGTTAATGATAGATCTTCAACACGCTCAAAGGTTACCTGTGGAGTACCACAGGGATCAGTGCTAGGACCAATTCTCTTTACTTTATACATGCTCCCAATTGGTAGAATTATTAGACAGCATGGGATTAATTTCCACTGTTATGCTGATGATACCCAGCTATATCTGTCTATAAATCCAGATGAAGCTAACCCATTACATAAATTACAGGCATGTCTTGAAGACATAAAAACCTGGATGACTCTTAACTTTCTGCTTCTGAATGCAGATAAAACAGAAGTTATAGTCTTTGGACCAGAGTCTCTGAAAAAGAAACTGATTAGCCAGTCACTTCATTTGGATGGGATTAAACTGATTTCAGATAATAAAGTAAAAAATCTTGGTGTTATTTTTGATCAGGACCTGTCATTTAAATCCCATATCAAAGAGGTTTCTAGAATTTCCTTCTTTCATCTGAGGAACATTGCAAAAATTAGAAATATCCTGTCCAGGGGTGATGCTGAGAAACTAGTCCATGCATTTGTTACTTCAAGGCTGGACTATTGTAATTCTTTACTATCAGGAAGTCCACAAACTGTAGTTAAAAGCCTTCAGCTGATCCAAAATGCTGCAGCCAGAGTTCTAATGAAAATTAAAAAGAGAGATCATATCTCGCCTATCCTGGCTTCTCTTCATTGGCTTCCTGTTAAATCAAGAATAGAATTTAAAATCCTCCTTATCACATATAAAGCCTTAAATGGCCAAGCACCATCTTATATCAGAGATCTGATTGTTCCTTATGTTCCTAAAAGAGCACTTCGCTCTCAATCTGCAGGTTTACTAGTGGTTCCTAGAATTTCTAAAAGTAGAATGGGAGGCAGATCTTTTAGTTATCAGGCTCCTCTCCTGTGGAACCAACTACCAGTTTTAGTCCGTGAGGCAGACACCCTGTCTACTTTTAAGGCTAGGCTTAAAACTTTCCTTTTTGATAAAGCTTATAGTTAGGGTGGCTCAGGTTATCCTGAGCTATCTCTATAGTTATGCTGCTATAGGCTTAGACTTTTGGAGGACATAGGGACCCCCATTTCATCATTCTGCTTCATTCTCTCTCTGTTCTCCTATTCTGCAGAATCTGTTAGTTCAATCTCTAACCTTCTGCTCTCTCTGCTTTTCCTCAGAGTAGCTTTGCCTCATCTGTTCCTGTTTGGCTGTGACGTCATCCTGGAAAAAAACATCAGCTGTGCTGCTTCCATCAACACCCTTGTTTATAGATGTTGGAGATCGGCCTGTTTTCCAGTGTGGTCCTGTTTCTCTGGCCGTGACTGAGTGGATGTGCTCTCTTCGTCCTCTGGCATGGGAGCTGCCTTGGAGCTCGTCTGCCTGGCTGTGTGTTTCCTGGACGGGGCCGCCTTTTACAGCTGCTTTTTGTATCTCTGCTTCTGTCTCCTTGAACCCCAGTCGGCCTCGGCAGATGGCCGCTCACACTGAGCCTGGTTCTGCTGGAGGTTTCTTCCTGTTAAAAGGGAGTTTTTCCTCTCCACTGTCGCTACAAGCATGCTTAGTGTGGGGGATTGTATTTGAGTCAATGAGTCAATGCAATCAACTGGTTTTCCTTAGATAGAAAACTTTGTATCAATTTGACTGTATGATCTGGTTGAACTGTAAAGTGCCTTGAGATGACATGTGTTGTGAATTTGGCGCTATATAAATAAACTGAATTGAATTGAAAATTCTAGAATCCTGTTTGATATGGGATTTAAATGACAGGTCCTGACCAAAAATAACACCAAGATTTTTTACTTTATTATCTGAGATCAGTTTAATCCCAACCAGATTAAGTAAATGATTAATCAGCTTCTTTTTCAAAGACTCTGGTCCAAAGACTATAACTTCTGTTTTGTCTTCATTTTGGAGCAGAAAGTAAAGAGTCATCCAGGTTTTTATGTCTTCAAGACATGCCTGAAATCTACATAATGGGTTAGCTTCATCTGGATTAATAGACAGATATAGCTGGGTATCATCAGCATAACAGTGAAAATTAATCTCACGATGTCTAATAATTCTACCAATTGGGAGCATATATATAGTAAAGAGAATCTGTCCTTGCACTGATCCCTGTGGTACTCCACAGGTAACCCTGAAGATCAAAGGGAATACCTCCTTAGATATCATGGTTGGAACTGGATCTTAAATACAAGTTGAAGGCTTAGATTAAGACAATAGTTTTGCCAACTCTAAAAGTTCAACAGGATCAAAGCAGTCTAAACCCTGTTAAGATTCTATGGCTACCTCAGACACTACCTCACCTTCTAGAGATAAACCAATTGTAGTTAGAGGTGTGCTAATGATCTCATTTTTAATAAAATCAATCCTATTTATAAAGAATCCCATAAAATTAACCTATCTTATATAGCAGCTGTTTTCAAAACATTAATAAGAAATTATTTTGTAAATGAAGAGAAACAAACAGTATTTTTGGTCATTTTTTAAGTGGAGGAACGACAGAGTACTTGAACTAATGTCACTACCAAGATGGCTGATTCATAATCTCTTTAAATAGAACATAACTCAATGTTCTACTGCATTTTGCATCATATTTATTTATTTTGCACTGCACAGAACCTTTCCATATCAATGCCTTTTGCACCATGACTTTAAAATGGGTTTCCTTTTCTCCTACACTGTCTACATTATTGATCACTGCTGCACTTTATAAATGGTAAAGGACATTTCACTGTTGTAATCTTCTCATTCACTGTTGAAAACCTGTATGCAATTAAAGTTCATAGGATTAGACAATAAAGTTTGCCTAAGTCATTATGTCGTTATGTCATGTGCTCACGTTCTGGCATTAATTTCAAAAAAGTATCTGTACAACAAAAGGTAAAATGTAGCAGTGATGGTAGTACGTACCGCTGCATACTGATTCATCAGCTCTCTCCTTCTGGTTTAATTCAAACTTTGCAGGGAAAAAATGGTTCCACTTCATTCTCTGTCTTTCTCTGGAATGATCTCACTATCATAGATTGCATTTGAAAGTCAGGTCCTCCTTCCTCCTTAACAATACACTTCCATATCTACTGCCTTTCCTTAGTTTTCTGGATGTCACAGCTGTTTGTGCATGTGGAATGACCAATGTTTAACTCTCCTGTTCCCTCTCCTCCTTCTTGTGCTGACAAATCAGCACACACTTTTGAGGTTGATAACGTAATCCAATGTAGAACCCTCCCTAGTTATCTCATCCAAAAATATAGCCATAAAAATGATTCCGTATAAATGATCATGGTTGAAATAGGGACCATGACCTCACAAAACAACAGAAAAAATAGGTCAGTGGCGTTTCATCTGAAATCACCTAATTTCTTTGTGCTATTCTACACTAACACATAAGTCAGAAAAGGAGCTCTAGTTGTCATTCTAAAATGGTTTAGATCCAGAAAGGGATTCAGAGCTTTCCTTCTCCTGGCTCCTATGCTCTACAATTAGTCTCAATTATGGGTAAGAGAAGTTAACCATATTTGTGCCAAGTCTAAGATAAAAAACATAATCAAACTGTTTAGGAGGGCTTACAGTTTATTATCCTGTTGTCACACAGCCATCTGTTTTTCTGACTGCCTGCACTAGTCTTGTGTGTTCTTACTCCGCAGCAAAACTTTTTCCGAAGGTCATTAATGGTAAAAATGATTTCATGTATGTCTTTTTAAAGTATATGATCACTCAAAGAGCTTTACATTGCACCACATTAACCCACTGGCACTCACAAACAGCTAGCATTCAATGTGTAAAATATTAGGCAATTTGGGGCTAAGTGTTTTAAGTGCCTTGTGCCTTGCCCAGGAACACATCATCATGTGACAGAATTAAGCTGAAATCCAACCCACAACTTTCGTCTATTTTTTTTACAGCTTTTATTGTCATTACACTGTCACAAGTACAATGAAATGAACTCTGCATTTAACCCATCCCCTTGTGTAGCAAGGGGAGCAGAGCGGGGTTAAGGGTCCTGCTCAGGGACCCAGAGTGGCAGTCAATGGGAGTGGAACTTGAATTCAGAACCTCTGGATTGCAAGCGCAAACTTCCCGCCACACCGCAAAAACATCTTCATCCATTTGTGGTATTGTTGTTTACTTTTCCTATATTTAGCACAACTTTTTTGCAGATAGGAATTCGCCCCCTTGCAGTCCAACAAAAATAAGGATGATAGAAGGTTGTTGACAGTGAGCCTGGGTCTACTGGAGGTTTTTCCTTTTAAAAGGGAGTTTTTCCTCTCCACTATTGCTGCCTACATGCTCAGTATGAGGGGTTGCAAAGAGTCAATGACACAATGCAAACAGGACAGTTGCCACAGGATCATCTGGCAGGGGGGTGCCATACTTCAAAGTCAATAATTTAGGTTGGTTTTCCTATGTCCTCCATAGCAGTATAACTATAGAGATAGCTCAGGATAACCTGAGCCACTCTAACTAATACGCTTTATCAAAAAGTAAGGTTTTAAGCCTACCATTTAAAGTAGACAGGGTGTCTGCCTCACAGACTAAAACTAGTAGTTGGCTCCACAGGAGAGGAGCCTGATAACTAAGAGATCTGCCTCCCATTCTAGTTTTAGAAATTCTAGCAACCACTAGTAAACCTGCAGAGTGAGGTAAGTACTCTGTTAGGAACAATCAGATCTCTGATATCAGATGGAGCTTGGCCATTTAAGGCTTTATATGTGAGAAGGAGGATTTTAAATTCTATTCTGGATTTAACAGGAAGCCAATGAAGAGAAGCAGGATAGGAGAGATATGATCTCTCTTTATAATTTTCATCAGAACTCTGGCTGCAGCATTTTGGATCAGCTGAAGGCTTTTAACTACAGTTTGTGGACTTCCTGATGGTAAAGAATTATAATAGTCCAGCCTTGAAGTAACAAATGCAGGGACTAGTTTCTCAGCATCACCCCTGGACAGGATATTTCAATTTTTTTGTAATATTCTGCAGAGGAAAGAAGAAAATTCTAGAAACCTCTTTGATATGGGATTTAAATGACAGGTCCTGATAAAAAATAACACCAAGATTTTTTACTTTATTATTTGAAATTAGTTTAATCCCATCCAAATGAAGTGACTTGCTAATCAGCTTCTTTTTCAGAGACTCTGGTCCAAAAACTATAACTTCTGTTTTGTCTGCATTTTGGAGCAGAAAGTTAAGAGTCATCCAGGTTTTTATGTCTTCAAGACATGCCTGTAATCTATGTATTTGGCTAGCTTAATCTATATTTATAGACAGATATAGCTGATAATTGTCAGCATAACAGTGGCAATTGATCCCATGCTGTCTAATAATTCTATTGATTGGGAGCATATATATATAGTAAAGACAATTGGTCCTAGCACTGATCCCTGTGGTACTCCACAGGTAACCAAGTCATCTGGGTCAAGAGACAGTTTCTTAAGTAAAAGTTTAACCTTAAAAGCCTTTGGTACGTATCCCTGTAACAGGGATAGATTAATCACATCTAAAATGGAGGACAAGATCAAAGGGAATACCTCCTTAGATATCATTGTTGAATTGGATCTAACGTGCAAGATGAAGGTTTAGATGAAGACAATAATTTTGGTAACTCTGAAAGTTCAACTGGATCAAAGCAGTCTAAACCCAGTTCAGATTCTATGGTTAGTCAGATACTGCCTCACCTTCCAGAGATAAACCAATTGTAGGTAGAGGTGTGCTAATGATCTAATTTTTAATAAAATCAATCTTATTTATAAAGAATCCCATAAAATCATTACTGCTAAAAGCAGGTGGGATGGACAGTTCAACAGAGCTATGTCTCTGTGTGAGTTTGGGAACTGCTTTTAAAAAAATATCCAGGATTATTCTTATTTTCCTCTATTAATTAGGAAAAATCCCCATTGTGATTGCAGGCATGTCTGGAGAACAGGCCCGCATTTAGTCTATATTTAGACTAAGGTAATGTGGGTCTAGATGCAGCCAAGCTAAAAACAATAACTTCTCATTGATCAATCAATCAACAATCAAACCCCAGCAACAGTGTGATAACGCGTTTCCCAGATAGCAACAGCAATAATAAAAATGGTTTGAAATTATCATGTTCTATCCTACACATGCAGAGTTTGCCAGTGGTGCATTAGACAACATGGTCCTCTGGCATTTGTACTTGGGCCTCCTATGCATCACTCAAATGCTTGCATGATTCTGTAGTTTGTTATTTGTATTGTCTTACAGTGCATTTATTTTATTTTTGTATCAGTGTGTTTTACATTTTTTTTGAAGAACCTAACAAAATACAAAACCATATTAAATGATATGAAAGATCCAGATGCTTACGGACATAGTATATGCTTCCTGCAGTCTCTTCTTGCTCTGAATAACACAGTAAATTCAGACCAAATGCCACTAAAACAGATTGTGCTTTCAGAGGCATTCATGGAATTTCAGACCTCATTAAATCTAAAAAAGAAAGCAAAACTATGTAGCTCCAGGACAGCATAAATTCACTGAAGGTAAGATTAACCGGAGATGCTGTCACAGGCTTTCCTTGCATGTCCAGCTTTAAACCTTAACAGCAGATAAAACCACATTTGAAAAGGAATATGCAGAGAAGAGATTTCAGAAAAAGTTTTGTTTATGAGCTCATATGGCCGTTCCTTGCTTCTGTTAAGTTGTTATGGCTGTGAGAGATTAGATGATAATATTGCACAACACTATGTGGACTGTGGTTGTGTGTAGATAATGGGCTGATTCTGTGATTTAGAAACTTTAGCAGGTTTGTGTTTCCTTTCCTCATTTTACCATAAACTACCTACATTATCTCTGATCAGCGAAGCACCGCGTCATTCAGAGAAAATCATTTCCCAGGCAGATGGAAGCAGCTCGGGCCTGTGAAACTATGATACCTTCTTTCAACAGATAACAAAAAGTCTAAGCAGTATGTCCAGCAAGTATTATTCATTATCATTGTTGCAGATCCCAGTGACATATTGTAACTTGACTGTAACATATAATGTAACTTCACTGCCTCGTAAGACGAAATATTTTACATTACAATTCCATTAATCTCTATACACAACTTTAAATAATCATTAAACAGGAACAGACAAGATGAAGCTACTATAATGAGAAATAGCAGAGACAGCATAATGATAGAGATTTAACTAACAAATACTGCAGAACTCGAGTATAGAGATAGAATGGAGCAGGACAATCAAAAGGGGTCCCTATGTCCTCCAGCAGTCTAAGCCTATAGCAGCATAACTATAGAGATAGCTCAGGATAATCTTTATCAGAAAGGAAAGTTTTAAGCCTACTCTTAAAAGTAGACAGGGTGTCTGCCTCACGGACTGAAACTGGTAGTTGATTCCACAGGAGAGGAGCCTAAAATATCTTTCTCCCATTCTACTTTTAGAAATTCTAGGAAACTAGTAAACTAAAAAGCGAAGTGCTCTGTTAGGAACAAAAGAAACAATTATATCTCTGATATAAGATGCTTGGCCATTTAAGGCTTTATTTGTGAGAAGGAGGATTTTAAAATCTATTCTTGATTTAACAGGAAGCCAGTGAAGAGAAGCCAGGATAGGAGAGATATGATCTTTTAATTTTCATCAGAACTCTGGCTGCAGCATTTTGGATCAGCTGAAGGCTTTTAACTTAAGTTTGTGGACTTCCTGATAGTAAAGAATTACAATAGTCCAGCCTTGAAGTGACAAATGCATGGACTAGTTTCTCAGCATCACCCCACAAGATATATATATATATTTTTATTTTTGCAATATTCCACAGATAAAAGAAAGAAATCAAGAAACCGCTTTCATATGGGAATTAAATGACAGGTCCTGATCAAAAATAACACCAATATTTTTTACTTTATTACCTGAAATCAGTTTAATCCCATCCAAATGAAGTGACTGACTAATCAGCTTCTTTTCAAGGACTCTGGTTCAAAGACTATAACTTTTGTTTTGACTGCATTCAGTCTCAGAAAGTTAAGAGTCATCCAGGTTTTTATGTCTTCAAGCAATGCCTGTAATCTATGTAATGTGTTAGCTTCATCTGGATTAATAGACACATATCATCAGCATAACAGTGGAAATTAACCCCATGCTGTCTAATAACTCCTCCAATTGGGAGCATAAATATACCAATGACTCCCAATTGGAAAGTTTATTAATCATCAGCAAGGGGATGATTACAAATACCTTTGTGTCTTTTCCAAAACCAGCTGTACTATTATCTTTAGTTTATTGCAGATTCGCTGTAGAAATCTGAGTTCTACAGTTTTACAAGATGGCAGAAAATTGGTTAAACTTCAAACTGAATATAGCTACTATGATATAGCTAAAATGTTTGTTTTGGGACATGGATGAACAAACTATATTGATCTAATTTCTAGTCACAATAAAACAGTTAATTTGAAAATTTTATTGAAAACCTAAAACCTACATGTGAGTGGGATAAATAATTAGAAGAAAAAAAATGTCAGTGACACACATTAACCGTTTTTTTTTGTTTTTTTTTTTTAACTAACAAAACTGTTGAAACCGAAGTTGTTGTTTTTTCGCACTACATTGGAAACTATTCAGAGGGTCAAAACTTTGAATTTGCCACGTCAGGAGTAAATTTCTATACCAACACGCCATCTAGTGGCCGATTTGAGAATTAAAAATGTCGGTTCTATGTTCGGCCTCAAGGTGGCAAAAAATATGTTCTATCTATCTATATTTATCTATCTATGTATATCTATCTATATTTATATCTATCTATCTATATCTATCTCTATCTATCTATCTATCTATATTTATATCTCTATCTATCTATCTCTCTATCTATCTATATTTATATCTCTATCTATCTATCTATATTTATATCTCTATCTATCCATCTATATTTATATCTTTATCTATCTATCTATCTTTATATCTATCTATATGTCTCTATCTATCTATCTATCTATCTTTATATCTATCTTTATCTATCTATCTATTTGTATCCATCCATCCAGCACAGGTGCCTTTTTAAAATCCAGCAAGTTTATTGCATATAATGTGAGCTCACTAAATGAGCAGTTTGACTTTATATGGATAAAGAGCTGTGTCCACTCTCTGACCCACAAATGTAGGAGGGATCTTTTATTGCCAACAATGAAAAGTACTCTTAAATAGCTAGATCCACAACAGAGACACTCCCACAGAAATACACACAGGGTCTTCAATGACCACTGAATGATGCTTTGGCCATAATTTTAACTTTTTTCTTTCTCCTTTTAAGAGCTTGTTTTTTTGTTTAAATAAGCTGAACAGATTCTATTTCCTTTAAAAAAAAGCTTTGAAGGTGGCGGTGGTCTCATGGCAATTATAATGTAATAATGTCTATAATATAAATAGAAAGGGTTTACTTGCCATCTATAAACACATTTTCTTTAATTATGAGGTCAATGTTAACCCAGCAAATCAAGCATAAGCTTGGGTGGTGCAGTGGTTAGCGCGTACGACCATGTACGTAGGCTTATGCCTTTGCTGCATGTATCTCCCTCTCTTGTGCCCCATTTCCTGTCAGACTACTGTACAATAACAAGCCACTAGTGATGCAAAAACCTAAACAAAAAAACGGATTCCTTGTTGAATTTATCATATAAACTAAACATCCCTGAAACACTTTCAGCTTCTGTGGGTCTAAAGATTTAACATGCTCCACCAGATCATTTACACTAAAACAGGAGAGAATACAGAATGTCCCTGTCAGAGCTTTTCCTTGTATGTCACTGAGGTCTATTTTTACAAAAATTTTGGCTAAGGGTTGTTTAAATTAACAGGGTGTTGTTCCAAGCCAAAGAGGAAGGATGAGGCCTGAAAAGACATAAACAGTGGAAAGAAGTTTGCAGCTGGTGTCCAGCAGACCAGACAGATAAATACACCCCTTTAGCCAGACACTTGTTACTGTTTCACAATCTTAATCTAAAGCATCTTCAGTGTACGGTGTAGCACATTATACTCAGAAGCACCCTGAGTAGTGATCGTACCATATTTGTCAAAATGACTGACAAACGAAGTCCAACGGTGTGTCATTTAAGTCATAATGCTACATAGATGGGGTTATAAAACAATATCCATCATTTTATTTAAGCTTCAGCGTGAGAAGGCAAGAGTGTGAATCAAAGAAGCAGTAAAGAGACCCATTGTCACTGAAGAATGCAGAATTATTTACCAAGTTTATTATCGGCCTTGAAAGCCAAAAATCTGGGTTTTATGGGAAAAGAAAAGCCATAAAAAAGTTGTGCTTGCAGTTTTGTCCCAAATCCTGTCTGGTGAGACTAAAATCTACCTTATTGGTTAACAGAAAAAAAAGAAAATATATATACAGCAGAAAACGTACACAGTTGACCACAACATTACTACACTGCGGCACGGCGGTGGCAGCTTTATCCTGCGGAAAGACTTTCATTTAGGAGGGACATGTTAAACAAAGGGCAATCCTGGTAGAAAATCTGGTAGATGTTGCAAAAGATGTCGGTATCAATAACTGTTGCTGGAACAAGACAAAATATAAACAAGTCAAAGTGTTTGAATACTTTTGCAAAGCATTGTGCAAAAAAAAAAAAAAAAAAAAAAAAGCAAACTTTTTGCAAGTAAAAATATAACAACATATTCTTTTTTGGAATTGGCAGCAGTTGTTTGCTTGCAGTATTTCCTAAAGACTTTTCACATATTTTGCCTCAAGTTACTTCATTTCACTAGAAAGCTCCTACTGATAACAAACATCCCAACCTATTTTTCAATGTACCAAGAGTTGAGGCTGAACGTTAAACAATAAGTCATTGTTTCCTCTACGAATCTCCAGAAGTAGTGGCAGATCGCTCTGCAGAGCTTTGTGGATGTCTTCAGTGGTGTGAACCGGCTGTCCATCTAGCTTCACTATAACATCACCCGGCTTGATGCCTCCACTGATAAAAAACAAAAGGACATAATTGTGATTATATATATTTCTACAATTATAGTTTCCAGTTTGCATTGCCTTTTTAATGTATTATTAACCTATAAATATTTGGTCACTTTGTCACATTACAACAACAAATCTATTTGCATTTTAAATATGATATTATGAAATCGTCCATTGATTATCCAGATAATTTAAAGTTTTTCCCTCAAACTATTACTCAATATTTTTGTTTCAATGGGCCGGATTTATCAAGATCCAATTTTGCGTGCAGTAATTTGCGCTCGCAAACTGGAATTTTGCGCGAGGGGCTGAACCATGGTTTGCAGGTGATTTAACAAGAGCGATTGCGTAACTGGTGGCAGGTGCAAAACTGTTGGAGACTCCCTATTTAAATGATGGTTTTGCGCGTTTTGTGGTTTGCGCCCAATATTGAATATTCATTGCAGAAAAAGTACTAAATGGATAAGAGGCGCTATTTAGCACGTTTTAAAGACCAAATCCTTTTAGCACGCTGTTGATAGATCAGTTTGTACATTTTTTAGCGTGCGCAGTGAAATAGCTCACGTTTTTATACACGCAAACCTTTGATAAATCCGGCCCAAAGTATGATTCATACCATATTAAGCATGTATAATTTTGCTCCTCTATAACGTGATGTATATATAATCCTAATAGATTACATTAGTTTGTAGTTCTAATGTGACAAAAGGTGGAAAGAGGCTCAAGAAATATGACCATGTTCCCATACACAGTAAAGCTAACTATTTTACACTTATTTCTCCCAAAGTATCTTGGGCTAATTTAACAATAAAGGTGTAGATCTTTTAAAGCAAGTTATAAAAACATGGTGCAGCATACCTCTCAGCTGGACTGTTAGGTACGACCTGTTGCACTAAAACACCACTGCTGACTTCAGGGAAGTCCGGATCTTGAAGTTTCAGCTCTCTCATTAAACTGGAGCACAGATACAATCCATCATAACTAAACAATCATCTTACCATGTCCTGTGGTGTTTATGTTTTGAACTCACACTTTGCTGATTGTCACCATCCTGATGCCTAAAAAGTATTTCTTCACTTCTAAAAGCAACCAACAATTATTGCATTTATTATATATGATCATAATATGTTTATCAGTAAAGCAGCATGAGCCTTTTTCACCTGTATCAGACTGAGGTTCCTCCTTGCGCCTCCTAAGCTGCTGGGTCTTTTCTGTCACATAGGCAAGAACAAGTGATTAACACATTGGTCAAAAAATAGTGAATAACTTTAGTTATTTCAAGAAATGACCCCTGCTCAACCTAATAGCCTTACCTTTGCTGTGTTTGATCTGTGACTCTGTGAGGAAGCGGCTGATCCTATCTGAGGGGATGGCGAAGGAGATCCCTGCTGTCACTTTTAGGGTGTTAATGCCTATGACCTCGCCATCCTGTAAGAAAATACACCTGAAGTACTGGACATGTGTCATGAATTATTCCCTGTTTCTTTAAGATTAAACATTTTCTTGTCAAAGTATAATATGGTCCAGATAAATATTTTTGCCTCTCTAAGTGTTTTTCGTTGGGCTAAATTTTATTTTTCCTCCTCTCTCTGTCCAGTGTCTGACCATCTTTTAAGAAGATGTACTTTGTTAATCCAGTTTACTTTGAACCATGGTTTACTCGCAAAAAAAACATGTTTAAAACTCAGGAAAAGGAGGCAGTTTTGTGTTCAACCATAAACCACAGCTTTACAAAAACAAGCACTGGAGAGAAAACCAAAACTTTTCTGAAGGTTAAAGGATCTTCAGAAACTCTTATATGGATTGGAGGGCGATGATGTGTTGAATGCAGGAGTTTGCCATGCCCTGTTTGAGGGTTCATGCCCCGGCCCTGGATTTTATTTTCGTTGTGTCCTTGGGCAAGACACTATCCTCTGCATTGTCTACTGATGGCGGTCAGAGGGCCCGCTGGAGCCAGTGTACGGGAACCTTGCTTCTGTCAGTGAGCCCCAGGGCAGCTGTGGCTACAATGTAGCTTGCCACCATCAGTGTGTGAGTGAATGGGTGAGTGACTGAATGAATGAATATAAAGCAGTTTCGTCAAGTCTCCTGACCTATAAGTACAGGCCATTAACCATTTATATGCTCTGACAAAATAAATGCAAGATACTGTATGTAAGAAAGTACATGACATTCAAAATGGATGCACAGAAATGGACAGACGTAAAAACATAGGTGCTCAAAAAAACATAAAAGAAATTTGATTGACTCTCCTAGTCATTTGCTGACAATAGTTTATGAGGAAAATTATGTTAATATCCTAGATATGAAAAAGCTACAGTGGGGGAAATAAGTATTTGACCCCTTGCTGATTTTGCAGGTTTGCCCACTTACAAAGAATGCAAGGATCTACAATTTTAATCATATGTACATTCTAACAGTGAAAGACAGAAACCCAAAGAAAATTCCAGAAATTCACATCATATTAATTTATAAAAATTGATAACCATCTGATGAGGAAAAACAAGTATTTGAACCCCTACCAAACAGTATGTTGATATTTTGTAGAAAAGCCATTATTGGCCAGCACAGATGTCAAACGGCTTTTATAGTTGGTGACTAGGTTTGTGCACATTTCGGCAGGGATGTTGGCCCACTCCTCCTTGCAGACAGTCTCCAAATCATTCAGGTTCCGAGGTTGTTGCCTGGCAACTCGAATTTTAAGCTCCCTCCAAAGTTTTCCAATTGGAATCAGGTCTGGAGACTGGCTAGGCCACACCAGAACCTTGATGTGTTTCTTCTTCAGCCACTCTTTTGTTGCTTTGGCGGTGTGCTTAGGGTCATTGTTGTGCTGAAACACCCATCCTCGACCCATCTTCAGCTCTCTCACTGAGGGAAGGAGATGTTGGTCCAGAATTCCACCATACATGGCCCCGTCCATCCTCCCCTCAATACGATGGAGTTGTCCTGTCCCCTTGGCTGAAAAGCACCCCCAAAGTATGATGTTGCCACCACCATGCTTGAAGGTGGGGATGGTGTTCTTTGGGTTGTACTCGGTGTTCTTTGCCCTCCAAACACGATGAGTTGAGTTGAGGCCAAAAAGTTCTATTTTGGTCTCATCTGACCACATCACCTTCTTCCAGGCCTCTTCTGAGTCGTCCAGGTGGTGAATGGTGAACTTCATGCGGGCCTGTACATGTTTCTTCTTGAGCAGGGGGACCTTGCGTACGCTGCAGGATTTCCATCCATGACGACGTAGTGTGTTACCAACCGTTCCTTTTGTAACTGTGGTCCCAGCTGCCTTCAGTTGATTCATCAGTTCCCCGCTTGTGGTTTTGCGATGATTCCTCACCGTTCACATAATCAGGGACACCCCACCAGGCGAGATCTTGTGTGGAGGCCCAGACCGAGGGAGGTTGGCGGTGGTGTGGTGCTTCTTCCATTTCCTGATAACTGCACCGACAGTTGATCTTTTCTCTCCAAGTTGCTTTCTGATTCTCTTGTAGACCATCCCAGCCTTGTGCAGATCAACAATCTTGTCCCTGATGTCCGTAGAAAGCTCTTTGGTCTTGCCCATGGTGGTGATGTTGGATGCTGGTTGTTTGGGTGTTGACAGGTGTCTTTTATACAGGTAATGAGGTGAGGCAGGTGTATTTGATGTAGATAATTGGTTGGGATTGGGGCTGTTTCTTAAAGAAAGACTAACTGGCTTGTAGGAGCCAGAATACTTGCCATTTGGTAGGGGGTCAAATACTTGTTTTTCCTCATCAGATGGTTATCAATTTTTATAAATTCATATGATGTGAATTTCTGGAATTTTCTTTGGGATTCTGTCTCTCACTGTTAGAATGTACATATGATTAAAATTGTAGATTGTTGCATTCTTTGTAAGTGGGCAAACCTGCAAAATCAGCAAGGGGTCAAATACTTATTTCCCCCACTGTACATACATTTACTCCTACGGAAATAAATATATAATAAAAACAGAAGGAACAATTGATCAAAAAGATACTAGGTATTTATGAGATGAATGTGCTCTTCAACAGGTTAAGTTGAACAGATTTCCAGTGTTGAGCTCTTAAACAGTTATACATGGGGAAAAGGAAGCATGGTAGTATGAGTAACAATAGATAAAGAAGCAGCACAAGTAATATCACAGTAACATTTAACATTCTAAAGATGATAAAAAAATATATTTTTCTTTGTGTATTTAAAATAGCATCAGAATTACATACACAATATCTAGAATATTATCTGCATAAAAAAACAACAGAATTTAGATCTAGTTGCTTATATAAATATGTTTAACACTCAAATGAATTGAAAGACTTTACCTAAATTATTTTAGCAAAAAGGCTTGTCACTTTAATTCGAGTTTTTCATTACTTTGAATGATTTAAATGTGAGAACTACCTCAAATAGGGTGCATAAAAATATAACTTACCAGGTTAACAAGAGGACCTCCAGAGTTGCCATACTTGTTTCAAGCATGATGGACGTAGAAAAGAACAAAAAAAACATAGCAACATTAAATTCTTGGTCATAATCAATATGAATGTAAAATGATTATAAAGTGAAGCCCAAAGTCGTTCATACATCTGGTAGATTCTGGTATAAAGTGATTGTTTAATTTGTCTAACATGTTTCCTTTGATTTAAGGTTATAATGTTCTGAAGTTGCCCAGCCTTAAATTGGACTTGAACCTTGGTTGAGAATTTGAAAAGGGAGCTATAGGTTAGGACGATGACAAGGAGGCCTTACAATCCCAAAGACTTTAAGCTTATCACTGAAGTTAACTCTAAACGATTGGATTATTGAACAATGCATTCGCTGAGGTGTGTGTTTGTGTGCTCACATTGATAATGGCATCAGTCTGGATGTAGTCCATGTCCGAGTCCTTGATGCCCAGCTCTTTACCATCTCTCTGAGCAGTGCTGACGATGCCTGTAGTCACCGTGTTCTGCAGGGCGAAGGGGCTGCCGATGGCCACGACAAACTCCCCTGGTCTCAGGTTAGCTGAACTGCCCAAAGAGAGCACCTGGAGCTTCTTCTGTTTTCCAAAGGAGAGCGAGATAGAGGAAAAAAAAAACTAAAAGAGTGAAAAATGCAAGTGCCAGAAAAACATTGTGGTCAGGAAGTCAGGGAAAAAAAAAAAAAAAAAAAGAAAGAATCCTTCTAGAGATGAGGAGAGAAAGGGAAACACTTTCATGCAAGCAAAACAGCCAAAGTATTTGGGATGTGGGTGTGAGAATACACACATTAGTGCTGGAGCATGACTCAGTGTTTACCAAAGCATTTCCGCTAACTTTCTGAAAGCCTCGCAGGCATATCTGTTATGTAGCTGGGTTAGAATTTTCATGCTAGCTCGATAAACAATCGCAGAGGTAAATGAATAGACCAGAAGCCATCCACACCATCCCGCTTACCTGTGGATTGATCTTGATTGTAGCTATGTCCGCCTTCCTGTCTACATTTCTCACTGCAGCCTCATAAGCATCTCCATCGTGGAGTTGGACTCGCAGCTGCGGCCTCCCGATCACTGAGCCAGTAGTGGTAACCACGTGAGCGTTGGTCACGATCATACCCGAGTGAGTCACGATGAAACCAGACCCGCTGGACAGACGCACATGGCGGCCAAACAGGGGATGACTGCAAAGGGGAAACAGAAGGAAAAAGGTTTTCTCATTTTATCTTCTGATTTTATATTTGAATGGTGCTGCAGGTAGTGAAGCTAACAACATTTCAACATCAGGAAGAAAGCAGTACCCTGGAAAGCTCAAATTTATCTGTATGGAACATTTGGTTAAACATCGAGATTTGCTTTAAATCTACTCTAAGATTTCCCACCTTACAAACAGTTCGATGTGGACGACCGCAGGGACTATTTTCTCCACGACATCTGCGATGAAGTTGAACTTGTACCGAGGGCTGCCGGAACGGGTTAGAGAACGACCTGAGAAAACAAGCTGCATTATACACAGAAAAGGCTGCAACGCAAACCCCAACTTCTACATTTTATCACTTCTTTTGGCTCTTGGGGACCGATCTATTGCTGTGCTGGGCTGGGGTTGTTACATATTAGATTAAAATATATCCATGTCCTTCATTATCCCTGTCAAAGTCTTAAAACTTGAGAAACTATGTTCACAGATGCTCCTCAACCATGCTGATCATATTTTAACTGTTTTGCAAAGATTTTGTGGCATAATTTTCACTATCTAGATGTGCAACGCGGGTGGAGAAATACCCAAAAAGCTTTCAGCTGGAACCAAACACTATCTACTGACTCAGGCGGAATGAATACAAATGCATGCCACACTTTTCAGATAGTTACTAGAAGAAAGTATACAAAGACATTGGTCCCTGTGGCCTAACATGACTGTTAGGTTAATATGCAGCTTGCAATTGTCCTTAGGTGTGAGTGTGTGTGCATGGTTGTGTGTCTCTGCGTTGCCCTGCGGCAAACTGGTGACCTCAACTTTTGCAAATAAACTGCTGGAGATAGGGACCACTGTGACCCTGAGTGATGAAGTAGGAGAAGTTTTAATTATAGAAACTTCACCAATTGGACGTTGAATCTAATTTGGTGATGAAGGACTTTTGCTGTTCTATTATAAAATCAGTATTTTGAGAAAAGAAAAAAAAAACACATCTGTGAGAGTGATCAACACATGTGGTGGTAAGGGTGCTCTTCATTACAGTCACGTTTCTAATTTCCATCTTTTGAAATCTCTGAAAATGATTAAAAGCACTTAATAGTTTTAATTACAAATTAAGACAGATATGCAGCTGCTCTCCAACCTCATGTTACACCAAGCCCTTTGTACTCAGTCAACCTGTGAAATTCTTCCAGAAATCTTTAAATTTATCAGGATGTAATTCCTGTTTGGAACTTTTCTGCCATGCTTTACAATATTATCGTCCTTTATAGCCCATGCTTTACATATTCTGGGTTATTTGAGACATACCCTGCATGATTTAACCATATTCTACACATATTACAGCAGAATGAGTCCTTGGTTACTTACTCCCTGCATCTCCCTCCTCACTGCGCGCAGCAGATTGGGCACAAAACCGGGAAAGTCAAATATTTTTTTGCACAATAGCAGTGATTTCAAACAGTTTTTGGCCTCATCATATAACTAATGTAAACAATAATAATAATAAAAACATTCTACAACATTGGTTGTACACTTCAAATAGCTTCAGAAAAAGAGACACCTTTTAAGAGTCAAATACCTTCTTTGCATCTGTCACTTTTCACTCCACAATTTTTCTGTCAAATACTTTTAATGATTGCATTACAGTTAATATGAATCAATAACACAGTTGCACTGTTTGTAAAAGACAAATTATTATTATGTTTTTTTTATTTAATATCAGATGTCCCAGCAGGTCCTACCTGCACCCAGAGCTGAGCAGGGTCCTTTGTGCGCCTGGCTCACCGCGGTTCTCCCTTTCAGCGCGGCTCTTCTATTGGCCGCTTTCAGCTTACAAACGCTGCTGTAGGTTTTCCCATCGCTGCCGCAGACCTCATGGTCCTGCTTGCACCGGCAGACCCCCCTGGAGGCGCCACGCCGCTTTTCTGCAGCAGCGACCGAGCGCGCCGTGCACTCCAAGCCGTCCCCGCACGGTAAGTCGTTCTTGCGGCCGCAGGGGTCCCCCTCTCTCGGTGAGCACACCAGGCAGCAGCCGCACCTGTCCGGGACGTAACCACCGGGACAGCTGGGGCTGGGACAGGAGCTCACGTCGCACCTGGAGGCGCATTTATCCGAGCGCGCAACTTTGGGGAGGCCGTGCGTAATAGAGATAAACACGGCTGCCAGTGAGAAAAAATGCATTATAACGCAAAACAAGAGATCGGACGGAAGGATCTCAGTTTATATTGTCATGTTAGTTTTGTTCAACCAAAAGAAAATGAAAAAAATACATAAATATTACAAGTCAGCATCTAGTTCCCTTTGCTCGCCAAGAAGCTGAAGTTTGACTGAAGTCATGTCTAGGTCTATATGAAGCTCCAAAAGCTCATGGTCAGTCATCCGTGCCAGCATAGCCTATATTTTCACTGCTGTGGTTTTTTTCTGAGTTTTTCTTCCCAGAAACAGATATTAGGATTGGATTATAGCACCATCTAGTGGACACCAAACACACCAGCAGTTTCACATGTCCAGAAAGCCTCCTACACAGCGGGCATGGTTACATTAACATTAGAGAAGTAAAAGTTCAGGGCAAAAGTTCATCATTTTACACATTAAGAACCCTTTGGAATTTTTAAATCATAGGTAACGGAAAACTGCAAATTTGGTTGCAGTTTCTGTTCCAATGCTTATCTTAAATTATTTATCATTAATTTATTTCTGAGGGGTCTGGCTGCAGACCTGCACTGTCAAGACCCTTCACCTGCATAATGCACTGTCAGGACGTTTTATTCGAAGCCTTCAGGAATAGCACTGAGCATATGATTTATTAGAAGACATCATTTTTTGCGTGGTGATTTCTCACTTAAATGTGCCTTTTCAATTCTTTTCCCCCCACTTAAAGACTAAGAAAACAGTGTTTTATCATAATATTTGTTCTTGTTCCTTTCTTTTCTAAAGTTGCTCAGATAGATTAAAATCAATAGACTGAAATGACCCAAGTTTTATTATTTATTGTTTGTTAAATATTCAACTATCATACAATCATTAAATTGGAATAAAAATGTCAAGATTCATACATAAGAAAACACAACAGCATCGAGCATGAAGAGAAACATTGTCTTAAATGTCTTCTTTTTGTAAAAGAATATTTTACAAAGAGGAATTGTTATCCCTCAATGCAGGCGGTTCAAGAGAAAGCTGGCAGCAGTTAAACACATGCCAAACCACAAATACATTCATTGTTCTGAGAGCAATCTCTTGTACTGAAATGTTTCGGAGATAGGATCTGTGTGTAAACCGTAAACAGAATACATTCAAGCCATGTCCCCCCCCCCCCGCCCCAACCTCAGGCCACTCCTCTAAATTCAAGTTTAATCATAAGTCTAAGCTTGAGGCTTCCTTATAATTCTTCAAAACAAAAACATTTGGCAGTACGTAGGTTTAAAGACACTGTCAAGATTGTAGTTTTAGAAAATAAATAAAGGTTACAGTGGGCTTTGACCCATTTGAGTGTATGAGCTAGAATACTTCTAGCAGTGAAGGTGTACGTGTGTTTTACACAAAGTATTCATCCAAGGAAAAGGAAGTACTTTGGAGTTTTAATCCAGGTAAGGACAAGTCCCAAACTGCAGTAGAAATCCCTTTATGGAGAGCTGCAAACCAGTTCCTTAGATTAACCCAAACTTTTAAACTGCTAATACAAGTGGACTTTTTTGGCAATTACTCCCCTAAGACCTGGTTTCAAACTTCAGTAGATACTTTGAGAGAATTTCTGGAAAGAAAGGAAAAAAAAAAAAAAAGGAAAAATGTAGCTTTCCAAACAATGAACAAAGCCTCCATTGTGAAAAATCTGATTATTAAAAAACCCAAATGACCTTAGGGTTTTTCTGACAGGAAATCAAGGTATGCTAATCTCTCCATGTTACACTTTTTGCTAAACTCCTTTCACAAAATTAAAAGTAAACAGCATAAACTCTGCTTCCCTTCAAACATTTATTTGATGTACTTTCTGCTTGCTGGCTCTGCTTCTTATCCTCTGATAGTCTGCCCTCCTCCCTCTTTAAGGAATGATGTTGGAACAGAGCAACAAACTTTCTAGAAGTCTTTCTAGTTTTCCTTCTTAGGCTTTTAGTTCTACCAAGAGGAAAAAAACGGTCTTTTGCAGTGGAAGGTTTGTGTGAATGCGTTGCCGAGCGTAACAACCCGTCCTTGGCCGCCTGAGCGGCTGCGCTCCACCACAACACGAGGCATCTGCACCAGCTGGATGGGGCTCTTGCCATCTTTAAGTGCCTGAGTCAGATTCAACACCTGGAAGGAGAATAAAACTGGATTGAAGCATCAACAACAAACAGCTCACTGTGAACCCAAAACAAACAAAAAAAAAAGATAAATATCTGCTGCTTCACAGCCCATCCCCTTTGCATGCATCCACGTTCCTTTTAACAAACTAAACTGCTGGAATACTTGGTTTAGTAAAAAAAAAAAACTATTCAAACTAATTCTAAAATGAGAAACAAGAAAATGCATCAGTGAAGTTAACATATGCACTTTCTCCCTTTTCAATGCAATTCTTTAACAAATGAAGTTGTAAGAGTTGGCTGCCTTTAGAGTGTTGAAGTGGAGCTTAAAAACATCTGGGTCAAATATTAATGTTGTTTAGTGTTTGTTGCCTTCCTCCTAAAAGACTGATTATTTTAGAACATGTGTAAAGAAATGCATCATTATTGTCTGCAACTTTGTAGCATAATTAATATTTTATCCAGCCAAAAGGAAAAAAACAAAAAAAAAAGACAAAAATAAGGATGGAACAGTTTTGGTTGTGCATCCTGGAGGTACGTATATTTATGTAACACGCACTGTATGATATTGGGCCAAAACAAGCCAACATGTTGGATTTCCTGGAATTGCGATCGGAGCAGTTGCAACGTTTTACAGAGAAACTCCATATCAGTGTAAACATGCAAACCTGAGAGGTGGCCATGTGAACCAGCATGGACTTTTTGTCATAAGAAAAAAAAAAAAAGAGAGAATAGAGAGGTCAGAAAACCAAGATAGTTGTTGTCTTATTTATCTGATAATAAGTTGATGCCAGGGTTTGAAAGCAGAGGGATTTGCTAACCATTGTGTTTTCTGACATGTAGTAAACACTGTTAAAATGCAAAACATAATATCTTTCCCTCAATTCTGCGTCAAATACATATCAGATTGTTGTGTTTGTTCCACTGGTTTAAATTTTAAAAGGTGCAGAGATAATGATGTTTCCTGCAACTCTTACTACATTTAATAAGAACAGATTTTTTTTGCTCAGAGCTCTGACATATAGACTCCTGGGAATCCATTATAAAAGCAAACAGGCAAAAAAAGAAAAACAGTAGCAGGTAAACCAGCGGAGGTATAAATATTCATCCTTGATCGAGGAATAAACTCACCTGTCCTCTCATGACAGACATCTGTCTCTCAAACATGGTTTTATCAAAACCTTTATCTGCCTGAAACCAGAAAAAAAGATCACTAACATTAGCATGTATGCTGTGGAATGAATACACACATCAGCTTTGTGCTGAAACATGTTTGATTTCTACCTTGAACATCTCATAGAGGTCCTCACAGAGGTCCTGGACGAAGTTCATGTCAGAGAGGCGGGACAGTACCAGGTCTCTGGTCTCCTGGGAGAAGGGCACCTTGGCCTGGGGAAGCCATGCCCAGTGGAAGGGGTCTAAAAGAAGAGCACAACCGCCAGGTTTATTCAATTCTGCACAACCCAGCTGGTGTTTTATATAGTGAATTAACATTATGAACAAAATATGAACAAAAGTCCCCCTTTGTCTTGAGTAAAAGTACATTTCTGATTACAAGTAGCAAGTTAGGGGTAAGTGGATAGTAAACAAAATGTCAAGCAGCTCATCTGTCAGGTTTCCCTATTTTTCCTTGAATTTCTTTAACAAAGTTATCATCAACATAAAGCGTTACATAAGTTTCAAACATACATGCTCTCCACTCATCTGGGTGTTTAAAGGGGAAGGCCAGGCCATTGTCGATGGCTGCTATCTTGATGCAGGAATCATTCCCCGACCACTCAGCATCCTGAAATGCAAACAACAGCATCTTCAATAATCATTTTTTAAGTATTATAAATGCTGATTAGACAAATTATACACATTAATCATCATGACTGATAATGACCCATATTAGCTTTAATCTGGCTTTAACAGCCTTCCATGGTAAAGCATTGCTAACATTATATTCAGCTTATTTATATAGCGCCATTCACGTCACATTATCTCAAGGCACTTTACAGGGACAAATTTAACCAGATCATACAGTCAGATTGGTTCAAGGTTTTCTATTTTAGGAAAACCAGCTAACTGCATCGACTCATTGACTTGAAGGCAATCCCTCATACCCAGCATGCTTGCAGTGTCAGTGCAGCGGACAATAGAGCCTACCTTCTCGCTTTCATCTACCTCTCCTGGCTGCTCATACTTGATCAACCAGTTGTCATTTCCACGATCTGAACAGAAAGAAAACAGAATAACACACGTTTGGATTGCATAAGTGCTTAAGGAACATAGAGACAACCATTTACAGGTGAGAAGGTGTAAGGTGCCAACGAAATTCAAGCAACTTGCAGGGTTGGTAAACTTTTTGAGAGCATTTCTAGTAGATAAAACAACACATTCTTTAATGCCTCAAGCCAAACTCTCTCACCTGTGTTTCTGATGACATAATCCAACACAACCAGTCTCTCAAACTGGGACTGCAGCTGTTTCCTGATGTTCTCCGGCAGAGGTTCCGCCTCAAAGCGCCGCAGCCAGTAGTCGGCTTCGCGGTAACCTTCAACAAACAGCTGAAAGGAGCCCACCTGGAAAAGAAGAAAAAAAAAAAAAAAAAGGAAGCATGTGACTTTTTTTTTATGTGTAACAAAACAAACAACATGTTTGAGTACACAACAGCTTTTAAAAGCAGGAAGTTCACCGATGTAATAAGTTGGGAGGTAGTGATGCAACGGGTGAACTTTTAAAACCGTTGCAAAGAATGGAAACAAAATGTTCCTTTACTGCAAACATTTTCACAATAAATTCAAAACTTAGGGGAAGCCCTCAGGTGCAAGAATGTCTGAGTTGATCAATGCAAAACATGAAACTGTAATTTAAAATGGTTAGTTCTCAAATGTAAGCAGCCTTAACAATATTTGATGATCCTACCCTGCTGATAACTGATGTGATTAGCGCCAAAAGCCCAACAAGGAAACCATAACCGGTGTGTTTATTTACTTTTTTTCATAAAGGCTGATATAAAAAAAATATATATATATAATAATAACTACAAAGTAAGACACAATGGGCTCATGTTGTTCATGCTAATTTAACTTAATAATGTTGAGGCTCTTTTCAATTTTCTTTATGAACATAAAAAAATGTAATAAAGCTAATTAGTTTTAACTGATTTTGGGTATCTATACATCTGATTCAATTCCTTAAAAAATGCTTCTTTTAACTGGCCCAACAAATAGTTTGTGATAAAGTTAATTTACTTTTTTGGTGGCAAAGTGGGAGCCTAGAGTGCTTCAATACAAATAACTGGTGCTAAAAAAAAACCTGAACACAGGAAAGATTAACTTCACTAGTATTAACGTAATCCATTTGAAGATGGCATACTCATTAAAAAAAAAATAATAATTAAGAGGCCTTTTTTTAACAGAGTATTTTAAACAATTATATAAAGACAACTAACATGATTAAGATCAGGAAAGTAAACAGTCTTGATGGAGGTGATAGTCTGTTACCTTAGGAGGAAGGCCCACTCTGTGAAACCGTCGTCCCACCTTGGGCACTTTTTCTAAGGCATACTTCTTCCCTCTGGACTTGGCTCTGTCTATCGCGCTGTAGTGGAAGGTCTCGCTGGCTAAATACACCACCTGACAGACAGGAAGGAATTTAGCTTGTCTCATTAAAGATAAAACACAAATCAGATCGTTTTGAGACAGATTCAAAAAGGTAAAACACTGACAAAAAGAACCACGGACAAATAAATCCAATCGGCAACATTCAGGTTAAAAAGTCTTTGAATTGTAGAGGTGCGTTTTAATAACTTTTCGTCATCAAATAGTTTATTTCAGCAATCCTATGAAAAAATTTTATGTGATAACTATATGTGTATATATGTGTAATTATTCATTTAGGATTTTCATTCAGAGCGACCAAAATGCTTCTTTTTACTAGAAGTAATCTTAATGCCTGGCCTAGTCTGAGCCCTGATAGTGATTAGGGTGATGGTGAAGAGGCTTCAAACCTGAAACACATGGAGCTCAACAACAGTTATCTTTATTCTAATAATTAATGGGAAGTAGAGATTGACTGATGAAGTTTTATTTTATAATTCATCAGTTTGATATCAGTCTACTATCAGTCTAATATGCAATGAGGATTTTTTTTGGGCCATATTTTTTTTTAGGCTGATCCTATTTTCTCTTCCTCTCTCTACATGATTAAAAATGACACAATGACAAATCTGACAAGGATCAATTTACACAAAAATAAATATTTATCAACAAATTGAACAAATGGTTGGTCTATCTTTATTAAAAGGCTTTAAAAATGGAAAGATGATATTCCCGAGAAATGAAAATAAAAACTATAAAAAAAAAACGTTATTTCCTTTACATTGTTTTATCTTTAAACAAACACGTTCCTAACATTTTAATCAAATCTTTGTAAATAAAAAAACTTTAAATTTTAAACCCAATTAGGGTTTAAAGTTGGTGAAAATTCAAAATTCTGAGTCTTACAAATGTTTTTAATTCAGTCTAAGGTCCAGAGTGAAATTTCTGCTGTCTGTGGTTATTTGGACTGTTATGTCACTCTGGTTAATCAAGATCCATGTAGCTGGCCACCAGAAAAAATAAAAACATCGTGCTTTTCTCTGTTTTCACGCTTCAAGCTGTTTTCTATCTGCAGCAGGAAAACTGCTAATAGTTCCCATCACTGTTCTGATGAACGGGAACGTTATAAAAGACCACCTGACCAAAGATTACAGGTTCTGGACCAGGAGGGCTGTTATTTTTCAGGAGAAGAAGGTGTTTCTTAATTGTTCTGTTCTGTGATATAATGGATTATTAATGTTTAACAAACCATTAATAACTGAATTAATGAAAGCAAATGAAATAAATCACTTTGATTGATTAACCCAAACATACGGTTTCATTTCTTAAGAATGAAATCTATAAAATATTATTTCTAATGACAGGCTAGTAGGTTGTTTTTAGAGGACATTGTTTGTAATGAGAAATGTACCTTTGTTTTCGGCACCACTCCAAGACCGAGCTTTGTGTCAACCAGGGAGGCCGCAGCCTCTGAGAGGTAACCCTGATTGGGCAGCAGGCAGCCTCGGCCAAAACAGCACGGACAGCAGAGCTAACAGCAAAGGAAACAGAGAGAGGTTTGCAGCGGTCATAAAAGTCTCAAATATGACTGGAGTCTGAAACCATGTTGAACAGTGTACCTTGTGAAAATATTTGGTCCATTTTGGGTTCAGGTGACCATAAGGTTCCTCTGACTTTGGTTTAAAAACACCAATGATTTTCTGAAGACATAAAAGTGAACATTATGAAAAGATGATGCCCAACAAGGTCTGCTAATGTTACCCGCAGAGCAATTAAAGAAATGACTTGAATTCTCTAATTCTGTTTCATGTAATTTGAAAAGAAACAAAAAAAAGAAAGCAAGAAGTGATAGCCAACATCTGTTACTGTTCATAGATAACTTTGCTTTCTCTTTAAATGCCTTATAGAACAATCGTGCATCCTTACAATCTGTTATATAAAGAATTTTGTGAAGCAAATACCCTTGTGTTGTTGGGTTCTGGGTGTAACTTTACCCCTTTTGGGTCTTTAACAAAGTAGCTCCCGCTGGATCCTTGAGAAATCCTTTCAGGAAAA
The DNA here is from genome assembly GCF_016077235.1 of Cyprinodon tularosa. NCBI lineage: Eukaryota > Metazoa > Chordata > Actinopteri > Cyprinodontiformes > Cyprinodontidae > Cyprinodon > Cyprinodon tularosa. The sequence goes on from NW_024039644.1 coordinate 168,311, forward strand.
ACACCGCTCTCTATGGCTTGCTCTGCCCTTAAGATGAAATCTGCAAACTCTGGATCTTCTGGAAAATGGTTGAAGTCCCCACTGTTGGTACCTGGTAGGGGAATAATATCAAAGAGTCAGCAAATGTGCAGCAAGCAAACAACATGTGCCATCTTACTTTATTTAATCAAAGGTTTCTGCATGGACCTTTTCACACAGTCATGGAAAAAAATCTGTCAATCAGTTTTTTGCTTTCTTTATTTTATTCTCCAGGTAATATACCATTGAAATACTAAATTGAAGGATGCAAGGGGGGTCTAATGTTTCTTGACTGTACATATATACAAAAGTCAAATATAATGTTCTAGAGCCAGAAAACACTCGAGTCCTAAAATCAAACCAAACAGATCTGACTTTTTGCAACCCAAAGCTAAATAAGGAAAAGATACATTAAAAGTTCATTTTTGACTACAGCAAGCAGCTCAAGTAGGAAGATGGGAGTTAGAATGAGCTGCAGGTGCATAAAACTAACTGTATAGAATTTGCTGTAGATTAGATTATCAAACAGATTAAAAGTAAAACTCTGAAAAGCATCTATAACCTTCAACTGATATATAGAAATTTATCTCCGGATACCAGCTGAGTATCTTAACTTTCTTCCAAACCATACTTCTGTTGCAAAACTATCAATTTGCTTTTTAGGACATGATGTGTTGGGAAACAGCAGGGAAGCTAACTGCAGAGGGTCAGAGTTTGAGCTTTACTGTATTGCAGTTTCTAACCCAGGAGTAAAACTGGGAAGGACTCTTTTGAGAAAAGCGAGACTTTCACAAAAGGTGCATTACCCAATATAAAGCAGTAGCAAGTAGTATTAGTGAGTGACGATGCACACCTGTGGGTAAGGGAGCAACACAGCACGCAGGACCAAGAGTAGAAAGTATGTCTAAGCCGTCTGTCTCTATTGTTGTGCTTTCATTTAGAGATTTGTCAGCATAGTTCAATCATCATTGTCCAAAATCAAAGTCAGACTTAAAGCTGAAGTCTCTAAGTTTTAAAAAATCACTTTTTTGTCATATTGGCTAAAACTGTCCCTATGTCTAGACAGCAGTACATGTGATATGTAACCTGTGAAAAAAACTGCTTCAATTGGTCCCGCATACTGCCTGTATTTCAATCTGGAAAGAATAATTCGGGACGAGTCAAAACAACCAATCACAGCCAGAGGAGCGTCTGATGGAGTGTCAATCACAGCTACCCCCCCCCCAGTCTTTGACTGAGACGCTCCTGTGATTAGTTTCGTCACGGGTGGCCACAGTCTTATCTGACTTTTAAGCTCACAATTCCTGTTAAAGGCACACTATGCAACATTTTTCAGTTAATTAATGTGTTCCATAACGTTATGGATGATTAAATGATTCATTTCAGGTTGAACAAAGGTATTCTCGGCCGCCCTGGTGGTCTGTGGGGGAAATACCGCACTTGCAATTGCAGGAGCCCCGACCCGCACCCACAGGCTCAGCTGTCTCGTGAGAGTCAGTCTTGCTTTACGGCGAGAACTGCTACACGCCCCCAGTTAAAAGCATTCTTGTTGCTAGCACAGTGGCGATCTTTGTGCAGTTATGCTACGTTCACATCTGACGCAGCAAAATCGCGTCTGCTGCTTCATTTTTACTGCTTGTACCAGTTAGTTCTGATGCACGGCTGAAGCAGCTTTGCTGCTCTGGCTGCGGTGCAAAAGTGTGTCTGACGCGCGTTGGGCGGAGCTTCACTATCCTTTCACTGCCTTGCAGCTATATTTGCTGTGATCAGTGGGAATAAAGTAGTTTTAATATGTGTTTAAGTGAGAAAATACACCTGAAAACGTAATCAGTGCAGTCAGTTCATTCAGATTATTATCCTGCCTTCAATATTTTTTCTGTCGGAGCCGCTCAGACCCCCACATACCAGCGGTGCGCCGACAGTAGGAATCCCTTCTTCAGCAGCCTCTGGCCTGGTTGCCTCCTCGCAGTTCACCGCGGCAGCTGGTAGGTGTTTTTCATCTAAATAATCCAAACTGCATATTCTGCCGGCAGATTTCTGCATTTTAAGTTAATTTAGGCGTCAATAAACTGTTTAAGAGGAGTGATCATCAGCGCTGTGTCTCTCTCCCTGCGTCAGATGCTTAAACGCGCCCGATGCGCTGCTTCAGCTGCTCAGACGTGCTGCGCCTGCTGCTCAAAACGCGCCGCGGGACCTTTTGCTGCGCCTTGACGTTACATTGCATGTAAACTCGCTGCTTCTGTCGCGCCAGCTGCGTCCAGTGTGAACGCAGCATTAGTCATTCATTGCGTTCGCCTGTCTGCTAAGCTCAAAACAACCGCGCCTGGCTTGACGGAGAAACCAGGAGAACAGCTGTGCATATTTACGACAGTGCACTTTTACTTTCGCCCTCTGGGGGGAGCCTCGCTGGAAAATCAACACCGGTTGCATAGTGTACCTTTAACTTACAACACATTATGCTGCACAAGTACAAGAAAGTAATAGTAGCCCCTCAGTTTCAGGTGAATCGATCACAGACATGAATTATATTATCACCTAGCAACTCATTCCCAATACCAGGCTGTGAAGCCACTTGTTTATATGCCCTGCTAATTATTACTCCGACGAAAGCACCTTTCACATGACATGACACATTCCTACGTCTTCCGCTTGCAAGTAGCAGAACACTCAGCTGACATGGAGGGTGTGTATGCTTTGCATCGGTCCCAATGTGTTACAGTGGGATGCAGGGAGAAAACAAAGAGATGTAGAAGTGGAAAAGCGGTTAATGGACCGTCCTCTGAAGAGAAATGGAGAGAAAAATGGTAACTTTGAAGCTTAAGCTTCACTTAGGAAGAACATGGGTGAAATAAAAAAAAAAAAACATAAGGAAAAGTTAGAGAAAAGATGTGTTTTTATTATTAAAGATGTGGTAAAAGGTAATATTCTATCTATGCTTGCTTTTTGCACAATCTATGACTTAACAACTGTTTAGAGAAATGCAATACAAACATTTTGTAATAAAGTTACACCTATAACACATATCTGCAGTGTGTTGTTGTTTTTTTATCTAGCCAAATAACTCCAAGATTCTAAAGTGACAGACTGACTCATATACAAGTCAGTAGAGGAAGATCGCTGGGCTGACACTCACAACCAAAGTTCATTACAATCTTCCACGTGTTATTTTCTGGTGACCTGTGACAGTGATACAGCAGGTTTGTTGGGTGTTTAATTAGAGCACAGAAACAATATTAGTGCTGTAGTTGTGTTTATTCATGGCATCCAATGGATAGTGAAATGTTTACAAAATAAAAAAAATAAAAAGTTAATGTATTGGCTAGAAAAATATTTTTTTTTTTTATAAATAAATAAAAAAAACAGTGGGTATCAATATCGGCCCATATCTCAAAGTCAGTAAGTTCCTATTTAAAACCATACAAGTTTAAAGAAAACATATTTATTTTAAGAATAACTATATTTAGCTTCCTTTTTTTAAAGAACGACCAAAGCTTCTAACACTGCTAACAGCGTCTCCTTTCTCTCTCCTACTGGCTTCAAAGGGGAAAAAAAGCCTGAGTGGACATGAAAACAGTATAGATCCTTCCTTTTCCCTCTATTCTTACTTTTTTTTAGCACAAAACACCACAGACTGTGAGTCGGCCTGGAAAGTGCCCTGATGCATATTTGATAACAGTCTCAGGCGCCCGGTTTAGCTTTTAGGGAACGGAAAGCTCTTTTGTTTGCAGCATATTTATGGAAAGCTGGAGAGTCAGAGTGATGTGTAAATTAAGTTAAGAAGTAACAAAAAAACAAAGCTAAATAAAACCATTTCAACAAGATTCTAGTGGAATTAAGTCCTTACAGCACTGGAACTAAAACAAAGAATTACTTAATCACTTTTATGGTATTTTGGTGAAGATGGACTTAAACATTTCACACAATTTAGCAGTGTTTTAATTTCACACCACATCTGTTCTAAAAGGCCACAGAAATTGGTTCACAGCAACCTTCCATTTGAGACTGAATCTCTGTACCTGTGGCCTAGATTTCTGACCCTGATTAAAAAGGGTCCAACAATAGATTTTAACTATCAGAGGAGACAAGCAGAGAAATAAAAAAGATCAATAAGAGGTATCACCATCAGAGCATCGTTGCATATGACCAAAATGGCGGAGAGAGCATCCAGTGGATCAAAACGTTCACCGGAAGATGATCTTTTGCCAAAATGAAGTTCTCTAGCTCAGCGTTATAAAGTAAAGAGTATCCTACTTCTTCACCAGACATGTTCCTCACAAAGGTGATGCTGATGTAACATATTTATCCTCTGTAAATCTACACATACGAGGCAGCGGGTGAAAAGCAGAGGGGAAAGGGGGAGTCAAGGCCAAGGTGTAGCTGTAGTAGAGGCATCACTTGTTACACATCTTGTTTTGGTCTACAGAGCTTGCTCAAATGTCCCATCTGGGGGTGAGCCTTTCCTCTCTCATAATGTAATGTACCTCTATATCAAAGTGGTATAAAGACACAACTATAGACACATTAATCAGGTGTTTGCCACAATTTATATAATTATTGATTTATTGGCAAGTGTAAAAAGCTGACACATGGTTAATAAGTCAGGCTATCTGCTATGCACACATGCACAACCTTCTGACTGTGTTATGGTAATATAAACAAGAAGCAGCTAATCAATTACATAAGTGAAGGAAAGCAGTGTTTCAGGTGACATCATTTAAAAGTAAATCACCCCGTTATCTGGATGCATTAGGGAAAAGATACACAGGGGCAAAGTCCTAGATAGCTATATCTACTGCCAAAGGAATACAGAGTACTGAGGCCAGATGTCAGCATGAAGTTCATAGATTTAAAAAAAAAAAATTATGGCTGTTAAAATATAGACAACAACAATGACACCACTGCATGTCTTATTTTGTTTTTTATTCCTAAATGAGCCTTTTAATCCTGTGGAGGGAGTGATCAATATTCCCCAGAGTGATTGCATAACATTTACATGGATTTGAACACGTTTCATTTATGGCTCCCTTCAGAAGAAGCACTTTACTCTGCGTAGAGATCATCTGGCAGGAAGTGAAGAGAACTCTGCTACTTCCCGTTAAAAAGAAGGAGCCCTGTTTAAGTGAATTCATCAAAACAATTACCTGGGGAAGCCAGGGTGTCTTTATCCGACGACGAGCTGTGTCTGTTCCGCCTGCTCCGCTTGTCTCGGGCCCCCTTAGGAGAAACCGAGCTTCCTGCTAGGCAGGGTAACAGCAGCGCCTCTTCGCCGGAGCCGTCCGTCTCTAGTTCGGTTAAGACGCTCTCACGAGAGTCCGATATCCGGACAGCGACTCCAGGGTTGGCCGAATGCCCCAGTGCTATCCGCCTGTTGTCGAATGAGGGTCCTATGGAGTGAAAGTTTGAATCCAATTCGGAGACTGCTGCTGCCTCCCCGGTGTCCAGCACGGGCAAGCCGCTTTCTGTCTCCGTAGGGTCGCACTCTGACATCATTTTGCTCCGTTTATTTATAGATTTTTATAGTTAACAAAACGAACGTTTACGGTTTCTCCTCTTCAAATTATCAATAATTCATTTTTGAAAGAATAACATGTTTAAAGAAGAACGTAAAGCAAATTATCATCATTTGAAAGCAGCTACTTTCGCTCACCCCTACGCCAACATTACCAGTCGTCATCAAGCCTTTTTCTTTCCTTCCTAGTTACCTATCTGCGCATGCGCAGTACGATCCATTCGGTTGGTCATGGTTGCCTTCAGGTGCTCTTTAGAATGTCGGATTTCGAGGAATTTAAAGAAGCAAGGACTCTGTTTGCAATTGTTAACAGATTTACTCGTTTTGCTTGTTTGTTTTTTTAGGCACTTTTTTTTTAAAACCAGTCAACTAGCTTCCACTAGTTTTCAATTTGTTTCTATGAATTCAATATTTTTGGCATTAATAAAGACTAACTTACTTTTTCGTCAGTTACAAGCGTTTCTGTTCAAGATAGGGCCTACAATTCCCTTACTAAGCTAAATTTTATTTCATATATCATAAATACGTTGTTGGCATTACAAACCCCTACATATAAAGGAAATTAGTACAAATTGGTTTTAATCGTGTAATACATCTTAATCGTGTAATACATCTTTACATCTTTGATTGGATGTATAGCCAGACGAAAAATAAACAAATAAATCAAATGTCGGCGAATGTCAAGAAAATGGATTAAAATTTCAAACAACTTCATTGATGCCTTCACTGACCATCAATTATCGTCAATTCAACAGAAAAAAATGTGAGTTACACTGTCGGCCAGCAGGGGACGACGCTAACTCACAAATTCAACTGGATCTCTAACAAACATCATCGCTCTAGAGTTGCAGGTGTCTCTCTGAATGAAAATAGTAATGTTTAAAATGTAAGGCAAATTTAACTGCTGTAGTAACCTAAACTTTTCTGAATGTTTTTTGCAGGCAATACATGCATAGCATTTACACAAAGAATGACAAATGGATATTCTTTTCATAAAATATGTTATTACTTCAAAAATATGATTCAATCCCTTTAAATAAAAGTTTGGTGACATTAAACTTAACTGCTTTGCAGGTAGCTTTACAAAATTAAAAAATAGGAAAATATAGTTCCTATTGCAAAGTTTGCTGACCCCTAATTTGGAATTTTGTAACATAATGCTTGTTTTTGTCCTGTTTATTCAAAACCCAGCATACTGGTTCCCATATATATATATATATATATATATATATATATATATATATATATATATATATAGAGTAAATGTTTTTTTTTTTTCGTTTTAAGCTGTCATGCATTTACATTTCAAGACCAACAAGAACCGGAGGGGAAAAGCGTTTGTGTGATTCAAAGTTCTAAAATGAGTTTAAGTGAAAAATGAGAACCGGTTTTTTTGCTATTTGTTCTATTGTTTGTACTCACAACACTGGTTCATACTTTAGGGAAGGAACCTTTTCACAACCTATGCATTCCATGGATCACATAAATGCTTTGAAAGTATAGTCAAAAGTTTTGAGGGCTATTGTTCTAGAGTGCTTTGAAGGGCTAGGATATGTTTTGGCTCATTTGACCCTAACAAATGTTCAACACTTAAACAATGCCTTCCGTCAGAGCTTGTCTTTTTTTAATGAGGCAGGCTGAAACTCATGCAAATAGGCAGAGAGGCAGCCAGCTGGTTGTGCAGCAACCAAAAGATCAAGGTAGGGGATTGAGAGGTGAAGGAGAATGAGGGGGGGTTGACATAAATAAAACAAAAGCACCTTTTTTTTTTTTTTTTTTGCAAAAATCCTATATTCACATTCAACCATTTATGCCTTCCTCAGTCCTTATTTCACTATCCAGTTCTGCCTCAAAATGTATGCCATTAATGTGTCCCCCAGGCAGGAGAGGACACCAGTACACCTTTCCCTTTCTATATATTAGAGAGGGATAGTGTGTCAAAGCTGTGCACCTCAGCCAGCAGTGGATGACAAGCCCCCGCAGTGGTGAGAACATGACTGCACAAATGCATGTGTGCGTGAGAGCGTGAGAGATCTGTCTTTTCCTTTCCTTTCCTTTAGCGCTCATTCCAGTAGATTCTGCTGGCAAAAGATTGGGTTTATCCTGCCAACAGCAACCACCCGTATCCCTCCCTGCTTCTACCCTCCTTCCTTCTTTTTCCCCTTGGCTGCCTGATGAGGAAGAGCCCTACAGCTCAGCCCATTTTTCATCTGCATAGGTGTGATCTGTTATTGGAGTGTGTCTGATTGAATGCAGCCACATGTCCAAAAAGAGGCCATCATGTACATTTTGTTGCAGAAGCATAGATAAACTTAAACTTTATTTTATTTTTTCATGTTATAGTCATAAAAGGAAAGGTTTGAAAATGGGTGTATGGTTTGGATGGGGACTGAACATCAATCAGACTTAATAAAGGAATTAAAACAAACCAAACAACACATCATTTTTTCAATTCAAGCATTTCTTTTTGTTGTTTTCCTGCTGTATGCTTAGAGCCCTCATCTTGCTGGAAGGTTAACCTCCGCCTGGGTCTATAGTCTTTTGTAGCCTTCAGAATATTTACCTGCCGGATAGTTGCCTAAATCCAGTTTCTCATCGGCTCCTTTTTCTCATTTTCTGCTGAAGAAAATCATCCCCACATCACAGTAAATAACCTCCCTGTGTATAGATGGTTCTTTTTTGTTTACAGTCTCAAACGTTCGGCATTGCCTCCCTTCAAACTGAGCAAAGTCTTCAACAGGTTCACCCTACATGGCTTTTTTTGCTAACTATACAATAGACTTGTTTCTTGCCATTAGCCTCTGTGAAAAATAAATGACGAACAAATAAACCTCTTCTTTTTTCCTTTTTTTTCCTTTTCTTTTAGATGTATTTATTTTATTTATTATTTTAATATATTTTTTTCTTATTATTATTATTATTATTTTATTAATAAAAAAACAAAAAACGAATAAACCTCTTCTGGCAATGTCAGTTTAGCTTGGTGACGGTGTCTTGGTGTTCATGCAATGTATGTTTCAGATGATGGATTTAACACTATTCTGTGCTTAAAGAATTGTTTTATAAAATAACGATGGTTTAAACTTTTTCATATCTCCATTCCTGACCTCTCTGCTGTCTTCTCTTTTCTTTATGATCCTGTTTTATCACAAACCACTGATACCTTTTCGGGGCAGCTAGATTTATTATGTGATTAAACTTCATATAAACAAATTCTGATTATTGAGAATATTGATCATATGAAAGAAAATGGATTGCACTGCATTTTATTGGGGGTTATCAAACTAAAGCAGGCTAAGTACAAATACATGCCAACACTTTTCTCATTTTTATTTTTAAAAAGTCTAATTTTATGCAGCTTTACAACTATGTGTTATATTTTTTTGGTTCATTGCCTGAAATCCAAATAAAAGCCGTTGATGTTTAAAGTTGTAAAAACACTTTGCACAGAATAAACCAAAAATATTACCAGAGATACAGCAAATATTTACTGCTACAAGGTTTTGGCAAAAGGCAAAAAAAAAAAAAAACACTGAAATTTACAATAGTAAAATAAGTGGTAGAACTAAATAATCACTACAAATTCATAAATATTCAATTAAAAAAAGTTAGAAAAATAAAATCAGTAAAAAACTAGATTTATATGTCAGGTATTGTTTGTCATAAAAGCCACAATGGCTCTCCAGCTGCCTTCTTTCAGATGTCAGTATTTGTTGGTTGCTTCAGTCTGGTTCTGGTGTTGAAGTCGAGGTGGTGTGCTGTGGAGACATCCTTTACCTATGAGCTGTGAGGAAAAATCCAAACATGAGAGACAGAAAAAAAATAGAAATCAGGTTAGTGACTGTGTTGATTGAATGTATGAGATCTAATTGTGAGCTGACACCTTACCCCTTGGACCAAACAGCTTCATGTAGCAGTGTGTGCAGAACGGCTTCTCATCATACTGCAATGCAATCATCAACACCTGATTACTGCGTCATCACACTCATTCAGCAGATTGTGTTCCTCATTTGTTAGAGATACATTTTCTCATTTATCTTCCTCATGTACCTCAGCATGCTGGCCTGCAGTCAGCTGTCTGTTGCATTTCTGGCACTTCAGACACAGAGGATGGTAGTCCCTCCCCAGGGACCTCTTCTTCTCCCCTACACCGAAAACAAATGACACATAAATAAAGAGCAGGATAAGCCCTTTTCTATGATTCCAGTACAAAAAAGAAATTATTTGTTTTGTTTTAGAATTGTTTTTTACTATCTTTAAACTAAGATTGCCTCTACCTTCTGCTTTGTGGTCATATATGGCCCTATATTGAAATAAAGATTGCTTATGATATTTATTATATATGATACTTTTGGTACAGTTTCTTTAACCAAACCCAAATCCAGTAACTACTTGATCAAGAAGTCACTTAAACCTAACCTGTTTGAGAACAAGCAGAAAGAAAAAATATATCAAAAGCAACACATCATATCCCATTTAAAAGACATTTCAAAATAGATTAGAAACAATGTCCCTGAGAAATATCATTAAGGAAAATAAAGAGCATACAGTGCTGAACTATCCTGGGAATGGCTAGGAAACCAAAGATTATCCAGGACTGAATCAGTCAATGATCCATGAGGTCACACAAGAACACAGAACAAGATATCAAGCACTGTAGGCCTTATTGAATCAGTTAAAGTCACTACAGCTATAACCAACAGACGGTATATAGCCAACAACCATTGCTGACTGAAAAGAACTCAAAATTATTTGCAATTGTTGATGAACCAAAAAATTCTTCTCCTTAACCAAAAATCTGGAATAAAGTCCAGCTAGCTGTGGCCATCCCATAAAACATACTTGGGCAGGGGGACAAACATCCAAAACACGCCTGCAAGTCCATCTTTGATTGGTTTGAGTTGAAGTCTAAGTTTATATTGCATGAAGCGACTGTTGCAGGAATTAAACAGGCTGTTTGTCATCAAAATATTTCCAGTGTCACAGAATTAAAATCATTCTGCAAAGATAAGTGGGCAAAAATTGCTCCATAGTGATGTAAAAAGCTCTTTATGATATCACTGTTATCAGCCGAGTTGGTTTGGTTGACTTTTTCTGTTTTCTTTTTTTTAATACAGCTTTTTATCATCTGAATATTAAAATGTGACAAAATACTTATAAACAGTGCTGTACACAACTATAAAAGTCGATTTAGTTTTGAATAAAAAACAGATATACTTTATATGAGCAAGTATTGGTTCTTTATAAGTAGAATTCTCTGAATATTGTGTCTCATCAGGCTGAAGAAATAAATTTAGGGGGAGTATTGCTCATGAGCTTGTTACCCCTTCAACACAAATAGATTGTGATGTTTAGGGAAAAAGACGTACTTAGTTCAGGTCACCATAGAGAATCAGAGATTTCCTTGGTGATCGGATGGGCAAGCAAATTTGTTTGCAAAAGGAACAAAGCAGACTTGAAACTTTTGATGTGCCACTACACCTAGTGAGGTAGAGTATGTCGAATATAAGAGGCAGAAGGTGAGGAGGAAACCCTGACAGCAGTGTGCAAGCTAGTTTGGGCACACCCACATCCTGTTGTTATTATGGATACGAGAGTTTGAATTTATGTTGCGTGAGTGCTTCAAAGAGAAGCAGAAAGCCAGAGAGAGTTAAAGTGAGAAAAGCTCAAACTGAACACAAAATGAAGAAGCATTAATTTTACCTCTAAACAAGCAGTTTTTGATATTATTCTCAAGTTTGCTCAAGGAAAACCACATGCCAGTCAAAGCCCATTTACATCTGCTTGTATTATATATTAAGTTCACCTGTACAAGCACATTCAAATAAGCTGTGGATGATAGTATGAGCATAAAAAGTCCATATACTTAATGCTTTTTAAAGGCCTTTATTCCATAGCATTAGGCTCAACTATTAATTGGGGGGGGGGGGAACCCACCTTCCCCAAAAAACTCTTAAAAAAGCAACGATCTATGCCAGCCAAGGCAGAGGGAGACAGTGCGAAAATTTAAAGAGGTCTGACTCACCAAAGTAGACAGGCTTTTCACAGATTGGACAGTAGCCTACCATGGTCTGTAATTATTTATCACACAGATCCAATGATCATCCGCGTGCATGCAAGTATGAACTGATTATTTGACAGGAAAGCGGTTTAACTGCAAGTTTGTCAAAATCGTGTGAAGTCAGAGCCGGATGCGGTGGGCCACACGTCACAGGAAGAGAGTCAAGTTTGAGATTTGAGATTATGAGCAACTATGGAAACAAAAAAATGAGTCAGGCAGTATCTTTGATCATGTCTTGCAATCATTTTGAAAGACATCAAAGGTTCTAAAAAGCTGATATCTTACTCCAAACCTGACGAATACTTTGTGTACACAGTGATGATGCTGTTTAAGAGGGAATGAAAAAGGAGCGAAGAAAGACGGAACAAAAACCAGCTGTCAGCTGCTCACATTCCCACCCATCTTCTCCCCTTTCTTGCTCTTTTCACCTTTTTTTCCAGATTCCAAACGAGGTGAGCTTCTGAATCGAAAAGGGAAACCTAATACTTTTTCCTTTCTATGCCTCTGTCTGCCTACCCCCCACCCCCTCACAAACTCAGACACACGAGCACTCCTCCTGTGACTCACAAACACCCAAACTGCGCACACACCCACAAAAAGGCTGTACTTCTCATCAGTGACATCACAAAAAAGAGGGTGAGGCATGAAGAGGTTGGTTTGTTTGCAAGGACAGAGGGGGGAGGTGGTTATCCCCTGAGGACAGGTGATGGAAGTAGACCAAGAGAGGGAGATAACAGTAGCCAGAAACTGATTCGCCTGGTCAAAGAAGGGGAAGTATCATGAACTTGTCAAAACCAGAGTAGAACAGGAGAACAGGCTCCCAGGCCTCTGGCTGGTATTATGAAATAGCTGAAGTGACTGTAAAAGAAGATGTATTAAGGCATTTTCCTGTTATGAAAGTGATATCATCTATTAGAAACAGAGCTGGTCTACAGACATAGGGAGGACCATGTCTGTCATTAATGTACGGGGTTCCTTCAACATGCATTTGGTGTCCTCCTTGGTAAAAGTAGAAAAATGGATCAACAAGACCTTTTAGAGATGATCTTATATGCTTCATAAACTACCTATCTCAAAAAACATAAAGTAGTCTTTAGACACTCCTATTTTCTCTTCAACAGAGGATACTGTTAGATTATGCAAGGAAGGGGAAAGTTTAATAGTGCAGTCATAAAGATTACATTTTCAACTAGCTACCTCTCAGTTCTACAGGATGTGGAGCATAAGCTCCATGATGCGGCTTCGTCAGGCTGTCGCAGCTGATCACAACAATTATAGTCAATCAGAGCAGTTCCACTGGATGCATTTCTGATGGGTCGCAGACACACTGGCCACTGGCCGGTTCTCTAAGATAGCTGGCTATTTTATTTTTGCCTCTTGCTGCACCAACTCCACATCTATAAGGAGCAGAGAAGATTGTTCATGCAGGAAATCAGCTGATCTATTTCAGTTTACAAATAAAAAGACATAATGTGTAGATTTTGGATCAGATTTTACGGACCTTTATGTAACAAAAGATTCTCTTTTATCAAATCTTTTTTTTAAAGTTAATTTGAAGCCATAATAAATAGGAGCACTGAATAAAAAAAAAAAAAAAACTGAATCAAAAAATATTTGAACTCACTTACCCCTGATAGAGCCAAAAAAAAAAAGGTGAGGTGATTAGATAAAGAGCGGGGATACAGAACGCTGGTAGTTCTGATAAAATAAACACTTTACTGGTTTGTTGTTCTTGTTAAAGCCTGAAAGTATACTATAGCCCGATGAAGCAATCGTGATCTGAGTTCAAGCTCCCAGAGTTGTGCCACTCAGAAAACACTCTCAATGGAATAGTCTCAGCACAGCTGCACTGCGTAGTAGAATCCCTTACAGTGTGCATGAAAGGTTCCCTAAGTGTTTGACTGAGGGTTTTGTTGATTATACCTCTTATATCCAATATTTTGTTTTACTCACCCGAAGCCAGGGAGGGGCACAAAGAAGCCACCTGGTCCATGGAGACCTCAGGCAAGCTCTGCTCCCAAAGCATATAAAATTTGTAGAAAATGTTTGTTTTTTTAGGACTGTGTTGAGAAATCATAAACAGAAAATAAACATAAAACTGGCTATGCTATACAGAATGATTGCTATGCTAAAACCACACTACAGTATTTTGATTAAAATGTTATTCCAGGGTCTGATAAATCGAAAATGTAAGATGAGGAAAAACCTTTTGGGGGCAAATTAAAACATCTACCTAGCAGACTTTTTTTCCAATATGACATATTAGAAAAAAGCAATACAATTTATATACATTCTTTGTTATAAAAGGTAAATGCAGGAAGGTTTTCTATAACTTTGTACCCGTGTTAAAATCTATATGATTCTATATATTTACTTTCCTTCTATTCCTTTTAATTCCTAAGAAATGTATGTTAACTGTTTGTAGAAATTATTATATGAATTCTAATTATTTTAGGTTGTTTGTATGAATATACAGTGATACTTATCCAGCACCACAAAAAGCAGAAAAGCCTTTCTGCTTTTTGTGGCATTTATAAAAGACCTATTGTGGATTCTCAGTCAATCTGGCCATGGAACTATAAAACTCTGAGAAAAAAAAGGGACAAACTTCATGTATGCCAGGTTAAGGTTTGCCATGCGTGTTCACAATTTACATCCTGGATTTAGACTTGTATGTGGTCATCCTATGAGTCATTTAGGTTGCTTTGGGATAACAATGGTCTCTAATAATATCATTGTGCTTTTCTGTCCAGTATGTGAAATTACTGAAAATGTGTCCAACATCATTGAAATGCTGATGAGCAGGCGAGTCTTGATTTAAGGATCTAGCTTTTCTAATATAAAGGGTAAAAAAAGATTAGCAGTCATTAAACAAGTTTTTAAACACTTGCACACATACATACATACATATATACATACATGGACAAAATTGTTGGTACTCCACATATAAAACAAAAACCCTCAACCCTCTAAATTAATCCATCCATCCATTATCTGACACGCTTGTCCCAATTGGGGTCGAGAGGGGTGCTGGTGCCTATCTCCAGCTGTCAATGGGCAAGAGGCGGGGTACACCCTGGACAGGTCGCCAGTCCATCGCAAGGCAACACAGAGACACACAGGACAAACAACCATTCATGCACACACTCACACCTAAGGAGAATTTAGAGAAGCCTATTAACCTAAAAGTCATGTTTTTGGACTGTGGGAGGAAGCCGGAGTACGCGGTGAGAACCCACGCATGCTCAGGGAGAACATGCAAACTCCAGGCAGAAAGACCCTGGACCGGGAATCGAACCCTGAACCCTCAAATTTAATAATAAATAAAAATAAATAAATGAAAAAGGAAAATGAACAAATGAAAATCAGACATTGCTTTTCACCCATGCTGTAACAGAACAATGAAACATGGTTCTGGACAAGAATGATGGTACCCCTAGGTGTGTTCAATAATTAGCATCACAGGTGTCTACAGTCGTGTAATCAGTCAGTGGGCCTATATATATAGGGCCACAGGGAGTCAGTGTGCTGTTTGATGACCTGGTGTGTACCACACTCAACGTGGACCACAGGAAGTGAAGGAAAGAGTTGTCTCAGTAGACTAGAAAGAAACCTAAAGACAAGTATGTTAAAGTTAATTGGCTACAGAGGCACATATTCTGAGATTTAAGATTCACGGGACTGTAATCAACCACCCTGGACATGGCCACAGTAGGAAAACTATAACGGACCCCACAAACGGATAAGACAAACGTTAACAAAATATTCCTCTTTTTTTTAAGTTTTTACTAGTGGCTTATTTTTCTGACAGTAGGCTGACAGGAAAGGGGGTATGAGAGAGAGGGAGAGATACGTGGCAAAGGACCACAGGCCGAATTCAAACCAGGGTCGGCCGCGTCGAGGACTAAGGCCTCCGTACATGGGTCGTGCGCACTAACCACTGCGCCACCGGCACACCCCAATTAACAAAATATTCTAGAAAAAAAAAAACAGATAAAAGAATTTCCTTTATCCATAAGATGTTGATGTACCACAGAGTGTTGTCTGAGGAGTTTGCTCTTCTGTGTTGGGCCATGCGGCTGTGGAGAGGTTGTTTGGTTTCTCCAATACAGACAAAAACAAGGCTTTTTTGGGCCAATCTATAAAGCTTGGAACTCGTCGCCATTTCTGAAATTTTGAATTGAAAAAGCTTCCTGGATGAGAAGCAAAACGTCTTCAGACTTGGAAACAAAGTCCAGAGGATTGTGCTTTCCCTTTTTTGGAATCATGAAAGCTACCAAACTACATGTTGACAAGCTACAAAGTTTTTCTTTGGTCTCAGGTGTTGGTCATGAGTTTTGAATCAGCATAATGACTCAAAACATAAAAAGAATGGCTAAGAGGAAAACAACGGGCTACTTTGAAGTGACCCTCTTTGAGCTCTGACCTAAAAGTTATTGAATATCTTTATTGAACTGTGCAATTTTTTTTCAATCATTCAACGCAGCTACTGCTCACACTGTACGACTAAACCCTATGGTTTAGTCGTACAGTGTGAGTTCACAGCTAACGATTTCTGTTGGGCCCGACGCTCTGATGCGATCTACCTGCTCTCACTTTACGACTAAAAACTATGTTGGACTCAGCTCCGCAGTGAGATGGAGCTGCTCTGACTTTACTATCCCGAAGCCAAACAAATAGAAGGGGGATATTAAGCTCACTAGTGTGAAATGCGCTGCCTTGGCAATTTGTGTAATTTTGTACTGAAAACCCTAAAAAGAAAAGGTGACGACGTATTTGGACGTATCTTTCAATTTTACAGAAAGAACTCCATTTCACTCATTGCACTTCCACCATGCTTCTGTGTTTACATCTGAGATGAAGAGGAAAAGGAGAATCCTTGATTTCGCGAGTGAGCGATTTGCCCACGACAGTCACGATTCCTGATCAGGAGGTGGTCATGAGAGGCTGATCGCCGCTCGTAACCCCGTGTACATTACACGACGCACAACGCACAATTAGGCTAAAAGTCAGCCCGATCGAAAAATTCTCCTACGACTGGAAAATCGCCCCGAAAATCCTACAGTGTTTGCCTGGCTTTAGAGGGAGCTGAAACATGTCATCTGGAAAAGGCAAACCTTCAAACTTGAGAAAAGCAGTTAGCTCATGAGCAGTTGGCCAGAGTAGAGTCCGGCAACGGGTCCCCGACGGGTCACCCACTAAAATGCTCTTTTGCGGCTGAAAAATACATAAATAAAAATAAACGGGTCGGGGGTCAGGCAGATATTTTTTTAGTGCGGGCGGGTAGTTGGTGATTTTTTTTTATGCGTGTGTGTTGTTATGGACATCAGAAATGTTATATTAATCAGGCACTGGGGTCACCCTTGTTGTAGCTTAAAGCCCTGCCGGCAGTGTGGGCTTCCCTCCAAAAAGGCCACAGTCAGTGCATACATGTCTGCTGCAGTGTTAATGGCGCTATCCCAGTGAGGAGCAGAATTTTCTCAATAGATTTAGAGTTTCCTCTGTTGCAGTCCTCCTTAAAGGTGGTTTCATTTCCTGGTTTAGTCACGAGAGTTCTTTTTTAATTTTGTGAAAATAGTAAAAATATATATCGGTAGATCAGTTAGGTATTAAAAACACAAACAAGGATTCAATCAGTAAAGGAGCAACTTTTATTAGCAAACAATTCTATTTTCAATGGGAAAAACCGATTCATCTCACAATCCATCACATGCATATACAACCTTATCTGTCCGTTATTTAACAGAACGTGATATCGGTGAGAGGCTGTTAATGTGAGAGCATTATAGAAAACAACTAGTATTTAGTGTGTAATATAAAACAGAATCAAAATGAGGAGGTACCCCATGAGATGATGCACAGGTTCTACCTCTTTGATCGAATTTTATGCTTCACCTTCCCCTTCTCCCAGGTGACTGAACCTAAGCAGAAAACATCAATAAACTACCAATAAAGGAATTAACTAGTTTTCCCCTCTAATGTTATTGTGGTTACAACAGGCTGTTTTCACATTTATTAGTTGTAATGAATATGTATTTCATATATCAAAAATACATTTACAGTCAAGCTGATAAATGTCAAAACGGGCACTTAAAGTTTTCAAACATTTCTAGTTATCTGAAACTTAATTCTTAATAAAAAAAAATTTAAACAGCAGGAACAAGCACTGTTGCTCTTTCTTTTAAGCATAAACTCCAATATTTATTTTAATTGTGCATTAAAATGTCAGTTCCAGTGGTGTGAAATAGCTAGACTTCCTCTTGCCTGTTGTCATGGTGACTCATGGAATCAAGGCTCCTTTGATGTTAGTTTTGTGTAGTTGTTACGCACGCACTTGACTCCGAGTGAACCCTCTCAGAGTTAAACCAACTTACACCAGTCATGAAACTAGAAACTTAGATTTTCCAACCTCAGCCTTGATCAGTTCAGAGTCAAGGACCTCAGGTAGTCAGCAGCACAGGAGCACCTCAGGGGATGATCCTCTCCCCATTCTTTTTTTAATCTATGCACTTCTGACTTCTGGTACAATATAGAGTCTTGTAATCTGACTCTGCAATCATTGGGTACACCAGAGAAAGAAGTGGAAATTGTTTAGAACTATAAAAAGCTTGGTGTTCATGTAACTGCAAAGTTGTCTACAAGAAGGGACAGAGGAGACTGTGCTTTTTAAGTAAGCTTTCAGTGTTTGCACCAAGATACTGCATATCTTCCATATTCTGTTGTGGAGAGTGATCTCTTCTACCTGCTTTTACAACATCAGAGAAAATTATTTTAAAAGCTAAACAAGTTAATAACGAAGGCCAGCTGTGTACTAGGAGCTCCTCTGGAATCGCTCGAGATGATTTCACAAAGAAGAATTCTTCAGAAAAAATGAAGAAAGTTATTGGCAAAACTGAGCATGTTCTTCAGGAGGCTGTTAAGCAACAACAATGTATTAATTCAAAGGCTTCGTCTTGATGAAACTTGATGAAAAATAACATATGAGTTACTTTGTCAATTACTTTCCTTTTGAAAGATAGATGGGGGAGTCTTGGACTAGAGGTTAGAGCAGTGCGCTTGTTCTGTGAGAATGTTGCAAGTACCCAGTTTGATCCCCACAGCCTCCACTGGGTCCCTGAGCAAGACCCTTCACCCCACACTGCTCCCTGGGTGCCGCACAATGGCAGCCCACTGCTCCCCAAGGGGATGGGTTAAATGCAGAGGTAATTTTCTCAAGAGATTTATAAGATTCTATTATTAAAGATATCAATAAAGTATCTTTGATCTGAGCTGAATGATTGGTAAAACAAAACGGGAAATTTCAACTATTATTTTAAATCAAACTGAATCACAACTAATGGAATGATTAGAAAATTGTAAAAATAACAAAAAAGAAAGTATAGAGAGGGGAGGAAATGCAATTGTAAAAAGAAATAACAGGAGGAAAGGAGAGAGGGGGCGTTAAAACCACATTTCCCAGTGGATCTTTTGCTAAAACCGTGTTGAGAAAACTGCCAAAACTCTTAACAGACACTCCCGCACTGGCATTCATTTACATGCTTGGTTTACTCCTGCCTAGTCATATGAGAAACACCAACACCAACTGGAAATACATGGGGAAGGTGTCAGCAGGAACAGGAAGTATTTACAGCAACGTTCCACAACTGGTGTAAAGAAAGAAGGACAGAGAGAGACCTAGAGAAACCCAAGCTGCTCTGTTGTCCTCTGGTGTGGCTCTGAGAAGTACATGTGGGTTGGGAGGAGGTAAAGGGCTGGAACTCAGGAAGGAAAACGACTGGAATGATTCCTTCTTCCCACACAAACTATGAATGTATCATCTATGCACACAGATGAACAT
Organism: Cyprinodon tularosa; assembly: GCF_016077235.1. NCBI lineage: Eukaryota > Metazoa > Chordata > Actinopteri > Cyprinodontiformes > Cyprinodontidae > Cyprinodon > Cyprinodon tularosa. The sequence goes on from NW_024039644.1 coordinate 187,736, forward strand.
TCAAGACTTTGAGAGGTCTTCTTTTTCCTCCTTGCTCTTGCAGAGTCACGAGTCAACTTCTTTCAGCTCTTAATATCCTTCTTACAGCTCCAAGCCCAAAATATGAAATAGCTTTGGGGTTCCTTCTCAGCTTAATGTTCACTATTAGGCTCAAAGTTCAGGACATGTGGTAAATAAGATAAAGCTGAGATAGATTACAACAGATCACCAAATAAATATTTTCAGTTTTATTTAAAAGCATTCTTTGATAACTGTTTTGTTTTTAAAGGGATACACTACACATTCTTCACTGAGAATTACATTTTATTTTGTCTGGATAATTCTCTTATAAGTCTGTATTACTGTATAATGTCATGTGGTGACCTATATCTGGGATGTTTTTTTGTGATGGCCTTCCTGTGGTCAGATGGTCCAATGACTATAATCCTCTACTTAAAGTATCAATGAATAAAAGTCAGCAAAATAATACCTTGTTTTTCTCATATTAATCTGGGGAAAGCCCCTAAGTCTTCTAATGCTTCTGTGAAGTGATATTAATATAGCATGGCAGCCATTATTAAACGATTAGTAATCATGAGTGGCTGGGTCAGTCAGATTTTATTATGGGATGTTATGGTGTTTTGCAAGGTCTGTATAAAAGCCTGCAATCTGCCTTCATGTTTCCCTTTTTTTCTACATGGATTTGGTTAAAGGGTAAAGGCAAAGATTAGACCTGAAGTCACAATTAAGGTTGGTTTTGGATCTGATTCAGTATATTCTTCCATGATTATATGCCTAAATAAGCACAATATAAGTTAACCTTCTATAGGTTATTTGGGTTTGGTGGCTCTAGATACATTCTTATTTAAGATGAATAAGGCCATAACATTTTCCTTATGTGGTTGGAGCCACATAAAACAGTGGTTTTACCCCAGCATATATATATATATATATATGGCAAAACAAGAATCAGCGTGACTACAGCTTGAGAAAAATGACAAGCTAAGAATTCTTTACATTTTTGTCATGCCAGAAATATAGCAAGTTGGTTTGGTTCAAGAAGGAATATTCTGAGAATATATAATCTTCATGTTGTAAAGACAATTCAGTTCTATTTAGTTCAGTTACATCAAATTCAAATTAACCTAATTGAATTCTGTTCAATTCAATTAGATTTATTTATATAGCACCAAGTTTAAAAAAAAACTATCTTAAAGAAATTTACAGATACAAATCAGTCAAATCATGCAGAAGGATTGTTTGAAAGATATTTTTATCTAAGGAAACCCACTTAATTGCATTGAGTCACTAACTTGATCAATCACTAATTGATCAAGCTACTTGATCAATCAATGAATCAACCAACAAATCAGTCAATCAATCAAGCTTTGTAGATCATGTTAAATATGCAAAGTGACATAAGTGTTTAACTGGTCCATAACAGGAATAGAAACAGAAAGAAAATATAAACAATGAAATACAACATACATTTTCTGCTTGACTCAAGTTTAAAAGCCACATAAATAGATGAGTCTTTAAAAAAGATTTGAAATTAGTCTAAAGCTCTACACTAAGCTGCTCTTTACTTAAAGATAACATACTGTATGCGTACAATATCAGTTTGACAGTTTAAACCCAAACAGTTAGTGAACAGAAGCAGCAAAGCAAGTCTAAAATAAGAGATGTTATGGTATGAACTCTGTAAACTGGAATTTTGACTTGGTGCTCAATATTGTAAGACCAAGAACTGTTTGTTAATTGTTGGATATAAAGCAATCCACTGTATCATAAGAATTTATTTTTTTTGTCTTTTTGAAGTGTATGGCCTAACATTTAAACCATTTGTGGGTCTGTGACGCTTATGTACCGTATGCCATATTTTCTTTTGATTTCAGATGATACAGTGAAAAAAAGCCTTTTAAAAATCATCATTTATTGGGGAACGTTCTGATCATTACACAGAAATCCACCCGACTAACTCAGCGGGGCTCTCACCTATTGTTTAGATCTGCTCAGGGAAACAGAAAGGCAGGCAGAAGGAAAGAAGCCAATGTGTTACTTCTTGCCTGTGCATTCTTGGCATAGCTTGTTGCCCTTTTCATTTTTCAACTGTGACCCCCCCTTTCTTGCTTTAATGCAGAAGCCAAGGGTCCACAAGCAGCCAAGTCCCACCGCTCCAGTCTGGCTAAGCCACAGAAAGCTTGGCCTCCTCCTCTCTTTGCTCTATCCCTCTCTCTCTTTTATTCTTCATGTTTACAGACCTTACTCTCTACAGTTCCCCTCGTCAGAGAAACATTTACATGTGTCTGTTCTGTCTTTAGTGTAATTGTGTTTCCCCAGATTGGTCAGTCTGCACAGTTATCTCGCTTTCTGATATTTTTTAATCATTCATCAACACACACACACACACCCACCACCCTTTCCATTCCCCTGCCTGACAGTCTGTCACACCCAGTGCCTGGTTTAGCAGGCGGAGTTTAGCTGGGCTCCACAAACACATGGCACTCAGTTTGCCTTCTTCTGTGTGCTGGAATTATATTTTCGTTTACATTTTGCATCAGGTCTATGTTCAAAAACAGCAAAATGCATTATGGATTAGAGAAAACAAATGATCATTTTCACACAACAAATTGCTTAATTGGGTAGATCACTATTTTTGAAGAGAGGTTCTATTAAGAGGTGAGCAGTTAATATCTTACTAACACAAGACAATATTCTAAGCATCCTAGTTTTGCATGAATCCAGATTAACTGGACAGTGAGGCAAATGGCTTATCCAAGAGAGACTTTTAACCCTTTATATGGCAAGTTACCGTTTTTGATCACTTGCATACCCCTTAGAAATGGAGCCTCCACTTTTGTTATTTTTCCTAATATATTCGGGCAAGTTGGCGTTTCTTGTAGTTAAATTGACATTCATTTTTTCCATCAAAATATCCATATTTTTTTAATGTTACAAAGGTAACAAGATAATTATCTAAAAATTAGGGAAAATGTCTTAAAATAAGTGTATTTATCCTTAATTTGAGTAGGTAAATAAGAAAATCTCCCAGTGGAAGGAGCATTTTTATCCATAAAATCAGATGATTTAATATTATGCACTTGAAATAGGAGACTGCATTTTTTCCTTATTTTAAATGTGAATTTTCTTATTCCATTTGCAAATTGTCTCACTTACCTGTTCAATTCAAGAAAAAATGCACTTATTTTAAGAAAAAATGAAGTACTTAGATTTTTTGCAGTGCACTCTTTGCTTGAAAGTTAGATATTTAAAGTCTTTCACTGAGTGCCCTATAAAGGGTTAAAGACTTAAAAATAATTCCAACTATACTTTAATTCACATTTAATGATTGTCAATTATAGAGTAGAATAAGTAGTTAAAATACTCTAAATCTCACAAGACAGTATTCTTTAATTTGAGCTATGACTTCTGGGACAAAATGAGCATATTTTTACATATTTGTACAGAAAATGAAGCTAAGAGAAAGTGCACCACTTCATTTTTCTCTGTGAAGCATGTACTGAGAATGAAACACTTGAAGTGTTTCTGGTTTCTTCAAAGGAACAGTGTAACAAAAAAGCAAGCACTAGAAATATGAAGAAATATGATAAATCAACCAATTGAGACACTGTTTTTTTTTTACACACTGCTCTAATTAAACAAATAGAATTTCACTGCCGGAAAACACTTTTGTTGATCTGTGTTCAACGTCTGTCCCAATATACATAAAGTTTATAGAAACTGACGTTTGTTATTTCTATGTGGTAGAAACTTTTTATAAATTGGTGATGGTTTTGCCTGCAGTTATTGCATACTTTGGTATTTTTGTATGTTTTATACCCAGTTTTTCAGGTCAAAAGAGGAGCCGTCTGCCTATGTACGTACTTGCACATGATGGGTGACACTTTTAATCGGCTTTGATATTTTAAAAGTTACTGCCATACATTTGCTGCAGGTTGCTAAGAATTCACATCATAAGGGGGAATATTTCCTCTGCAATGAGTGGCACCATCCAGAATCAATATCAAAAGTTAAAAAGTGTATAATACATAATGTATAGAAAATAACTACCTATCATTTTCAATAATACATATGATTTGATGAGGATTTATTGGATGACTGATTTTCCGTGAAATTTACTGTAATACTTTGCGAAGAAATACTTTGATGTGCATTGGTAAAGCCCATTGGCACAAACGAAAGAAGAAATGATTAAACCAGGTGAATAGTGTACATCATCAATGATAATTATCCTACACATAGGATATAAGTCCTTCCATCTAACCTGGTTAATGTTTGCACAAAATGAGGAAATTGAGGGAGTTTTCCACTGCAGGTAAAATATTAAATTCAGTTTTTACGTTTTTGACAGAACCTCCAACTTTTTGATGAAGATGTAATTTTTTTTCAAGATCATGAAATTAATAAACGTAGGCTAACATTTGGGCAATAGTTGCTGTTAAACAACTCACCTTGATCAAATAATTATTGTGAACAAAATAAATAAACTTGTGCAACTGTAATAAAGCCCAACCCCAATTGTGAATTACCCTTTTGAGTAAGATCCTTGCCAATCATTCCGCCACTCAGACAGAAATCTAATTAGAGCAGAGTATCAACATTGAAGCCCATAACCCGCCCCCCTCTTCCCTCTCTCCCTCTCTTTGTTTCAGTGCTCTCCCCACAGCTGGTGAGAGTATGGTTTGTGGCTGCCCCTCCCCCAGCATTTGAACGAGCCAATAAGAGAGCATGTCAGCAAAATGACCCCCCCTCCTCTCCTCTTCCACACCATCCCTCGTTTTCCCAAACCACCTTATCCATTCCCAATCCCATCCCCCAGAGTCCTCAATACAACCATCCCCCTTTCCAACCCACCCCTAACCCACTTACTCATCATCCCTCCACCCTCCCACACACCCACGAGACATCTCCACCCTCTACTTTCTCACCCGTGGCTCACCCTCCCTAGTAACTACTCCCCCTGTTCCTCCTCTCTGCTCCTCTTGCTCTTCATCCCACTCACCCGCCTTCTCGGACAGACTTCCTCCACTCCTTTTCTGGGCCTGCTGCTTAATTTCACTCTCTTATTATTATTTTTCTCCTCCCCCTCTCTAATGTTCTTTTCTTTTCTTCCATCATCCTTCTATCCCTTCTCCCCCTCTGTCTTATGTGGCCTTATCTTATAAATATCGGTAGCACACTGGGTGAAAAATTGATCCTCCCCGCCTGTCTGTGGACGCTGCCACAGCGCATTAGCCCACATGTGATTGTGTGTGTGTGTGTGTGTGTGTGTGTGTGCGTGTGGGTGTGGAGGCTTGTGAGAGAGAAAGGGAGGGGTAAGAGGAAGGAGGGTGGGAGGGATATTTGCATATCATCAAAGTAGAAAAAGGGAGTGTAATGAGGAGAGAGGAGTGTGTGTCTGTTGGCCGTATGAGTGTTATGAGTGGTGTTGATAGGTTGAGAGTGTGTGAAAACAAGACCATGGGAACATCTTCACATGCAATCCTTCCTATATTCAGGCAAACATGCAGAGACCATCAATATTACAAGCACATTTAAAAAGAAAAGTCAAACATTTAGGTAAAAATGTATTTAGTTTAGGTTACTAAAAATGCTCATATATGTTTTCCATTCATTATGCACTGATTGATGCACTTTTAACATATGTCTTCCACTTACTGATTATTATGGTTTACTGCTAACAAAAAACAAACAAATAAACTCTTAAATATTAAACCTGATCACCACATGCAACAGAGAACACTTCAGTTTTAGGAAGATTGAGTACACAACCAATTTAAGGGTTTGGGGAGAATCTGGAGTTAGTGCTTTAACAGGCACAGAGAGGATCCAGGATATATGCTTTAAATGTCTTACTTCTTATGCTACAGTTTTTAGTTTTGTTTTGTGGTAATTATGGTAATTGAGGCACAATAGCATTTGCAATATAATTGGAATTAAACAGGAGGCAATTTTCAAATTGAGGGACTCAATTTTAGTCTCTCTAAACTTTACAGTTAACTAGAATAGGACAACACATTTCTAACTCCATCTCTTAAGTTGGTGGTTGTATACTTAAATTGAGTTTGTCGCCACACAGAAGAGAAGCGACAGTTGCAGCTAGCATGCAAATCCATGCATGCAAATAGAAATAAGGACTTTTTTCCCACATAGTTACAGTAAAGTCCTGTAACTATGGAGTCCAGCCGGCGCCAATGAAGTCCGAATCAGGAAATACTGATGTCCATAGCCAACACTAGAAACTATATGGTTGCCAACAATCTTTTGTGTGACAGTTCATATAGGCAAAACCCACTTCACTAAGTTAAACAAAAAAAGATTTTTCTTGACTGATGTAACAGGTGTGTTACACCTGCAAATATACACACAGAAAGTTTAATGGAAAAAAAAGCACAATTTGAGCATTTTCTGTACTCAGGTAAAAGTTGAAAATAGTCATCCAAGAATTTACTTAAGAGTAAAAAGGTACTTTGTAGAATCAGTACTCAGTATTAAGTAACTGATGGTCCATAACAGCTGGTTTAATGTTAAAAAATAATATAATCAGTTAATAATGTCTGAGTCATGCATAAATTATAGTATTTCAAAGTATAAAATAAAATAAAAAAACATAAAAAAGAAATAACACAATTACACAAAAAACAAAACAATTTCACCTGATCTCCAAATCAACTTACCGGTACTCATGGTAGGTAGAGTAACCAGAAATGTTCCTTAAGAAAAACAACACAAGAATTTTACATAAGTAAAAAGTAAGGTAAATTAAAACTACGCCAACAAGCAGATTCTTTTCTTCAAATTTATTCAAGTAAATATAACTGAGTAAATGTAACTAGTTACCACCCACCTCTGTGTCTTAACTTCACACTGCCATCAACAAGGAACTTTAAGAGTATCGCACTTCCGTCTGCTAAGAATGGTCATGGAGATTGTAATTTAATTTCTAGCAAGACTGAAAACCTCCTCTGACTGCCAAAAGAACCGATACCTGATTAGAGTTTTTGATTGACCTGCAAACTGGCTGGACCTAAACCCCATAGGAAATCTATAAGGTAATGTCAAGATCAAGATGAGACACCAGACCAAGCAATAAAGATAACCCCCAGGCTGCAATCAAAGCAGCACAGGCTCCTTTAACACATAACTGGAGTCCTGATCATCACCATGTCACGTCACGTTGATGCAGTATTTCATTCAAAAGGAGTCTCTCTAAGTGTATATTGTATCAAAATATATTAAAGTGTAGATGATTTGATAAATTACATGATATAAATTATTTGTTTTCCTCCATGGTAATGCATTTAATTATTATATAAATGCATCAAATGCATGAGAGCCTAAGATTAAGAAAGCAATTTATGTATTATTAGAGCAACCTGTTATACAAAACCCAGAAATAGTAGCTAAAGAATGAGAAAAATTAGCATAAAAATGCAAATGATCTTGTCATCTAATTTAGCAGATTCATTTGTTTTATAAAATAATACATCATATAATTGGCTATCTATTTCCAAAATCAACTAGCAATACTACTATAGTATATAATAGTACATTATTGTATTATTTTGATATCCGGTCATTGTTGGATGAAAAAATATCCCTGATCTGGATACAATCACCAGTGTTTAAAAATCCCAAGTGTTAAATAAAAGTACATTTTGCCAACACTTCCCATTGGCTTGTTATGTTCAGTCTATTGCGAAGTGTTTCACACCCGACGTTTTGCTTGCACAGCAAATATTTATTTCGAGGCGAACTTTCGGCTCCAGAGGAAACAGCTGCAATGAGTAGGCTCCGCATTTGTAAATAAATAATTTAAAGCTCCTTTTAGTCAGCCTCGCTGCTATCCCCAGCGTCTGATTTAACAGGGAAGATAAATCAAGTACCGAACTCACACTCGAGAGTTTATACGTAAATAAGGGACTGAAAAATATATGTGGCAAAAAAACAGGAGTAAAAAAGACACATAAGATGTGAGTTTACTTTCTTTCTCAAGGTAGAAATAAAAAAATATACTTATTTTTGTGAAAGAGACTTCAAACGCGATCGCTTTGACTGCCATCGATTGATCGAGTCTGGTGCAAACTGACTTGAGCCTTGACGGTCTGTCACATTTCACACTGGGCTCGTGCGCTCACATTCACACGGCTCACAATAATATCGACAGATAGGAGGACGGCGGAGGGGAGTCCGCTGAAGGTACGACTTTTTTGTTTGTTAAATTACCTACACGGGGAAGACGAAACAAACCTGGATTCAGTTGTATTCATCGAGACGGGCTTATCTCTTTAGACCGTGTTAATTTTAGACCCGGTTCTTTCTTTCTAATTCTAGATTCACCACTTTTTTTTTCTTCTTTCCCCAATCTTTCTCTCTCAGCCCTTCGCAATCTTCTCATCTGGGGTACACGCTACCACCCGGCAGGCTCAACCTCACGCAAACAAACCGACTAAACGTTTTTAGGTTCATTATTCTAGAGGTTTGCTACCAGTAGCCGGACATTTTAAGGGGATTTGCGGCGTGGGTGGTTAGCAACGGGTTTTTTTTCTCTCTTGTGTCGGTCGCTGCTGGAGGAGGAGGGGCTGGTTGGCTGGTGAGGCTTGCCAAGCTAGCGAGCGGCGCTACGCAGACTGGCTAAACAAGTTTAAAAAGGTGGGTAAAGTTAATGGAAACTAGTTTCGGGACTAAATGAGAAGGTGGAACAGAGATACGGCGCTGTTGTTACGCCGGTTTGAACATCGAGCTATCCTTCTCTGTCTCTGCGCACTAACGTTAGCATCTCCTCCATTAGCCTCCCCAGAAGTTTCACTCTGTTCGAGTTAACGTTACTAGTTAGCCATTAAATCAGGGTTTGTTCACAGCCTCCGTTCCTTAATGCCTTATAATTAAATGTACCATTAAGAATTTTCTCAGAATCTTGAGTTGAACGGATGTGGGGGTTTAGCGTTAGTTGTTGAACCAGTTCTAACAGATTTTGTTGTTGTTGTTGTTTTCAGAGGATAAACATTTTTACTCGAGGCGACTTTCAACTAAGCTTCCACTTGTTTAAAAGAGCTTCGTTTCAACTTCTTTCAGTCTCTTACTTTTTTCCCCTCAACAGATTCGTTAAGCTGCTGCTGTGAGGGGGGGGAAACGAGAGAAAAGGTTAAAAAAAAAAAAGAAAGAAAAAGAAGTAGAGGAAATCCCCCGAAAGGAAATGCCAATCGCAGCCGCTGGACAGCCAACGACCCAGGAGCCCAGAATCTGCCCCCGGCTGCCCTCCTCCCCGGAGCCTGTCCCTAAAGGGGCTGATTTATTCGAAGAGGCGGGGGCGGCGGGATCGGCGGAGCGTACAGAGTACGGGGCCGCCGAGGGGGGCCGATTGGGGCTGGGGGGCTTCGGTTTCAGCCACAGCGGCGCTAGGAGCTTTGCACAGCCCGGATCCACCAGCGGCTCTCCGCCGCAGTCTCCTGCCGCCTCCCCCTCCTCCCCTTTCCTCCTCCATCTCTCTCACCCGCACCAAATGGCTATGGAGCCTCCACGGACTAGATCGCGCTCTCGGTCTGGATACTTCCAGCAGTACGGTGTTGGAAGTAACAACAGCGGAGTGACAGTGTCCAGCCCCCATCTCCACCACCACCTCCAGCAGCAGCAGGTCGGTCACCAAGAGAACCAGCAGAGAGCTCCAGGAAGCAACGCCTCCCCCGGTATTCACAGACTCCCCTCCGTGCCAGGAGTTCACCACGTCCCGATGGCAGGTAAGGATCCATACCTGACATTATCAGCCAAAAAAGGAGAGAGAGAAGTCTCCTATTTAATTGCACTTTTGTTTTCATAGAGCCTCTCCCTTACAGGGATGCGGGGGGGTTTGTGTAGAAGCAAACTGAAACTGTAGGGCTGGGATGGCATTACTGTTTGCTTATGTGTGAAATACGTTTGATGGAGTGTTACATGCGCTGGCCTGGGTGGTGCAAAGTTAACACTTATTCAGTAGTTTAATGAAAATCAGCAGTGTGTTGTTGGTGTGTGGAAAGGGGCAGCCTGAAGCCAACAGAGCAGCAGAGAATAGGCTGGAAAGCTCACTTTGTTACTTAAGGCGTAGTGGCAACTCCAGGTTTAGTCAATTCTGCAAATATTGCTATTGCTAGGTAACAGTGGGTAAAGTTTGTCCAAAGAATGCATGAGGCTGTCCCCTTTATGTGGAACCAGATTAGGGTATGTGCTTTGTAATGTCATTTTTTTCTTCCTAAACATAACTTGCCAGTTCATACATTTTTATGTATGTTATTTTTTTTTTATCTAAAAGTTAATAAAATGTTGTTGTTTTTTTTAAATGACTTTTTTGCAACACAATACAATAAAAAAAAAAAGACTTGAAGTTTATGTCAGCCCTGTGTGGCGTTATGTTTTTACCCGCAACTAAATGGGTAACCTATGTTTTGACTTTTTTTTATTTTGAGTGCACATGCAGGGTCACTCACACAGCAATTGGAGTGCATCAAACTATATCTCTGAAGTGTTGGTTAATGATTTTTGTTTGGTTGTTTTTGCTCCGAAAAGAACATTTTCTAATTGTTTGCATAGGAGTTTGGTGAGGACCTAAATCATAGTGCTTTGGCAGGTTATTTATTAGGGGTTAGTATTGGCATCAGTGTTGCAATACGATGTGTCAGGATACTTAGGTTAGAATACAATATTATCACGATATTGGAATATCACTATATATTGCAATATTTTTCATAGCTATCAAAATTAAATTTATAAATATAAAAGAAAGAGCAGTATATGTTCATCAGAAGATATTGATCATTTAGTTATTTTTGTATATATTTGGGGTTTGAGTCAGTCCACTTCTTCTACTGTGACTGACTCAACTACAAATATGGAGCTGTGGCGCACAGCAAAAGGGCTTCACAGCGCTATCTGACAGTGGAGGTTAGGGGTGGGTATTGCCAAAGAAGTCATGATTCGATTCGAATCACGATTCACAGGCCACGATGCGATTCTATCACGATGCATCACGATACTTGAATTATTGCGATGCATTGCAATATTTTCTCCTCCATGTTTTGTTTTTGAATGACTCGGCACAGTATCCCACGGCCGGAAATGCTTGTGACACAAGGCAGCGTGCGTCAACACATTTGCAGCGACATCTACTGGACTGGAAGTGGTATTGCACTTGTTTTTGGCTGATGTTCGCCAACCATTCATGCAATTTTATTTATTCATTTTTTTAAATTAATAATCGATTCTTGGCATCAAGAATCGATGCAGTAGATCACGAAAATTAGAATCACGATGCATCATCATCACGATTATTTTGCACACCCCTAGTGGAGGTGCAGAGGTAGTCAATTTTTCCTCGTTGTTTTAGGTAAAAATGTTAAAATTAGGAACATAAAAATCTATATTAAAGTTTCTCGCTTCTTTTTACAACTAGCAAGCGAACTGATAAACCAAACTGTTCGGGAGGAATGTACAAACATTTTTCCCATCCACAAAGACACAAATTGCTTACTTTACTTTTTTCTTCAAAAAGAAATGGAGGATACACGGCTAAAATCAGTCCAGCCAATTTTGTTCTACTTAACGTAATCTCATTGCATTTCATTGGGCTAAAACATTTCTGTATCGAGGCTAATGCATCTACCGGCTTCTGGCAAGAAGTATTTTGGGAGTTTGAATTCACAAATCTCAAAACAATTCATGTTGCTTGCAAAGGTACCACTGTTCCCAATAAAACGACACATCTTTGAAGTTCCCTATAAACAAAGTCGGCCTGTCTATGATGTATTCAAAAAACCTTGCAGCTTTTAATTGAGACTGGAATTACCAGACCCACAGAGTTTGAGAGGAAACAGCTGAACCAGTTTAAACCAACAGACCCCAGTATAATGGTAACCGATTGCCTGTGAAATTGTTTGTTTCCTTAGAGTGACACTGGAGGAATCAAAAGAAGATTAAAGACTAAGTAGGACTGATAAATTCAGCTAAAGATAGAAATTGAAATTCTTTTTTTCAATTGCACTAGCCACATACTTGTAGATGTTTTACTTCTGGGTTTCATTGCTTTCCTGACCTTGAAAGCTTGTCCTGAGTTCATTGTCACAGGACTTTACTGTTATTGTTTGGTAGAGAGAAAAAAAAGGTTATTTCTACTCATGCATGGATTTGCATGCTAGCTGTTACTTTTTTCCCTTCTGTGTGGAAGCAAACCTACCTTAAGTGCATTGCCTCCACGTAATGGGCGGTGGAGAGAGTCAGTGTCTCACTTTTGTTAAATGTAATGTGACCAAAATTGACTGCCTCTGCTATGTAAAAATTACATTTAGTTAAATTGTGATTTTATGCAAATACAATGGATTATCAAGCCCTAATTTAATTTGGTGAAAGAAACGTAAAAGGTAGCTCTAAAAACCAAAATCTGCATGAAGGGTTGAACTACAGATGTAGTTAATCTGTGACTTAATCCAACATAAACATCTGCAGCATCTAAACCAGGTTACATGCCATTTTCTCCCCTGTTCTCTTAAAATATTTTAATGATCAGCAGAGGGGATGCCACTTGATATTGTAAATGTCGTATTTATCATTTGATTAGGATTCTTTGAAGAGAGGGTAAAAAAAATTATCCTCTTTTTAAATGGGCAAGCAAACATGAAAGCTGTCTGGACTTCTCTATTTAATTCTTTAAACATTTGACTTTTTTATTAGTTCAGTAAGTACTGATATGGCATCAATAAAAAAAAATACTATTTATTTATAATTAATTTCCTCTTTATCTGCTGTAACAGCTACAACAAAAATGATAACAAAAAAGCAGCTGTGAAGATGCTGTCCAGTTTTGCCAACTCGTAAAGAAAAGGCAAACCTCAGTAGGTGAATTTCCAGCTAGTTCTAAAGGGTTTTCTGGGGGACATGGAGGGAAAAGATTTAAAATGGTCAAGTTGAACTGTGACTTAGGCCCCGTCCACACGAAGTCAAAACGAACACGAAACGCTGATATTTTCCAAAACGTTTGCCGTAAAGACGGAGACGTAAAATAAATGTGAGCGTCCACACGAATGCATGAAAACGCTGCAAAATGTATGCCAGGCCTGTAAGTGGCGCTGTGGTGCCAAAGCAAAAATAAGCGACGAAATGTTGGGCATGTGCACTAATATTTATACATGGTTGCCCTGCGGGTCCATTTTCGTGGTTAAGTCAAATTCAGGTGCTGAACTATGTCGTCGATATTGCTCTGTTCTTCCTGAAGATATTCCAGAAGAAGAAGATTCTGTTGTAAGCCGGACAGCAGGGTGAGTAGCATTAGCAACGGCGCCATTGTTGTTGTGATACTGGTCGCGCATGCGTGTGTAGAGGCGACGCTATGACGCATGCGTGTAAAAAAAAATATGCGGTTAGGGCGTAAAGATGGAAACGCGAAAACGGCGTTTCGAAATCTTCCCACTCTGAAGGCTGAATAAAAAAAAGATCGTTTACAGACCCCCGAAACGCCGGCTTCGTGTGGATGAGAGGCTGGTTTGGTGAAAAATTTGTGCGTTTAGGCCAGGGTTCGTCTTCGTGTGGACGGGGCCTTAGTTGTCTTTGCAATATAATTAGAATTTTCCGAAATTGTCTCTAAATGGGTTGAAAATTTTTTTTTGAGGGGAAGTAAGTTAACCAGGTTACATTATGGATGTGGAAAGTGAAGGAGTATAATGGCATATCAATGCATATTTTCAAACTAACACGTTTGGTTCAAGTTGACTTTGTACCCACCAATGAGGAAGTGTGGAATGCAGTGTGGCATGGCATGCATGGTCCTGACTAAAATAATATTTCAAATTGTCTATTTTTTCTTAAATCCCTGAATTTGTTTCAGTGATTTTTCTTTAATCGTATCACCGTCTCGCCAAAATTCATTTTTTCATGAAGGAATTTGTGCAGTTAAGATTCCCTAACTATAAATCTGAAACTTAAATGCATGTAAAACTGTACCTCTAGTTAGCTAATTGAACCTGTTGTAAATATCTGCCCACATTTTAGAGACAACTCATGTCATAGACCTCTGCTGCATGCAGGTACACTGATCATGTGGGGTGGCACAGATGTCACAGTACTGACAGACAAGATGCTGGTAAATGGTGGTGTATCATCTTCTGGTTTTCTGCAGTCAGCCTGGGAACAGAGAACTTTTGTTGTGACCCATGAACCCTTTTTTTTTTCCCAGCCCAGCTTGGTGCCCCCACTATACACTGGGTGGATAGGGGAGCAATTGGACTAGACCTCCTGACGAGAAACTGAAAGTCCAGGAGATTAATACTCAGCTAGTCTCTCACAAAGTGTTTCATATGGCAAACTGCATACATGCACACAAATGCAATTAAACATTATAATAAAGGTAAAAGAAATATGCTAGACGATCAAAGAGACGCTATTTTTTTAGTGTCCACCAAGTGTGAAAACAGTTATAATGTTTAAATTTTGTGCATTGGTACACTTTTCTAAAGAAGTTGCAATTACATAAACAATGACAAATATAAAGTACAAAATAGTTTTAATCATTTAGAAGTTGAATCCTGAAATAACTGGTCTGCAGGCACCACTCTTCCTCATTTGTTCCTTCAGCCCCTATGATGTCAAAACTATTAAGAAACGTAATGTTTTACGTGCCGCTGTTTGTGAGCCTCTTGCAACAACTCAAGGGAAATTACCGTAATAACCACACACTGACTGGAAAGCACAACACCTCAGCTTGCATAAAGCATTGTTTTGTTTTTTCTTGATCCGTGGCACTTGTTTAAATAGGTCACTGACTTCTGTTTAGTTTTCAAGGGTTTTGGAATTATAAATTGAGAAAATAAAGAAAAGCATTCAACAGATTTTTCAACAGTCCCCAGTATCTTGATGATGGGTGGCTATAATTAACAAAACAATCTTCAATCAAAATCTTTTCATGTTCTACATTCAGGCTTTTTTTTCCTATGAATATTTCATAGGGTGTACACCTTGGTGTATCACATCTTTAGACTTTGTGTGGCACAAAAGTTGTGTTGTTTTCTTACAACACAACTTTTGTTCTGATTATTGGAAGTATGTGGAAATTTCATAAGGAAGACATGAGATAATTTATTGGTACAATATTATGTTTCATTGGTTAATTCAAACAATCAGAATTTTTTTTTTTATGCTTGTCCACATTAAAGATATAGTGGAGGATTTTCCCAAATTTTTGTAGAGACCCACCCTCTCCACTTAGGAAAATAAAAAAAAATGCACATGCACAACCCTGTACCCGCTCTCGAGAGGGAACGCCTAATAAACGCGTGCAAGAGCATGCCTGAGCCCATTTCTCTTTGTGCACGCCCTGTTTAAAAGCTGCTGTTTCCATCGCTCATACAATCTTACTCTCCAAAAGCAGACTTGCAATATTTCCACTATGTCAGACTCCCCACCGGTTAGTGAAAATGGGTATGAGCACGTAGAACGCCTTACATAAACATATCACCAGAATGATCACCACTTATTTTGATGATCCACCTGGAAAAAGAAAATCCGCCTCTTTACCTTTACCTTTAAGGTCCGACGTGCCTCAAGAAGATGCTCCTGTAGCTCGTCCAGTAAAGTGTATCCAGATGCATCTGATGCTTCTGCTGCTCCTGTGTTCAATGGCAGTGGCTTTGCTATACTTGCTGTGGGTAATAAGTAGTTTTAATGTTTTTATATGAGAAACTGGACATGAAAACCTTGTCTTGACAGTCAGTCCATCAAGATTAAGATCCTGCCTTTTTCGCTGTCGGAGCCACTCAGACCCCCACATACCCGTGGTGCGCTGTCACTGGAAATTCCCAGCAGCAGCTGCCTGAGCAAAGTTTCCAGGGGGGGAAATTAGGGCGTACCAAATCCGTACATCCCATAAACAGGGCATACTTATTTCCGATATTCTATATACAGGGCGTACTTATTTCTAATAATTTTAGTAAAGGGCGTACAATGTATGCCCGTATGCATTGCTAGCTTAAAGCCTGTCTACATTGTTAAGAGCTATTCACAAATCTTAGTTTCCCTGTTATGTATTGTATTAACGGGGAATATCTTGATAACCAGTCTTTAATACACATATATGGAAAAGGAGAAACATTAATGACTTGGTTTATATTTTTCACGATTGTAGCTTCTCACATAGATTTCACATAAATAGAATTTTCCTTTTCTTGTGGACATTCATTCATTTAAACATAGAAATGTCCCAGAGTAATTAGGAGTTGAATATTCTTTTAGTAGAGTAAAGCAGCTGGCTATCTGGACCCTTCCAGCCCAGCAGCCTTTATTCAACCCTCTTTCCATTACTAGAATGAGCCTTGCTTGTTGGCCGAGTGTGAAAGAAAAGGAAAGATACTTAATCCATCCTTCCCATGCTAGTCACCTGCATTAGGCATGAAAGACAATGCTGTCTTGCAACTCTCCAGTCCCCACCCCTCCTCTGCTCTCCTCTCTTCCCTTTGTGATCCACTGTAATTCTTAGTCTCTTTTTTTGTCCCCTCTACCTCATTCGCTCATTTTGGTGGTTTGGTCAGGAGTGTTCCCTTTCTCTAGTACAGACCATCTTGTTTGCTGTGTACATGACTGTGCCCACCTGGTTTCTGAATCATGATTCTATAGAGAGAAGTGTTTTCAACATGTCCAAAAGGGGTTTGTCAGATTGGTCCAGGCTGATAGAAACATTGTTTGTACCATTTGATATCCTATCCTGATTCTGTTCCCTTCTCCCTCCCCTCTGGATCGTTCAACCCTTTCTGTACCCCTCCAATCCATTTTCTTTGGCCTCCTCCCTCACATTTGTCTAATGGAGGGATCGTTGTAATGGATTGCCCAAAGCAGCAGACAGGCAGACACTACAGCCGCTCCACATCTACCTCTCCACTCCTATTTTCTCAAACCCTCTGTCTCCTACTGAAGAACACAATTTTTGAGGGTTGTACTTTGATTTTAGTTTTCCTTTGTCTTGTGCCCACCCCCCACCCGGCAACCCCCACCAATATGGAGGGAAACCTTTTCGCCCAGATTGACAAAATAGCAGGGGTTCCATGATACTCTAGTTTCACATAAAACAACATAGTCACTTTGGTCAGGAAGAGAGGTTTGTGGGAATAGTTGACAGTGACATTAGATTTGGCCTTAATCCTGAAAGACAGACTTTATTGTGATCAGGAGAAAGTACTTCTAAGAGGGAGAGAATGCCATAGGTTCTGCAAAGCCTTAGGAAATGTCAATATAAAAGGTAGAAAAAGGCCAAAAAGAGTTTAAAATGCTTAAAAAATAAGTTATGTATGTGATCTGGCAGGTTTACTGGTGTTGTAAGAAAGTACAGCATTTGTTTTTGGTTTTAATAGAGGGATGCGGAAGGAGGTTGTGCAAATTAGACAGAGGTCTGTGAGTAATGGCAAAATGAACATGTGAGCAAGTCTCAAACTACAGCTGGAAGTAGGAGCATATCATGGGGAGGACTATGAGCAAAGCACAGAGAGGAAGCACGCCTTGCATGCGCTGTGTGAGCTGGCAACCTGTAGAGCAGGCCCTGACTGTTGAGCAAAGGAAGAAGGATGGGCAGGATGTGCCGTTGGTCCAGGCTTTGCGCATGTTGACTGGCTGTCTCTGTTGATTTAAGTCGACCAGTTGTTCATGGATGAGGCCTGGTTCTCTCATGGGAGCCAGTCTGTTCCTGTCCATTTTATGGCTCTAGTTTAAATACCATCGCTCTAATGTTGTCTAAATACCTTTCTTAGAGTTTTCTGTTTGTTCTATAACATTCTCCTTAAAATGGATACAAAAACTCCAGATTATTGTCAAAACAAATCATATAATGACGCAACTTTTATTGTTTATATCGCCCAGTCAGTCAGTCCAGATCAAAATCCAATGGTATAGCTATGGCAAGACTTTAAACTTAATGTTTATAAATATATCAGCTGCAAATCTTCTTGCAAAGAAGAGTAGGTTTTCAAATGTCAAAATTTAGAACAGATTCACCTCTGGAGTAAAAACAAAATGTTCCTTTTCCGGGTATTTACTGATAGGACATGCCAACTTTATTAAGTTGTAACCCCAACCACGCTAAGTTGGAGAGAATAAGACACTCATACCCCCAGATTTAGTCCGGCTCCCCTCATCTCCTATTGGAACAGTGTGATTGTAAAAATTTACTGTATTGTTGCTGCGTCATCAAAAATGGAATCCAATTGGGAAAAATTGCCAGTTTGCCATCCACTTGCTGGTCATGCTGTAAATAATCTCATTTATTATAATCGGTCCTATTTGCTGCATCTTCCGTACACTGTGTTAATTAGGGATATCCCTACCAAACCACCCCTGTGTCATAATCCACCATCATACACTAAAGATGCCTAATGGATTATTCTAAATGGTGATTGTTTGAATATCCGGCAAAATGCTAATTTAATGCACAATATTAAAAGTGCATAAATGCAATTCTGCCAACGAAAAAAGATGGATGTCCATCTTTTTTTTTTTTTTTGAAGACTGGGTACATAACACAACATGGTTTAAAAATATTTTACTGCACAAGCTTCTGTTTTACCAGCAAAGAAATATCTGTGTTTAAAATAGAGACTCTGGCCAATGTATCCTGTTTGAAGGATAACAATTTGAGATATTTAAAGTGCTCTAACGTTATCAAAGGGTAAATATTAAGTGGCTGTTCTTTTAGAACAAATGGTACCAAAGTGGTTGATGCCAGTTACAAGTTTTAATAATCCTGGAAAAAGACAAAAAATTTAATTCTGTTATTTTGTACATTTCACAAAATATCTTGTATTACAAAATTAAACAATAGAAATTATTTATCAAACAGAATATCTCAGGTTCTGCATCATGTGCTTGTCTTGAGCATATGCATTGCACTGTGTCTGCCATAAAGATGCAAAATGAATTTGTCACGCAAGTTTAAATCATGTTAACCATATAATTTAAGTGAGTTAGGAGTTTGGCTTGTAGCGATGGTGTCTCCACCCCACCACTACAAGACAGTCCATCAGCTTTTTTTAATCTGCATCTTTGGGATAGATTTGGAAGATTTTGGCTGTGAATACAGATGAAGAGTGGCTAACCCCTCCTTCCTACAGCATAAAGCGTGGTTCGCCATGATTGCTGCCCCACGACTTCCTTGCTGGCTTGCACTGTTGGGAACTGTCAAAAACTTGTAGATGCAGATTTCTATGGCTTTGCAATGAAAGAAAACCAGCTGGTGTGTAGCATCTTATTGCATCACATAAAAAATAAATACTTGCAAGAGCTGTAGATGGAGAAACCTTTATGTGGCAGCTATAAGAGAGAAGGAGGAGATTATGAGATATAAATTGATCCAATAGAACACAGTAACTGGTGAAATTATTGCATTTTTTTTAACGAAGTCACCCATTTCTATAACATCGACTGTCTAAAAGGGACACCAATTTGGCAATCTTTACCAACATGTTTGAGGACAGCTTTCCATTGAAGTGCAAAGTGTGCAGTGACATGTGTTCTGAAGGCGGGTGGATGTGAGAAGTGCGTGTATATTAGTGTGGGTTTGTTTCACATGTGTTCAATTTTCTTTAGCAGGCCCTGTACCAGTCGGTGTTCTGTCTGTGGGGTTGTTTGCTCTTACGGTGCGCCTGTTACCTATCTCGTTTCTTATCCATCAAGCCACCTGCTCTCTACCATGTTTTTGTCACCCGGAAGGGGAAAAGGCAGTTTACCTTGAAGCACAGAGGAGGGTGATGGGGATCATGGCTAGAGATGGTGTGATAGGACAAGGACAGGAAATGTGGATTTTGTGATAAAGCGGTTGCAATATATGGGAGACAGACAGGCCGGCAGATAGGGAAATGGATCGCTGGCAGGGAGGGATGTAATGGAGGGATGGAAAGTGTGAAGAGGAGGAGGAGTATGAGAAGGAGGGTACCCTGGCCAGAGCAAGGGGGAGGGATGAGGAAGGGAAGGGAGGGGAGGGTTGGAGGAAATGGATAGAAATAGCTGATGCACTCTGAGTCTTACAGAAAATCAATAGCAGTCAAGAGCAGAAGCCACAACCCCCTCTCCGTTCTCCCTGGCTGTTCTCTCACCCTCCACATCTCTTCCTCCAGTCGTTTTCCTCAGCTTTGTTCCTCCACTACTCGCCCTTTCCTGTCAAACTTTCCTCCTCAGAGCTCTCACACTTTTTATGTGCCTCTACATCCATGTCCTCTTCTCCTTTAGCTCTGCTTTGCCCTCATCCTGTCACCAGCTTTTTCCTTCCTCCACAGAGGAAAGTAGGAGACGGCTATTGGTAAGGTGCAGCTAGAAAGAAAAATCACTTGCTAGCAAAATTCCCTGACAAGTTTTTAATTTGTGACTTAAAATTAGGAGGGGAAAAAAGCTGTTGTTTAAATATCAGGCATTCTCAAGCATCACCATGTTAATATTACTGGTCCTCATTGCTCTTTAGGAAAACATTTTTTCTTTTGTATTTTATACTAAACTTGAAAATATAGAAAACCTGTCTAGCTAAAGTTTCGCTAATAATGAGATAAGTATTGATTACGGTAATGTTAAATGACTTTGAGCTGTGGTGACTATTTGTTCTATAGTTTTCACTTTCATTAGTCCTCTGAACAATTGATTTACTAAATTTGTAGGTTGTAATCCAACCTTGGAACTTTTTAATAAGGTTCCTGTACAGTGTTATAAAGTGCTGCGTTTCATTTATATTAATTCCCAAGCCTGTATAAGTTAGTAACAAGTAAAGTAACAGTTTTCAGACAAAAAACCCCAATAACATAGCAAAAACAAACAACTAAAAAATCTGTATATATGAAAAAATGAAAAAGCTTCTTACATCGAATTATATTTATATATATTTACCTTGCTTTCTTAATTAGAGGTTAGATACTGGATAAAAAAAAAAAAACTTAAATAATGGATCTAGATTAAAAATAAACCTTTTATTTTAAATTGCACCAAGTAACCTAATTTACTTTGCACATGTTTTGTTATTTAATTCAAAACATACATGATAATAACATAGATATCAGTGCATGGACGGGAATTAATTCTTTATTTAATTTGCTTTCTCTTATGGAATCATTTTTTTAGATGTATGGAAATAATCAAAAATCTTCCCTCCTATATTACAATTGATACTGCAGTTCTATTATTCACTTCTCCTTGAGGCTCAGACAGCAGAGCAAAATAGTGTGCTCTCTTGTTAGTCCAATAGTGGCCATGATGTCACTCAAACATGTTCTGTTACCTCAGTGTTTTGCTCTATAGAGTGAGTCTAACTGAATGACTCGCCTCTGACTCAATTTACAGGGTTTGGACAATGTGTGAGTGAGACCATATTCAGAGAGGAAGCTGCTTTCTGGCCTATTGTGATCAGTGAAAGGGGGGGGGGGGCATAGAGTAGAGCTATGCTGCCAGTGAGTTCTATGAATATTTCACCAGCGCTCTGTCCCAAATTACCTCAATGAAATTTCCCCCTTTTTCTTTTTTTTTTTGCCGCACTCATAAAAGCTTCACTTTTGTTTTAATTGCTTCTTGTCCCAATTAAAGAATGAGAAGTGTTGTTTATTTTTCTTCTTATTGCTCATGAAAAACCTTTATTCTTTTATTTCCTCTGTATTTGCTGCTTTGTAACTCAGAGCTTTTCATCAAAAAGAGGGACTAGAATCAGGAAAAATATTGCTCCAACAACCTGACAGGTGTAAACCTCTTCTAAAGGGCTGTATAGCATCTACTCCTTTTAGGTTTTCTCTCGTCACTTCTGTTGTATAGGTCTCTGCGCTTGGTGTGCCCTTGGGAGCGATTACCCTTGGAGTGTGTACTGGTGCCACCATCTGTGATCAGGACATACTCAACCACACACTCGTCCACCACTAAAGGAAAAACAAAAGTCACAGCAAATAGACAAAGACAATAAAAAGATGAAAGGATTGTGGTAAAACAAAAGAGTAAAAGTCTTAGCAATGATGCAAGCGGCGGTATCATCTGAAAGCTCCCCTAATCCTGGATTACTGTGTTTGTTCAGTGTGGGTGTGTGTGTGTGTGTGTGTACAGACTGAGCCAAGAGGGCACCATATGTGTTATAGTGACTTTTTCTGTTGCGTATCTGGTCAGCAGCCTTTCTCACAAACATGTTATTGTTTTTAGGTTATGTACGATATTCAGGTGGCATTAGGGAAAATAACAACAAAAGGATTTAGCGCAGCGTAGACAACAGATCCTAGTATTGAATAACTGGGTGTGCTGATCTATCTGGTCCAACAAAATCTTCTCCCACCACACTTTAATATATAGCCCTTCAGTGTAATACCATATTATGGCTCATCCTTAAATGTTTACGATCCTACAGAGATTTAAAAAGGGCCTTAAACACAGATCTGACATTCAGTGTTTGAAGGGTAATAATTATGATCCTCGTAGTGAAACTCTGAGGCGCTTTTGAGCAGTGGATGAAGTACTGTATATTTTAACATGTGTGAGGCTCCATTTATCAGACACATGACCTGTTTTTGTTTTGTCCTGTGCAGGAGCCTCTGGTGGAGCCTATCACTGCCATCCTGACCATGCATATGGAGAGGAGAGTGATAAGGTAAGGACCCCGAGTGTTCATCAGCTACTTGAAATAAGACTATGGGGAAACAAAGGTCCACTGTAACCCTAACCCTTTCTAAACCTAACCTTTAAAAATAGCTCTACTCTACCACCAACCTTGCTTAGTTTTGGCTACGTCTCTCATGTGGCTCTGGATCAGAGTTTAGTGCAATTGCAGAACATTTTATTGGATGTATTAGATATCTATTGGGGTGTATATTGATAACGATTTACTGTCTGTTCCTACAATTCTACAATAAAAGCCTCCTTATATTTTCTAAAGGCCTTTTTGCACATTTCATCTGTTATTTTGATTATTTATCTTTAGAAAGGAGTTCAAAGTCTTTCAATTTTCAGCTCCTTTCACAGTTTCTGTCATTTTCATGTCAGAACTTAAGCTGAGCCAATCTAAAACTTGCATAAGCAAGTATGAATTAACATGTCGGTAAAGTACAAAGACTGCCTTATAACTAAATGCTACAGGGATGCATATATATCTCTGGGCTTAACTGCTTATTTGCAATGGATTACCAATTGTATTGTCTATGGTGTCTGCCTATAAGCCAAAAGAAGATTGGGCGAAGTATACCATGGAAAGTAGATGCATGAAATCTGAAGCACAAATCCTGTACAGAAACTCTGGATGGTTCTGGTCCATAACTGACCAGAACCACCAATCTAAACAAATAGATTCTCAGCGTTACTGAACACTGGACAATTTTCACGGAGAAGGAACAAATAAATGGTTTTCAGCTGTGGGCATTTTCTTAACTAGCACCGGGTACCATGAATAAAATCTAATGTAAATGACAATATAGAGTGGAGTTGGATAGAAAAAGGAGAGATTATTTTTAAAAGTCTCACATGCTGCTAATAACTTTATATATTTGGTATTTTGATTTGCTGTGAAGATCTGAACTATTTAATGTCGATGCAGCAGGTATTTTATTAATTAGAGCTTGTTGAAGTAATAAACCCTGGTTAAGTGAATAATGTCTCAGTAGTTATATATTAGACAAGAAAATACTGGAATTAGTGTTAATATAAACAGTTCACAGCATGTACCTTTTTGTTGTTGGTTTTTTCACTACAGAGCAGTTCAACCAAACTTTAGCAAGTCTTTCAGTTTTTCTGCCTGACCTGATCCAGTGCCCCCCCACCCTTGATCCAGTGCCCCCCACCACCCAAAAAATAAAATAAATTAGGTTTCCTTCAGTGTCTTTATGAAAACAAGTAAAGAAGTTACTAAATTTCCCGTTGGTTCTAAATCTCATTCAAAGTTGATCAAAGAAACATTTAATATGCTATATATAATATATGCATTATAATGCTTATTATATATATTTTAGGGTGGTTAATTGTATTTCGAGAAATTTATAGGATTATCAGCCTGAGATGCAATGATGGTATTAAAAGTGAAAGGTATTTAGAAAAGGAGGCTTAAGTTATGATGAATAAATGAGTAACCCTAAATATATCGACATATTAATAGTTTATCAAAAGAATCCCAGTTACCCATGATGATTACAAGAGTAAAGTATATGAAAGAGTACACCTCTCTGTAATATAGTAAACAAAAAAAAATAATATAAACAAACCTTTTGACATTCAATTATAGTAGCTGGTGTAGCTGGGACGTCATTCTTTTGAAATCAAACTATTATTGCAATAGATAATAGATCATGTTTATAATGCCAACAAGTACATGGAGGCTCTATCTGCCTATAAAATCACAGCAGCTAAGTTAAGTCACTCTTCTTAAGAAGTGCAGATTTTATTTTACTATTGATTTTGAAAAATTCTAGCAAAGCTTGTTTGACCTGAAGGTTGTTTTTTTTTTTTTGAATTCCTGAAACATTCTGCTACGTTTGCTTGAAGGAGTCAAAGCAGAACTCAGTAAATGACTGTCATTTATCACAAATGAACCTTTTTAAAGCATACATAAAGAAGAGAAAGTAGACTAAGAAGAGAGGCTGCAAAAAGTGCTGCAAAAAGCTTGGAGGGAGGAATGGGGAGTGGTATTGCTAATGATCCCAGCCTCCAGCTGTGGAGCTGGTTGGAGTGAGAGAAGTAATAGCAGGAGGAGGAATGGAGGGACAGTGTTGGACGAGCCAAAAATGAGCTTTGAAATAATTTTGATTAGTGTTAGTGGAAGCAAGTCAATATTAATGAATCTCAAACAGAATAGGACCATTTTTGCTCTGCGTGCATAGTCATGAGAGAAAAAAAACGTACTCCTTGAAGGGAAAAACATGGACCCTGGTGCTTTTTATTCTGCATGCTCTTGGCAGGCCCGTCCTTCCTTTGCTTCTAAACAGTGACAGCAAAGCCACAACAGCTGTAAGCTAAAGTCGGTCTCTGCGACAGTAGATGCAAGCATATACACAAAGTGTGGATGATGTGAAATACAACGTGGAAGGGTGTGTCAGGATAGCTTTCCCGTCTGGTTTTTACATGCACAGAATGCAGAGACTGTGGACAGGAATAAATGAATGTGTTCGCAGTCTCCAACACATGCTTTGATATCAGTCGCAGAGCATTTATATTTGTCCTGGTTACACTGTGTCTCTGCTTCTCTGGAGCTACCTCCACTATTTAGTTTTTCACATCATATTTCATTAGCTTTATGAAAATATGTTCAAACATTCCCCAAACAAGCTCACATTTGGAACATCAGGCCAAGTAATAGCATATTGCTTGAGGACAAGCACACTCCTTTGTCTGACGATGCTCCCCTCTCTCTAATGGGGGTAGACAGGCCCATCAAACTTTTATATTAATAGGAAATAGTCTGTATGTTGGAAGAGGGAATGTATGAATCTGCCCTTCTTCTCGACCTCTCTTGTCCCCTCAGTTTTTAAGTCCCGGTGTGGGACGGGTCAGATGAACATTCTCAGAGGAAAAAGAAACAAGAAAGGGGAGCAAAAGGATAAGGGAGGGGGGTAAAGATGGGTTTAGCTTATCTGATAGAAGGCAAAGGGGGGTGGTGGGGATGGGAGGAGCTTGTTGAGCCGGGTGGGGAGAGTAGAGAGTAGAGAGGTGGAAGAGTATGGCTTAGATATGATAATGGGCACAGTATATGTCCCAAGGGTTTTAGGGTTGGGGGTAAGGTTGGTAAAGAGGTTGTGGGGCGTTTGGCTGAATAAGAGGAGCCGCTTGTCAAGAACAATACAGGATGATGGTATTCCATGCTGTGATCGATTAGATGGTTGTTCTGGACAGAATGTAATGAAATCAACCTAAAAATGTAGATGTCCTTTCTTTATAGTCTTAATTAGTTTCAAAAACTGTTAACTTTTACCACGTTTACTAAAGTAAAAATTGTTAGGAACTCGTATAAAAAGACAACTTCACACCTTTTGACACATGAATGGTGTTAAATCTGAACATGGTTTATTCCTGCTCTGCTGTATACAACACAACGTTTCTCTGCTTCACCCATCTCTTTCTCCTTTGCTAAATCAACCCACTCCTTGTTTTATTATTTTCTCTTTTTAAATAGTTTTGTTACAAAGCTCTAAACCCCTTTGAGAATGATAGGAGAAATGCTCCAGTATGTTTCTCAAAATTGTTAATAATATTAAAGATTTTAATATTGTTATTAATAATGATCACTATTCTGGTCTTGTTTTGCTCCTGGTTTAGTGAATCCTGGGTAGATTCAAACTTGTGTTTTTGGAATCTGTGAGATCTCTGCAGACAGGACCGGTTGAACAACTGAGAGAAAGTTTTGCAGTGATGCCATTTTTTTATTTTTATTTTTCCAGCTAATTTACTTTCTGATTTAACTCCTTGTGGTTTTAAACTGTGCTTGGTGAGCCTAGAAATGGTTTACATTAGCTTTTAGCAAGGATTCCTCCCCGGTACCATGGCTTAGACTTAAGTTATCTGTGTCTCATAACCTCTTGAAATGTCTCCTTGGAGTTTTTATCAGGACTTCTTGGTTCAGCCACTTTAGTGACATCAGAAGATCTTCTGATGTCACTAAAGTCTTGATTCCACACAATTTTAAGGCCAAGCATATTCTCCCTTAACCTGACAACAGCCAGATGCATGTCTCGCTCCGCCCAGCTCCACTCACATACATCTGGGAACCCGCTCATTGAAAGTGATTTCCCCAACCGAATTTATGGTCTGTCCAATCAGGACGCACGGTGGGTGTGTCCTGGAGTGGAGAAGCGACTGTGAGATTCCAACAACAATGGCGGCTCGCATTGAGGAAGCAAGCGTTAGCATTGATGCTGCTATTTTTTCTGTGTTGTCCAATCTATCTGATATTGTTTCATCAAAAGAACATCAGAGAACGGCTTTGAAGGCTTTTGTTGGTGGAAACGATGTTTTCGCCCTTCTCCCGACCAGATTTGGCAAGAGCTTGATCTACCAAATGGCTCCTCCTCTCACAGCGTCACGGGTTAGCTTTGGTGTGAGTGGTTGAAATAGCACGTCAATAAAGATGACAGACAAGTGGTTTATCCAATCATATGCAAGGAGTTTTGATAAGGCCCAGCCTTCAGTAAAGGCAATTCCTATGGCGGGTTCCCAGATGTATGTGAGTGGAGCTGGGCGGAGCGAGACATGCATCTGGCTGTTGTCAGGTTAATTCTCCCTAGGTGGTTTGTACAAATGTGAATCTTTTAACCACAGGCGACGGGATTTCTTGTTCTTTGGCTGGTAGGGCTCTTTGCATCGACGTTCAGCTCTTCTAAGAGGTTGGTGATCAAAACGTTCCTGCTCCCAGTTATCCTTATTATGACATGCTCTAACTGCACAAGGAATCCCAGTCTTCCTCAAAGCCATAACAATTAATTAGTTGTTACAAAAACTTGTTAAATTAGCCACTACAGTGAAATGCAGGTCAGCTAACCAGTGAATGGACGTCACTCGCAAATAAAAACTGACCATGTCTTGATTTCATTATAAATTAGGTGGTTAGTGGCGTGCTGGCTAATGTTGGGGGTTAAATAGAGAGATGCAGTGTGGGACAGGTCCTGACTGCAGATAACTTTATAGTGAATAGAGAGGATCATATGTGACCTGTACAAGTTAAAAGGCCACAAAGGAGCAACTATCCTCTGTTGACCCGAACATCCTGGTCAGAACCTGGTCAAGTTCTTAACTCTTCTGCTTCCTGCCCTTTGGCTCAAACTGAAGGTAATTGTTTTAATATCTCCAACTTGCAATGCCACAACTAAACCATTAGAGTTAACTCTTCATGGCTGCAAAGTTCAAACGTTTTTTTTTTTTTGCTTCTGTGGATCTTCAGAAGGTCGTGTTTATTGGATGTAGAAACGGTGGCAGCTGCTCATGTGTGAATTTGCACATGTCTGCACAGTCTGCTCTCCAGCTGTTTCCTGTTAGCTATCGTACAGCTTTCAAGGCTGCTGAGCTCTACATGTGTTTATACTGGTGCAAAAAAAAAGTTAATCTTTTTTTCTTTCTCCAAAACTCCTTAGTAGGCCTTTCATACTGTACAGTGGAGGTTGGTATACGCAGGCGTCAACATGATGGACTATAGAAATCAAATGCGAGAACGTGGCTGTTCTGAGTACAGCAAGGTTCATCGTAAGAGGGAATGACTAACAGCTGAAACATGGGCATGTCTGTGTTTGTTCTTGCCTCACTATGTGCCAAGTGTGAGAGTCATTGCCTGACTGTGACGTTACTCACAGATGAGTCGAAATGGATTGAAAAGCTACAACTCTTTAGTCACTGCAGACTGAATGACTACATATGTAGATATTTCTTTCTCGGTTTGCGTACATGACTGCCTGTTTTATGACTTTACGAGAAGGTACATGTCGGGTTATCCAGCTGAAGGTGTGGTCTTGCGATTTGCACATGGGCTTGTGAGCGCTTGTCCCCTGTTTCTGTTCCTCAGTCTAAGAGGAAGTGACTTTGAACCCTCGGGGCCTCTGTGTGCTCGTGGTGTAAAAGCTTCCCCTTCATAGATCCATACAGCCTTGTAACCCCATACAAATGCATGCTTTGGACCACACAGGAAATGGTCCATACAGGAAAATCACAAAAGATTTTGGTGTGTGTGTAACATTAAGGATGTAACTCCTGTAAGCCTATATAGAATGGTTAAACGGATGTATGTGATATGAGTTGTCTGGGTCACTAAACGCTTAACTTGTCTCTTCTCACCCCTCCCATGTGTAGAGTGAGGAAAGCCCCAGTCCAAAGCGCCAGAGGCTGTCCAGTCAGTCCGTTTTAGAACAGCTGACCTCATCTGTGCCCCTGCCATCTACGCCTTCTCCCCCCATCCGCCCGTGGGAGTCAGGACCTCCAAGTCGGAGGCAGCCTCACCCTCACACACACTACCACCAGGAGAGGTGCCTCACTCCTCCACGGCTCAGGCGCAGGTAGTTTCTGTTTGTAACACCTTTCTATGACAGTCTCCCCAATGTCTTTCCTATTTTCTTATTTTTGTCCAATCCAGCCAGATTAGCATGTTGACAGTAATGATGCAAAGTTTTCAAATTGTTTTACAAACCTTAACCTGTAAAGTGTGGCTTGCATTTGTGTTCTGCTGATCTTTCTCCATTCCCCCAAACCAAGTCAGGCTCATTTGTCAACTAGGAAGTAAAAACTTTCAATCTCCTTAGTCCAGGAATTTCGTAAAGGCTTTGATAAAAGTGCTTGACTGAACAAATGTCACTAAGACGGACACAGTAGAAGTAAAAGGTTAAGGCAAGATAAGATATAAAACAATATCCTAAGCTATGAATTAGAGCTGTAACAAAAGGTTATTTTTCTAACTGATTAGTTAATCGATTATAAACCAGGTGGCAAAAAGTGCCATAAATAAGATTTCTGATGAATTTGAAACAAGTGAAACTAAAACTATTCTACTAAAGCTGTTCTGGGTCGAGCATATTGACAACCAAAAAGGTTTTTTTCATCTTGAACGCAAAATGTTTGTATATTTGTATTATTTCTCCTTTGAGTGAGTTGTGTTAGTCTGTACACTTCAGTTAATAGCTGTTGCTTAAATAGTTAATTATTTTAATAATTCATTAATTTGATTGTTTCATCCTCATCATGGGAATCAC
Organism: Cyprinodon tularosa; assembly: GCF_016077235.1. Classification (NCBI taxonomy): domain Eukaryota; kingdom Metazoa; phylum Chordata; class Actinopteri; order Cyprinodontiformes; family Cyprinodontidae; genus Cyprinodon; species Cyprinodon tularosa. The sequence continues at coordinate 217,387 of NW_024039644.1, forward strand.
AAACAGCTGTTCCAATTGTTTTCCAAAACTAGAGAAGTATACAGCTTCAAACCTACGGAAACATGGCAAATGCCAACTCTTACAAACCATGTAAGGGACACAACAAAGTTCGAGAAATGTTTCGCCACTTTGAAAACACTATTTGACAGAAAGCTAGCATCAGGCTCACAGAGAAAATGGGGCAGTTGCAGTTCTGATCCACTGTGGGCTTTCTCCAAAAGTCACTCGTACTGAATGCTGTGGCCGGCCCAGCTCAAAAGTGCCGCTTGTAAGATCAGAGGTTCAGATCTTCCAGAAGTTTTAGGACAAAACTCATTATGCGTGTGGATAAATAACCTTTTTCCACCTCCAATAGTCCAATCTCCTTGTATTTATGCTTTGTAGCTTTTTTTTTTTTTACAAAAGTTAATAAAAGTCGGTGGGTCAACCATTCTTTTTCAGTGCAATTCCTAGATAACTGTACTATGGCTAAGCTGAGTGTACACTTGACTTTTTTTTTTTTTTTGTTTGTGTTTTTTTTATTTTTTTTTTTAATGTTGATTTGGGTTCCTTGTAGCGCCCGCACTTGTATCAGTGAGCCTTGCCTTACACTAAACATAACACTAAAATGCACCGTGCTATGGTGACACATGGTGGTGGCAACACTATGGTATGGTATTCCACTTCCAACAGGTACACTACCCTAAACAATTGAATGATTGTATTAAAGTCAGTAGTACTGCAGAATCAAGTGGAGATGAGCTTAATCTAGAAGTAGGCAGTGATATTATTCCTTTTAAGTATTTACTGCTGCAATTAAAGTTGGTTAAGCAACTTACTAAGTTGGTGAAGCATAATATGAGAGCCACACTTTAAAAACCTGTTTTTCCCTTTTCCATTGTTTAGTTGTGTTCTATTTTGTGTAAATCTGTGTAAATGTCTTTGCCAGTTGCAATACAGAACTGTCTCCTTTGCCTCCTGCAGCCCACCAGCAAGGCGTCAACGTGGCCGTCTCACCAGACCCTCCCGCCACTTGCCTCTTCATCACCACCCCTCTGCTCAAGGGCCTACACCTCGCCTGTCACCATCTGAGCTCCGGGATGAAAACTACCACAACCCGCTTCCCTCCACGCATCAGACGTACCCTGCACACACTCCAAGCACTTATTCTCTGCCTCCAACAGCCGCCGGAGGAGGCAGAGGTTCAGAGGAGCCCCGAGCCTTCCACCCCCCCACATTACCGTCACAGCTGTTGCACCATGCTGCCCACCACCATGCCCATCATCATCAGCAACAACATCACGCAACACAACAGCATCAAGGCGCCATGGTCTTGGACTTGCATGATCGGGTTAGTTTGCATCAGTCAGTGTTTGATATTTTTGTTTTTCCGCTTGTGTGCTTTTTTATACAACTTTTTTTTCTTCTTCCCTCAGCTGCAGCAAGGCAACGTACCAGTCTCCTACACAGTGACCCCTGTGCCTCCCCATGGCCTGGCAGCACCATTGTGTAGCAGTCAGCACATCCCCCCTTCCTGCTCCTCTCAGCAGCAGGTCCCAGCCTGCAGTGTGGTCTTCAGCACTGGACAACACTACCATCCGGTGAGAGAGAAACCTCAGTCTGCAGCTTAGCTAGGAGCATGGGGCCATTGCTATAAAGTTACAGTTTCCAGTAGACAGGGGGAAGTTGATTTGCAAAGTCACAGCTGCCATCTTGTGGCAAATTTTCTCATTGCAATTTATCTAAAAAAATTACATTTCAACTTTGCCTGATTTCTTTTTTTCTCTTTGCATTATTTTTCCCCCCAGATGTTACAGGCATGTTCAATGCATCACTTGCCGGTTTCCTATGCTTTCCCCTCACTGCTGTCTAGTGACCATCAGTTCCTGATCTCTCCTCCACCTCATCTCCCCCATCACCCGCCCCACCTGCCCACACAGTTCTTGCCTTTCCAGACTCAACAGCCGCGGTCGGTATGTGAACACTTTTTGGTGCTGATGCCTACTCCTTACATTTAATTACTGTCGTTTTAGAGCTGTGCTAAAAAGCTTTTCAAAGATCTTGGCATTCATGAGGGGGAGGTAAATGAAACGGAGATGTTGTAACATGAATTAGATAAGGTAGGATTTAGAATGAAAATGAAGTAGATGTAGGGTTTATAAAACTGAAATAAAGACACTTAACTCTGCCAGGCTATTTCACATGGTAGAGGTTGAAGCAATTGTTTTTGTCATGTATTGTACTTAATTCCTTGCCGTATCTCCTGAATCATTAAGATTATAGTTCTAGTAAAGATAATACAGCATGAGATATGTCTGATATAAATCCAGAAGAATTATATATGTGGTTTGTGCCAAAAAAAATAGAAGTTATTTAGTTATAGTTGTATGGTCTCAAAAAACGACTTTGAAAATAGCTGTTTTCTTTACCTTTATGCCTTTTTTTCTTTTCTTTTTTCCTTATCAGCCCTTACAGAGAATCGAAAACGAGGTTGACATTGTGGGAGATCAGCTTCCCGTAGGAGGAAACTTCAGCTATGCCCACAATCACCACCACCAGCCTCCTTCCACTCTGCCTCCTTCTACGCCACTCCAGTTCCTTTCCCACCATGACCCCCTGTCACAAGAGCTTTTCACAGTGGTAGGACCTTCTTTTGTTTTAAATGCACATTTGTTTGAAACGGAGCAGGTGGTATAAACATTTTTTTCCTGTCTTTACAGCCATATCCCCATTTTATGCCTCGGCGATTTGCAAGTCGTCGTTACCGCTCACAGCAGGCTGTGCCGCCGTCTCCCTACCACCCAAGTTTCCTACCTTATTTCCTGTAAGTGCCTCCTCCAGTTTGTGAACGCTTCTTTGCAAAGAAGGAAGAAGGTAATTTTAATTTTAAATCTTGTTTTAACTTTCAGGTCAATGCTTCCTGTTCCGCCAAATGTGACTCCTGCCATCAGCCTAGAGTTGGATGTGGATGATGGAGAGGTGGAAAATTATGAGGTAGCACAACCTTCTGCAAAGGAGTTCAGCTCCTATTATTCTTAATGTAGATTACACTTTAGATAGGCATAGTCACATTATTACAAAAAAAATGATCAGGTAAAATGCACCAAATGTCCACCCTAATAATGATTGGATAGTCCTTTTGAGCCTAAATAAAGCTCTGACATAAAGCTCCAGAACCAGGGTCTGCCATCTGCTGGCCGTACAGCAGATTCACTCTTATCCCTCTTTAAATAAAAAATATTTTTGGATTTTTTCCCCGCACTAAATCTTGGAGTTTCTGTGATTATTTTACCAAGTCCACTGGGAGGTGCTAGCATACTTAGCATATTATTCACTTTTAACCCTCTCTGCACATGTGCATTTATTGTACCTCTATTGTTATTGTAAAAATCACAAAAGCATTTATTTACTAACAAATTAAGCAAAAACGGTAGCCTGACGTAGTCCGACTCAATTCTAGTCAGAATATGAGTCTGATACTGCTCCATAAAGCTGTGATTATGGGGCGTGTTTTGAACGAACCAGGAAAAAAAATGCCTCTGCACTCAATTGGATAGACCTACAACCAATAAGAGCAACGGAGTGCGTGACGTATGATAAGCGAGGCATAGTTGTTGTCCACAAAAATCAAAGCGTGCAGTTTCACGCCTAGAATAAGAAGATGAGACTTGATTGCGTTTCTCTGTTCCTCTTTTAAAATTAATTTGCTGTCGATATCTTCTAGAACAGACCTAATAGCAGAATCTACTCACCTCAACTCTCCGGCGGCAGCCATTATTGTTGTCACCCAAGCGCGCATTGGTCACGTGGTTGATAACGTTACTCTTGATCATCTGTCCATCATCGTATAAAGTCCGCCCTGACAATTTGATTGGATCGCCTGACAGTGGGCTTTAATACTCGCGCTACTATGGAGCAGAGCCAGACCGAACTTCCCCGAACTCAAACCTTGTGGGCGGGACTAAGTTCTGACTGGCACCCAGGCTACAAAAACGGTGCATAAAACAGAAAACTGGTATAACAGCCAGATGAGGAAATTATTAAGAAAAAGGTTGAATGTAACTGGGGTGAGCTACTGATACTGCAAATAAATAAACTACGAAAACTGTAAACGTTCTGAAACCCTCAGTTGATTTAAATGGAGATTAAAAATCTATGTTTACAGTGGTATCTCAATGTTAGGTTTGCAGTCCAACTCTACTTTCATTGTTCTATTAATCCTTTTATTGTATATCTTTATATTCATCTAATGATTTTAATTCATTTGTATTGTCTTTAATAGTTTTAATAACCTTTATGCCCGTACAACATAATCTTGGTATTTTTGTTTTTTGTTTTTTTCGGTGTTCAGCATTTTGAATTGCCTTGCTAGTGAAATATGGTATAAAAATACAATTGCCTTACAAGACAAATTCCCAATTTCTAAAAAACTTTCAGGCCCTGTTGAACCTGGCCGAGCGTCTGGGGGAGGCTAAACCCAGGGGTCTAACCAAAGCAGATATCGAGCAGCTTCCTTCATACAGGTTTAACCCCAACAACCATCAGTCTGAGCAAACACTGTGAGTAGCTTCACACTTTGTCTGAGAAAAGTGCGGCTATTAGAGAACATCCATTTATACTGTTTTTTTCTTCAAGGTTACATGTTGAAGGTTAATCTTTTCTGTTGTTGCTGTAGATGCGTCGTATGCATGTGTGACTTTGAGTCCCGTCAGCTCCTCCGAGTCCTCCCCTGTAATCATGAGTTCCACGCCAAGTGTGTTGACAAGTGGCTTAAGGTGAGTCCGATTGAACTTTGCATTATTGATAAGATGGCACATTGGCTTTTAATGAAACTTTCCTGATGCTATTGATTGAATGATCAGTGTAATTCCTCATTCTTTGAATATCCTTGTTTTGTTCCAGGCGAACCGTACCTGTCCTATCTGTCGAGCCGATGCTTCAGAGGTCCAGCGGGACTCAGAGTGACCGCTAGTCAACAATTCCCCATTCCGTTCAATATGTGAACTCATTCATTTTGGCACATGACTGGGATCACTGCACAGAAATAAATACCTATTTAAATTTCATCATGAATATTTCTTAATTGAAGTGACCATAAGAACAGAAGACCGGTGTGATTGTTTTAAGAGGTTTTGCTGAAAGTTGACTTTCTAAAGATTACGACATTTCTACCATCATAGTCCAGCAGTTGTAACTTGTTGTTTAGAAGCCATTTTTTCTGCTCTTTTTAATTGGTCTGAGTTAAAATCTAATTTTATTTCTCCCTATTCTTGATTTCTTGAGTCAAATCCACCTGTTTGGTGGTTAACATAGTTATTAGTTTTCCACCAGAACGAGTCAATGTGATTCTGTTGGTCAAAGTTTCTCATTGGATAATACTTAACCTACAGATTTTGAAATGGTTTCATCAGATTGATTTTTGACTCAGGGCATCAAGAATATCTACACAGCTTTTAGGACATTTCTAAAGTGATTATCTAACCTCAGAAAATTCAGATTCCCTTCATCTAAAATCACATCTTCAAGCTAGGGCTGGGGGATAAGCTGGATTTTAAACGTAACCGTCATTCACTACGATAACCGGTGACAATTTTCCGATTTTGGTAAAAGAAATAACCTAATTCTGCCGTTTTTTCCTGTGTGTGCTGGTGGCTGGTATTTCCTTCCCCTTTAAGACACTGCAGTATGTTTGTGGTCGCGTGACTCCGCCGATCCAGTCAGAAGCATAGACAAAGAGAATAGTGGATGAGACCAGTGAAGAAGCGTCTTAACACAGCTGTAAACAAAACCACATCAGTTAATCCTGTGTAGCCAAAGAGAGCATAGATTAAGCTGAGTGCAGAGAAAAGGTCGAGAGCGCGTTGTCAGAGTTGAGCGTGCAACAGACCGGTTTTGAGCGAGGGTATGCAAGTTTAAACGATGCACATTGTTCTCACTGCACGCTCAGTTCCGTGGCATCAAAATTACGCCATAGATGTTGAGCAAAAGAACACAAAATGCAAAGTTTGTCTGAAAGCTGTCTGGACTACACAGAGTAACACATCCAAACTCCACCACCTACAGCGCAGCCACGCTGTTCAGTTTAAAGGTGTGCAAAATGCTACATTACTTTTGCGCAAAAATAAATAAATAATAAGTAGATCAGTTGCATTTCCTGCACATGCCTTTATTTCTGATAGAGGAGCCTAGAGGATTATCGTGCATTTATCTTTATCGAGGTAAAACTGCCCAATTTGAGGTCATATCTCCCAGCCCTACTTGAAGCACACATCGACATGGCCGCCTTTCTCATTTGATGCTAAGCTATTGCTTCACTTTCCTCAATATTAGGAAGTTTTTGCACTTGGAGCAAGCCTGTGGAATACAACAGAATTTTAAATCAGGCGGAATCATCTATCTCTTCTAAATTCTTAATTTCTCAATGATCTTTATGATTGGAACAAATTTAAATACGTTATTGTCTGTCGATTGCCTTTTGTGTAGTTGGCAACCCAGTTAATTTTTGCACCTCTTACCAGCAACAACTTTCACACTTTTTACGTCTTAACTATCTACTGTATTTCAGCTTATGGGTTGCAGCCCTTTACAGAAATTTAAGGCTTTTATTACTTTCTTCACATTCTGGGAAAAAAGTTTTGTCTAGTCACCTATTCCAACACAGACTGATATTGCAAGATCAGTTTTTGTATTTCTTCTAATACACATCTTTCCGGTCAATGTTGTGTTTAAACATGGTCTGTCAGAGATGCACGAAATGGAACTTGAAGTTCCTAAATGAGGGACAGAGAGATCCTGCTCCACCCCTCGTTATCACTAACATCTTTATTAAGGCTTTCTTTGCTCATCGGCTTAACTGCTGATTTAAAATCATTTGGCTTGATTTAATTTTTAGGGTGAATATCCTTGTTTCCTGTTAGCCTTATGTTGGCTCATGATAATGACCCAAACAGACATCTCATTAAAGCTAACACTGTTTGGTTCTACCTAATGCTTGTTTTGTTTGCAAAACATTACAACAAAGTGGATGGAGTGCTCTGAAAAGTCCATTGAGACACTTTTTAGTGGCTTACATCAGAAATGCCTTTTACACATCAGCATCTTGTCCAGGTCCGACTCTTATAACAGGATGGTTATTTTTCCAACCAGATTTTTGCTTTGCACCAACAGCAGACTGTATTCATGTTTGAGAGGAGGTTGCCTAAATACTTTCTATGCATCTCTAGCATAGAAAGGTATGAAATTTTTTATGTCCTATTAGTTATTGGATGCATCTGTTTTCTGATGTATGGTTGCATCGTTTTGTTTTCTGGTACACTAGCAATTACCTCAATCTAACTATTTATATCTTCTGAGAATATTTTGCAAAACGGTATGAACAATTCTCTCTTCCTGTCTTTTTTTTTATTTTTTATGCAGATTTCTGTTTTTCAACATGTTTCCCTTCAAACTTTTATCAAACTGTATTATTCAAGTGGTGTCATAGTAGTTTCATTATGTATTATATTGTAACCAAAATCATTTGAAGGCTTGTGAAATTTTTAACAAACATTTGTACATTTTGTATGAGAGTTACTTATGGTAATACGTTGAGTAGTGCAATGATTTTTTTTTTATCCCCTACCCCATCTTTTGGGTCTCAAAAGCTGGTTCAATAATAAATGTATAACATTCTCTTATCAGTTTTGTCTTCAGATCCTGACACATTTTGGATTCAGCATCAGTAAAAGTTGTTAGATGTTTGATTTCAACACAGCTCTTCATGGCAACATATTTCAGTCTTAATTAAAGGTTACATCTAGGTATCTCTCAAAGGTAAAACATTGTGTAAAATCTAATTTATTTAGTAAATAATTTCAGTTAAAAAAAAAGACTTTTAAGCTTGAAGATATGGTGGAGGTTGTTGTTTTTCCAGGTGGATCATCAAAATAAGTGGCCCTCCTAATTGTCAATCATTCTGGTGATATGTTTACGTAAGGCCGTCCTACGTGCTCGTCGCCATTTTCACTTACCGGTGGCGAGTCTGACATACCGGAAAAATTGCAAATCTTCAGCTCCTGGCACCTGCAAAAGGATACTTTTACAAGAGTCTAAAGACAATAGAATAACCAAGATTGATACAGGATAAGATGAATTAGAATAGCTCCAACAGTAAGCTTGTATGAGCAATGCAAACAACTTTTAAACAGCGTGCACGAGGAGGAAAGGGCTTGTGCATGCTCTCACACGCGTTTAATAGGTGTTCCCTCTCAGGAGCTTGTACATGGTTGTTCATGTGCGTTTCTTTAAAAGTGGAGAGGGTGGGTCTTTTCAAAAATGCGCATAAATCCTCTACTATACCTTTAAAGTAGAACAGATATGCACAAAAGTAAAAATGCAGGAGTGTTATTTATGTTTAAGAAAAATGAATTGATGTAGCAGGAGCTCCTTTAATTCATTGACAAAAAACAAATGAACATGAAAACAATCTAGAATAATAAAACAAAACTGTTGTGCAGCAGTGATAATGTGAAATAGAGAGAGCATTAGTAAAAGTTGGCTATAAATATCCAGCAGCCTAAACTTGCATCAACAAGAGTGTTTAAGATAAATTGCACTTGCAATTGAACTTAGAACTTTATCAAAAAGCTTTGTCTTAAAAGTTGTTAGTCAGCCTCAGGCAGCTTGGAGCAGACTCTATAGATGGCTATCATCCTGGAGTGTAACTTGATTAAAAAAGCAGATTGCTCAGGATAACCTACCTTAGTCAAACTAAGCTTTGCCAAAAAGGAGAGCAGTCAGCCTATTACATAAGGTAAAGCAGATGAGGTGTTTGTCTCATAGGATAAACTGACAGCTGGCTAGAAGCCCCAAAAAGTTTCCCCCTACACACACCACTGTAATGTTGTGTGTTACAACAGTTGTATACAATATTGCTATTTTCATAATGTATTATAAGTGTGTTAATATTTTACAGGTTTACAGTGTTAAGTAGAAGATGAATTTAACTATGCTGAAAGCAGAAAATCAAAGAGCTTATCCGAGTAATTTTGATATGACCAATGCAAAAGGTATTGAATGTGTGTTAATATTGAATCAGATCCACTAGAGACATTAAACCAGTAGGTCTGAGCATAAAATGATGCTAAATGGCGCCATCTAGGGAACGGTTTGGGATACTGCTCGCACATGAAAGTTGAACATAAAGCATATTGCCAAACTTGACCTGTAACAGTATGTTTGTAGATGTAAATAATTCAAGTTATTTCTATGACCATGTTGTAAATTATCTTAAGATAAGTTTTTCAGTTTTTTTTCTCTCTAGGTAGAATTCAATGAACTTTAAAGCTTTACTGATACCATTAACATTTAAAAACTCTTAAAAACTTCTGTAGCAGAGAAGATCTGTCTCTCATTTGTATTTGTTTTCAAATATGGACACTAAGGGCCTGATCTCTGGAGATTTCAAATAAGGGGTGCAAAAGTGTATATCAATCTTTATATTTATTTATTTATTTTATAATAAAGTGAAAGTGTTACGGATTATCTGCAAGGATTGCTGTGCGAATGTTAAGACTTTCATACAAGTCTGGTTCTGCTCCATTAAAATGAGTGGATTATGTGAGATACTGGCAGTTTGAGATGATAATGAAATTCATTATTAATGAATGCCGCTCTTTGACGTGTCTGCAATTGCTTGATCAACTGGGTTGCAGCAACAACACTTTTAGTCTTTCTGAAAAGGTTTTGACACTTATCCAGGAGTTTTAGTCATTTCTGGTGGCTTACGCCCAGATCTCCTGCTTGGGTGACCACTTGGAATAGTGTTTATAATATTATGTCTGTGTTCATACTTGGTATAGTAATCGGGAATTAGTCTTTGACATAAAAGACCCAAGAGTGGCTCTGGTTTATCTAAAGTGAAACTAGATCTATGCAATTTCTTTTTCTGGCCTCAGTTTGAACCCAAGTGAAGCACACAAATTCACTGAAATTATTGTAAATATAGGCTAAGAAATCAGACAGGAGTGGAAATGAGATTATAGTGAAGTGTTTGGTTTATGTGCAAAAGCTATCCTGCAATAAGAAAACCTTGTTTCAAGAAGTATGTCTTGTGTCTAAAGCTGTTGGACATAAACATGTTACCAATGATGCTCCTCTGTCTTTGAAGACAGCGTTACTCTGGTTTGGGCAAACACTCGGGCTTTTATTAGCTTAAGTCTATATTGTCCAAAAATGATCTACCAAAATCCATCTAAAACAAAATGAGATAGCTTGCACATTCTAAAGATGTTTGTGTGTTTATTTTTAAAACATCTCCTGTTGCATTACATAAATGTCCTGTAAGACTGAGTTATTTTTATTAGCATTTAATATTTCAACTAATATTACATATAATTAAAATAGGGTCAAATTAACAATGAGGTGCGTTTAGTTTCTTCATTAAAATCAATCACCCATCATGGAAATATCAGAAAAATAAAACTCTGAGGCTTTATTTTAAATACCCTGTTTTCTTGGAATTGTTCAGTGTGAAGTCATTTTAAATAAATGAACTTAATTTAATTCTGTTGTTCATTAGATATATATATATAAAACATAGACATGCCCCGCCCAACGCTCTGCTAAATCCAAATTACGTAATAGTTGTCAAAATTATTTGAATAAAAAAAATATACATATTTGGCTACATGGGTTTATTTTTTACAACAACCTATTGCATACAGCGAATTTAATCATTCACATTTTCAACTGTTATATTGAACATTTTACAGGTGTCCCTTATGTTGCTGTGCACTATGTCATAACAAGGTCACTGACTCGATGTTTTTCTTACAGAGAGGAAGGCAGTTTTGCATTTCCTGCAAAAAGGGTGAAACAGTGGTGAAATAAAAAGTATTGAACAATTTTTTTTTAAATACTTGCAATTTAAAACTATATGTCATCAAAACTGAAACTAATATTTAACATTCCACCCTCAATAAGAATAGAAGTGTGCGTTGGGTACTTCACAGGGAAATGTTTTCTTTCTGTGTTCTATAATTTGTTGATTCTTTCCTCTAAAGATTCAGCAATAGATAAGTTAGACGCTTGGAGAGGAGATACTTTCGAAGATATTGATGAAGAAGACCGCAATGAGGAATGTTTAAAAGCACAACACAAACTATTTAAGCTTGTGCAATGATAATGGCTTATGAGAAGCTATATAACACCAGATAGGCTTCATCGAATGTCCAGTGATATTCCAGATATTTGTTTATTTGAAAAATAAACTCTTCTTTATCGTTTGTGGAAATGTCTTAAAGTCCAGAAGTTTTGGAAAGATGTTATTAGGTGTCTATCTGAATTATTTAAGGTAGAAGTCCCATTAGAGGTTAAAACCTGTGTTCTCAGAATATACCCAATAGAATTTAAACAATCACAGATGAAAACGAGATTGAACGACTACGGATTTCTTCAAGCCGGAGGATCTATTGCATTTTGCTCGAGGAGCTTGAAAGAAAGAAATAGCAAATTCACTCAAACTGGAAAAACTAACACACATTAACAAGGGTAAACAATGGAACTTTGAGAATCTAGGGGAGCCATATATGAGGATCATAGGGACTGAAGGTGGAGCTCATTAATGGATGTCTTGACTACAGTTTCTATTCATATATGTTGTTATTTTTCCCTGCCTTAATCTAAAGAGTTTTGTTCATTTTTGGGACTAAGCAAATGCAGGTTTGAATGGTGAGTGCATGAGTATATGTGTGTATAAGTACATGTTACAAGGTTAAGTTTGTTGTCTGTAAGTTTGTGTCAAAAAATTGAAAATTCAATAATATGCATTAAAAAAAGTATTTAGACTTATATCTCACAATATTCATAGTATCAAGTGTGTAGCATGATGTCAATTCAACTCAATTCAAGCTTAGCATGTTGGTCATAGTGAATCATCAATTTAAATAGATGTAATAGTTAAGTTTCAGTTTAGTTTATTTATATAGCGCCAATTCACAACACATGTAATCTCAAGGAAGGCACATTACAGTTCTCCAGATCATACAGTCTAATTGATTCAAAGTTTTCTATCTTATGAAAACCAGTGAAGCCAATAGGCATATATCTGTTAAAAAGCCCAGCGTCAGCTCAATAACTAAAGATCCACCATATTGTGCTAATATTAGCTGCAAATGTCCACCCTGTCATTAACCCCACTGTGACAGAGTGGATGTGACTCAAGATATCTACATAACTTAGTCTAGTTGCAGATAATGTTATCCATAATCTTAATGCATTTTAAATGCACATGCTACATGTAACAAAAGGACAATATGGAATAATTTATGTTACGGTTCACATCAAATGCGATTTTAGCAGCAAAGAAGCATCTGCTGCTTCTTTTTTTAATGTTTGTACACAAAGAAGCCATCTGCAACCTGCATCCAGAAAAACTAAACTTAGACACTGTGGGGAGGACTCTCTCCTAACCAAATGGACTCTGTTCTCTTTTTTATTTCATTGTATCCCCTTCCTGTTAGTTAACCATGTTTTTCTCTTCACTGCTTTTAAAACAGAATAGTTTGGTAGAGCAACAGTGGTTTTTAAGCCGGGCATACACGGTACGATTTTTTCCCCTTTCCGGGCCAAATTTCAAGTCATGCGAGAATTTTTCGATTGGGACAACTTTCAGCCTGATCGTGCGTTGTACATTGTGTAGTGTACAGGGGGTAACACAGGGCGATCAGCCTCCCTCTCACGACCACCTCCAGATCAGGAATCCTGAGGTCGGAACGCAATCAAACACTTTTGAAATTCAGTCGGCTGTTGTGGGAAAATCGCTCAGTAGGCATGCACGAGCAAGGATACTTCTTCCTCCTCTCAGACGAAAACACAAACGCATGGCAGGGGTGCGAGTGAAATGGACTGACCGTAGTTGCCACATTTGCTCAGCCATATCTTTGACCAAATACGTAGTCGCCTTTTCTTTTTAGCGCTTTCAGCACACAAAATTGTACAAATCGGCAAGCCATCGCGTTTCTCTATAGGGAGCTTCATATTACTCTTCCACTTTTTTTTAGACATACAGTGTGAGCAGTTAGATTGCATCAGAGTGGTGGGGCTGCAGAGTGTGAGAACATACATCTTGAGCTGTGAACTTTTAAACCCTGTGGTTTCGTCGTACAGTGTGAGCTGTAGCTGCGTGCAACGATTCAAAATATCGCACAGTGTATGCCTTACGAGGCAGGGGTTCATCCTATAAGCTTTATACAGTCCCCTGCTCCAACTGTCTCTCTTGTTTCCTTTGGCAGGACATTCATCCTCCTTTCTTGCTGTGTGTCAAAGAGCCTAGTAGCACCAATAAGGTGGGGGCCATGAATCTGTAAGTCTGCCCCAGGGCAGCTATGGCTACAATGCAGTGCACCAGCATCAGCATAGGAATTTGGGCATGAATAGATGAATAACTAAATGTAGAGTAAAGCACTTTGGAATTCACTGACTGACTGAATATAAGAACTGGCCATTAAAGTGTTTTTGGAAAAAAACAATTTATAAAAAATGTTTTTTTATTCCCTAATCCTCAAAGACTTATCTTTGAGTTTCAATTTCCTGACTAAGAATAAAAAAAAAATCAGAAGGACATTTAACGTAGATGTAAAACATAGTAAATATTCCCTTAGCTTTTAATTCAGTTTGTTGTGTGAGTTTTGTATTTTATTTTATTAGTTTTTTGTTGATGATTTTAAGGGAATTTATTTATCTTGTTGATGCATCGGTTTGCATTTCAAATTTTTGACTGTTTATTGGCATTACTTTAAAATAGATAAATAAATAAATAAATAGTCTCAGCTAATGTCTGCTTGGAACTATTGCACTATATTTGCCCTTTTAGCTATAGAAATAAATTCCTACTCAACCTGACACATGTCAAATGTTCTATTTTTCAAAGTTTTTTCCAACACCATAAATGTTTGCTATGTGAAACTCTGCAAGCTCACAGCAGAAATTGGCGAAGCTGCAGCCCCCCACGCAAATAATATATGTTGACAAACAACATAAAAGCAAGAATCTAATTTACTGATGATGGATGGCGCATATTTACCCGTACACTTATCAGGTAGGTGGGGAATTGCTTAATTCTTCTCAGTGATTAAATTTATCCGCTTCTCCGTTTCAGTTTATCACAACATCCCACATCTGTCAGCCTGTATGTGAAACTCAAATCCACATTCCTCCTTCAGCCTCCAGCCCACAAGCTATTTTTTATGTCTAAACAATCAGCAGGTTGACCAGAACCCAAACTTTGCATCATCGCATTTGAACTAACAGTCACCTTCCCCTGTTATGATAGACTGATTAGAAAGACACAGAAGAAGGAAATAAATGATGGGAAAAAAAGAAGCTTAATGTTAAGGAAACCCATGTTGCTTTAACTGCAGTCTTTAGCCAATCTGCTATATTAGTTCTAGCATTTCTAATCATTCTCCTGAGAATAATCCATCAATTCTCTGTAGGGTTTAGATCAGGTAGATATGCTGACCGATCAGCATTGGTATGAATTGCTCTCTGACTTCTTGTTTTACAGCTGCACTGACTTTGCAATTGATAAAACATTGAGGGACACCAGCAGTAGTTCTACACATATCACATTTCTCTCAAGCTCGCCATTTATCCTGCTTATTGAGCATGTCTGCTTCACCACACAGATTTTTTTTCACAAAATTTTCCTTTTGACCATGCTGTGGATTACCCTCCCTTTAGTTTCACCTATGATGGTTGTGAAATATAGTAACAGCCATGCTTTCCTATGTTAGTCTGATGTAATTATGCAATTTTCTGAGAAACTTGCATTTTATTATCTGTGAGCCATAATCATTAAAATGAAAATAAATGTGTACTTGAAAATGCTAAATTTTCAATGTTACTAAATCACATACATTCATATGAATTTAATACAATATAATATAATCATATAATATTCTAAGATTAGAAATGAAAAAAAAGGAAGACTTGGGAGAAGGCCCTTATAGTAAAGGTTCAGCAGCACCACCTAGTGGCAAAAGTATTAATGCCACCTAGACTTGCAAGGATGTGTTTAGACTAAAGTCTGGTTTATACATGGAAACCAAGTCGCAGTGAACGAAAATACAGGTGCTGGTCATAAAATTAGAATATCATGAAAAAGTAGATTGATTTCAGTAATTCCATTTAAAAAGTGAAACGTGTAT
This sequence comes from Cyprinodon tularosa, assembly GCF_016077235.1. Taxonomy (NCBI): domain Eukaryota; kingdom Metazoa; phylum Chordata; class Actinopteri; order Cyprinodontiformes; family Cyprinodontidae; genus Cyprinodon; species Cyprinodon tularosa. Next base: position 232,554 of record NW_024039644.1, read on the forward strand.
ATTATATTCATACATTACATACAAACTCATATATTTCAGGTGTTTATTTTGTTTAATTTTGATGATTACAAATGACAACAAATGAAAATCTCAAATTCATCATATCAGAAAATTAGAATATTACTGAAGACCAATAAAAACAAAGGATTTATAGAAATGTTGGCCAACTGAAAAGTATGAACATGAAAAGTATGAGCATGTACAGCACTCAGTATTTAGTTGGGCCTCCTTTGGCCTGTATTACTGCAGCAATGCGGCGTGGCATGGAGTCGATCAGTCTGTGGCACTGCTCAGGTGTTATGATAGCCCAGGTTGCTCTAATAGTGGCTTTTAGCTCTTCTGAATTGTTGGGTCTGGTGTATTGCATCTTCTTCTTCACAATACCCCATAGATTTTCTATGGGGTTAAGGTCAGGAGAGTTTGCTGGCCAATTAAGAACAGGGATACCATGGTCCTTCAACCAGGTACTGGTAGCTTTGGCACTGAGTGCAGGTGCCAAGTCCTGTTGGAAAATGAAATCTGCATCTCCAAAAAGTTGGTCAGCTGCAGGAAGCATGAAGTGCTCTAAAACTTCCTGGTATGTGGCTGCGTTGACCCTGGACCTCAGAAAACACAATGGACCAACACCAGCAGATGACATGGCACCCCAAACCATCACTGACTGTGGAAACTTTACACTGGACTTCAAGCAACGTGGATGAAGTGCCTCTCTTCTTTTCCTCCAGACTCTGGGACCTTGATTTCCAAAGGAAATGCAAAATTTACTTTCATCAGAGAACATGACTTTGGACCACTCACCAGCAGTCCAGTCCTGTTTCTCTTTAGCCCAGGCAAGACGCTTCTGACGCTGTCTGTGGTTCAAGAGTGGCTTGACACAAGGAATGCGGCAGCAGAAACCCATGTCTTTCATACGTCTGTGTGTGGTGGTTCTTGAAGCACTCACTCCAGCTGCAGTCCACTCTTTGTGAATCTCCCCCACATTTTTGAATGGGTTTTGTTTCACAATCCTCTCCAGGGTGCGGTTATCTCTCTTGCTTGTACACTTTTTTCGACCACATCTTTTCCTTCCCTTCGCCTCTCTATTAATGTGCTTGGACACTGAGCTCTGTGAACAGCCAGCCTCTTTAGCGATGACCTTTTGTGTCTTGCCCTCCTTGTGCAAGGTGTCGATGGTCGTCTTTTGGACAACTGTCAAGTCAGCAGTCTTCCCCATGATTGTGTAGCCTATAGAACTAGACTGAAAGACCATTTAAAGGCTTTTGCAGGTGGTTTGAGTTAATTAGCTGATTAGAGTGTGGCACCAGGGGCCATCAATTTTGAACCTTTTCACAATATTCTAATTTTCTGATATGATGAATTTGAGATTTTCATTTGTTGTCATTTGTAATCATCAAAATTAAACAAAATAAACATCTGAAATATATGAGTTTGTATGTAATGTATGAATATAATATACACGTTTCACTTTTTAAATGGAATTACTGAAATCAATCTACTTTTTCATGATATTCTAATTTTATGACCAGCACCTGTATGACCCCGCTCCCTCTGCAGACACTCTGGTGCACCTCTCCGAAATTGTAGGTGACTGCAGACAGTGCCGCGGACAGGAGGCATCTGATTGGTCAAATCTACATCTCCTCTACACTATGCGTCCGTGTCTAGATCCACAGTTAGTTAGTGATTGTCCCTCTTGCATTGTGGCGTGGAATAACATAGCGCAGACCATGCTTCAATATTGTGCATGAATCAAAAATATCTGCGACAAGCTCATAGCAACACACCACTGCAGGAGTATAGCAAGCCCTTTAGACTTTATATATTGAAAACTTTTATTGTCATTTTGTATACACAGTCTAAGTAAGTCACAGAGTGTATACAAAGTGTACAAGAATCTCGTTTTGTACAGCTTTTCTGGCAGTAAATGAAGCAGTGATCACTGATCACTACAGCAGTGATCAAATCTTCAGAGCAATAATATATATGGTGCAACTATGCAGTATTTTTGGTTTGGTGTTATCACTGTGATGCAGAGTCTGTGACATGATTTAGAGATTTTTTTTTCAACAGTTTTGCAGACTGATGGTAGTGGGGAAGAAACTGTTGCAGAATCCGCTGGAACCAGCATTGAATGCTGCTAAGCCTCTTCCTAGAGGGCAGCAGGAAGAACAGTCCATGATGGAGGGGTGAGGGGTCATTGATAATGTTACGGGCTCAGGACACACAGCGCTGGGATGAAACGTCTTTTATGGAGGGAAGAGGAGCCCCAATGATCCTCTCTGCTGTTCTCACCACCCTTCTAACCTTATCCCAGTCGCTGCAGCCTCCACACCACACAGTGAGACAGCTGGTCAGAACGCTCTCTATGGTGCTTCTGTAGGAAGTCATGAGGAAGGGTGGGGGCAGGTGGGCTCTCTTTAACCTCAGCAGGAACCGCATGTGCTTTTGTGGCCTTTTGAATAGGGATGCTATGTTTAGATTCCAGGTGAGGTTGTTTGTGAGTTGAACACCCAGGAATTTGGTGCTTCTGACCACCTCTACTGCTGAGCTGTTGATGAGCAGTGGAGACGATGATCTCCTTCTGCTCAGGATCAGGAACAATGGAAAGCAGCAGGTCAGAGAGCAAGCAGTTTTGGTGCTGCTGCACAGACTTTTTCATGGTTCCCTACCTATGTGTGCATTCTTGAGGAAATACCACCCACAGAGACTTCTGCATGCACATGTACCCACACACCTTGAACTGTAATGTAAAGCCCAGCTATTTCCATTTGTTCGTTCTCTGACCGGAATCACAGTCTATGATCTGCCGTCTCAACCTGCAATCGAATTTTTAAGAGAATTGCCTCTCTGACAGACAAAATATATTTCCCGATAATGTCTGAACAAATACCCACCTAGCGCAAACATTCTAGAAAACTAAATATAAATAGATGGTTATTATTCTAATCAATTACCTGTGTTGTGTATTGATTCTGAACAAATCCATAGCCTCCTAAATTACAAACATGGCTTGCCCTGCTCCTTTATTTCTCTCCCTGAAAATGTGCACAGATGAGTGAAAGGTGATGATGGAGAGGAAGAGTTGATGCGTGAGTGTTGTGAACTGCAGTGAAATGTAGTAACCTTGTGCCAGTTAACTTGACTGAAGCATACACGATATTCCATTAAAGCAGATTGAAATCTCCACTGGGTCGTGTAAACCCTGGTTATATGGCCTCAGCTGTGATGGATATATGCACAGGCAAACTATGTACATCAATAAAATCACTTAGGTAAATCATCTGTTTCCCAATCTCTGAATGTGAAAATTGTGTGTTTCCTTTAGAATAAGGAAAAAGGAAGAAATTTATCAAAAGTGTCTCAATCACACTATGGTTTTCAGTCAAATATAACAAAAATATAAAATGCTTTTCAACAATGCTTTACAATGAATTAATGGCACCCCTATCTTCATATTTTCTTCCATAACCTTTTGAGGCAATTGGTGCAATAACAGTCCTGTAAATTTCAATGAGACTTCTACTCCTCTCAGCAGATATTTAAGTCCACTCCTCATGACCAAACTGCTCCAGTCGTCTCAGGTTTGAAGGTGCCTTTTCTAGAAGCAATTTTTCAGATCCTTCCAAAGATGTTCAATAAGATTTCGTCCAATGTTTTCCTGTTGGAGACCCATGACCTATGAATTACATCAAGCTGTCTGACCATAAAGTACCATAAGTAGGTATGTGCCCCATGCACTGCATGAGTTGGTTACAAGAAAGTCTATGACTCGACTAAAGGTAATCAATACAGGGGTTTTTACTCCCAAAGGGGAGAATAGTAGTTTTAAGGAGGGCTAGAGCTGCCTTGGAATATGAAAGGCCATGAAGAGGCCATAAGGAAAGCACCAATAGCCAAATGCCCGTTACGAGTAAGGCAAGTTCTGAGAAGTCAGCTCCATGGTAAGAAAAAGGTCCAGGCAATCACCAGCTATGACTTACCAGTACTAAGATACCATAATACCCAATATTATGGCCCATGCAGTAGATTCAGGACACTGATGTTAAAACACGAATGCAACTTACCATGCATGGTGGATTCCACCGCAATCCAAGGAAGCAGAGGCCTAGTGAGCATCAGAGCCACCATTGAAGATGAAATATCAAAGCTCCAAGAATACAAAAGAAGGATTGGCCCAAAGGGATGAAGCACTTGGCTAATGTCTCAGGCATTGGACAAATGCTAAAGATGGCTAAAATGAAAAGATCTAAGACAATTTTCTCTCGGATCGGGTGTGAAATCGGATTTGTCGTGTTCTGGCCTCTTTAATCTGTCATCCGATTTTTTTCCATGTAAAGGCCAGAACACACCGAAAAAGATTTCACGTCCAATCCGACAGAAAAAAGTTTGAGACAAAGTGGTGGCATTTAGCAGTCATTGGAAGTCAATGTAGATGATCACAACTGACACAATTTTATGCAAGGGGGCTTGCGTAGGTCTGACTGAGACCCCAGGTCTATTTTAGTGGGAAATATGCAGCAATTCATTCATTGGATTTCTATTATAGGCACATGAACATTATCTGTTCTGGTTTGAGATGCTGCAGAGACTCGCTTTTCTTTGTAGAATGTGCTGGTGTTTTATTTGTTTTTTTATGACTGTTCATAATCTGTCCAAGTCAACTGTCGTAATTTTTAATTTGTGCATAGCACAGAGTAAGAAGTGAAAAAAATATGCGCACATCTGCCCACCCTGCCAAGTCGTAGCCTCACTATACGCAGTCAGTGTGACATGGGAAATTCAATGTAATTTAGTTTATTTATGAAGCTGCAATTCACAACACATTATCTCAAGGCACTTTACAGTTCACCGGATCATCCAGTGAAATTGATTCAAAGTTTTCTATCTAAGGAAAACCAGTTGATTGCATCGACTCATTGACTCGAATGCAATCCCTCACACTAAGCATGCTTCTAGCGACAGTGGAGAGGAAAAACTTCCTTTTAACAGGAAGAAACATCCAGCAGAACCAGGCTCAGTGTGAGCGGCCATCTGCAGAGGGCAGCTGGGGTTCAAGAAGACAGAAGCAGAGATACAAAAAGCAGCTGTAAAAGGCGGCCCCTCCAGGAAACACAGCCAGGCAGACGAGCTCCGAGCAAAATTCCACTCCAGCCAATCACAGTCAGAGAAACAGGACTACACTGGAAAAACAGGCACATCTCCAACATCTATAAACAAAGGTGTTGATGGCAGCAGCACAGCTGATATTTCTCTCCAGGATGGTGTGACGGCCAAACAGGAACAGACGAGACAAAGCTACTTTGAGGAATAAGCAGAGAGAGTATAACGTTAGAGATTGAACTAACAGATTCTGCAGAGAGGGAGAATAGAGATGGAATGAAGCAGAATGATGAAATAGCGGACACTATGTCCTCCAGAAGTCTAAGCCTATAGCAGCATAACTATAGAGATAGCTCAGGATAACCTGAGCCACTCTAACTATAAGCTTTATCAAAAAGGAAAGTTTTAAGCCTACCCTTAAAAGTAGACAGGGTGTCTGCCTCACGGACTAGAACTGTTAGTTGGTTCCACAGGAGAGGAGCCTGATAACTAAAAGATCTGTCTCCCATTCTACTTTTAGAAATTCTAGGAGCCACTAGTAAACCTGCAGATTGAGAGTGACGTGCTCTGTTATGAACATAAGGAACAATCAGATCTCTGATATAAGATGGAGCTTGGCCATTTAAGGCTTTATATGTGAGAAGGAGGATTGTTTTCATTCTATTGTTGATTTAGTAGGAAGACAATGAAGAGAAGCTAGGATAGGAGAGATATGATCTCTATTTTTAATTTTCATCAGAACTCTGGCTGCAGCATTTTGGATCAGCTGAAGTCCAGCCTTGAAGTAACACATGCATGGACTAGTTTCTCAGCATCACCCCTGGACAGGATATTTCAAATTGTTGCAATATGTGAAGTGACTAACTAATCAACTTCTTTTTCAAAGACTGTGGTCCAAAGACTATTACTTCTCTTTTATCTGCATTCAGAAGGAGAAAGTTGGGCGAGCTCCATGTACGGAGGCATTAGCCTTCGAAACGAGTGACTCTGGTTTGAATCTGGCCTGTGGTCCTTTCCCGCATTTCTCTCCCCCTCTCTCATACCCCCTTTCCTGTCACCCTACTGTCCATAAAAACAAGCCACCAGTGCCATAAAAAACTCAAAAAAAGAAGCAGAAAGTTAAGAGTCATCCAGGTTTTTATGTCTTAAACACATGCCTGTAATCTATGTATGTAATTGGCTAGCTTCATGTGGATTTATAGACAGATATAGCTGGGTATAACACTGATCCCTGTGGTACTCCACAAGTAACCTTGCTCAAAGGTAGGAAGATTCGTTATTAACGTGAACAAACTGAAATCGATCAGATAGATAAGATTTAAACCAGTCTAGTACTGTTACTTTAATTCCTACAAAATATTCATAAAATATATTATTGTATAAGAGATTAAAGTCATGCCCAACTGGTGTGTTCAGGCCTTTATGTTGCAAAGGTCTTGAGTGTCATGCTATTGGCACCATAGGCTGGGTCCTTCTGTTATTGATGCCACCGGATACCAGCCAATGGTGCCAGATTATTCGACCTTCGAGTCAGAAGCGCAGTAAAAATGGTCCCACCCGCCATGTCCGCCTCTCTGGCTTCAATGCGCGCAACGGACACAAGGGAAACAGAATTTCATACAACACCGGGACATAGAACGTCTCAGAGTCAGTCAGAGCTTCACATACTTGGGACATCAGTCTGTTTAGCAACAGCTAGTGGTGACAACTTCTTCTTCTGCACAGAAATGCTACAGGCTGCTTTCCTGTGCATGCTGCCACTACTGGTTAATTCCAGTACTGCACATTTTACTCAGATCAGCTTAGAAGCAAGATCCAGGGCTTGAGATCCCAATCGCGACATCCCAAGTAGCCGCCCCCTAAATCCGCCACTGTACATGACCTAATTTCAGAGCTTGTTTGTTTTGATTTCTGTATATGTATCGGATGCTTTGGTTGTTACCAACATGTGGTGGAAAATACATGTCGATAGAACCTTTAGAAATAAGTTTACTGTGAAAATGTTCATCACAGTACCCATTTTTCAAAATTTAGATAGACAATATGAAAAGGATTGCAAAGTAACTGATTATAAGTGGTTATTACAACTTTAATAGCTTTAGAACGTTTAATGTTTTTTCTTAGATTTGATTTTAAATTTGAAGGATTTTCTGGTTATGTGTTTCTGTTTTACCCCATTATAATCTCATGGTAGGATTTTGGGTATCATCTTGGTATTAACAGTGGGCACCATTTGCCTACGCCATTTGAGCCTTTCTTGAAACGCTACTGTACACTATTCTCTAAACCTTTTAAAAAAAGACTTTAAAACGTCTTTCTTAATTTGCAAAAAGGAAAATTAATTTGCATTGGACTTTACAAAGTTTTACAGCAGAAAAAAAGGTAAACACCTTTGGCACTGCAGCGTGTCATAACAAGGTGTCCGTGGCTTCAGTGAGTTTGGCTCCAAGAACAGATGAATCGCCAGTGGAGGCAGAAACGCTCTCATGCTGCGCGCCACAGATCCAGTAGAAGTGCGGTAAGCTTCATTAAGAGGTCTGCCAACTTCCGCTGAGGAAAGGTGCGTCAAGTCAAACAGATTTAAGTTTTCTTCTTTTATTTTGCGAAGAGAGCAGAAACACCAAGCTAAATCCTTTCTCTTTGTGACTCAGGCTGGATCTGCTGTGGAGACCGCGGCGGTCTGAGATAAACAACTATAACATGCTTCTCTACATTTTTTTTTTTTTTTTTTTTCAGAAATATTCCTGCATCTGAAACCGGAACAGTTGCCCTAATACACGAGGCGAGGCATTTCATCGCGACGGGATTCACAGATTGAATATTAGTCATAAAAAAGAACTCTTTGATGACCAAAACAGGAAGATAAGTTTGTGGAAGGAAGCGAGAAGGAAATGACACCTAACCCTCTATTTCTGTTTCTCATTCTGTCTCTTACAAGTGAGTAAGACTAATCAAGTTGTAGTTTGTTCTGACATACAGTATTTTAACGGGGGATTTACATTGTGTTGTGCTTTTATACTGTATTAGATTTATAAACTGGCGTTGTCCATGGTGCTGATATCAATTTGATAGCCCTCATCGATAGACCTCTCCGCACACGTTTATACAGCTAGTAAAACAAAAATAAATGATTGTTTTATGACTTCTGTTTGCAAAAAAATTGTAAACTGAACATGTGAGTTTGTGGCCTCTAAAGATCTTATCTTTAACATCCTCAATACATTTAGTTAATTTATATACCAAACATATAATTTAAAAGTTACAAAAATCACTACTGTTGCTTTAAAAATCCAAAGAGCAGAAAAAGAGAAATACTTAGTGTCTATCTTATAAAACGCCTAAACATGTTTTCATTGAATATTTAATAGTTAACGTTGATAAAAATATGCTTTCTAATAATTAACATGGTTTTAAAACTGACTCTTATCAAGCATCTGGTGACTATGTGTAAAAATCAATTGTAACAGCATAATTTCCTAATTTATATATATATATATATATATATATATATATATATATATATATATATATATATATATATATATATATATATATATATTTTTTTTTTTTTTTTTTTTCATTTATTTATTATCATCACAGTGGATAGGGATGTTTCATTAATAATCAAAGACTTTCTCATTCTGTGGACTATAAATATGAAATGACACTGCGGCCCATTTCTTCTAGTAACAAGGCTGGACAAGCACCTATGTATAAGATGCCACCATGCCAAGTGAGCACAATTATAAGAGAGGTAAAGTAAATGTCCAGAGCTCCATAACGAAAACTAATATTCTGGGATCCTGATGTTTCCATAACAACCATTAGTTGATATGTAGATATCAAGTGGTTGGTGAGAAAAAAAAAAGGGGCCTTCCTGCCATCAAAAGTGTAAACCGGTGAGGTTGCTATGCTTTTCTTTGATGTGATGTGAAACTAGTGATGAAAATACTAATAAACATCAATTAAGTATTGCAAAGGTGTCTGTACTGCTGTGGACACCTTTGTCTTCTGATGACACTGGGAAAGATTTTACTGGGAAAATCTCTTCTGGTGGAAATTGCCTATAAAGTTGAAACTGGGTTGTCATCCGAACGTTCAGCAGAACAAAGAAAAAATTAGAAAATTTTTCAAAGGCTATCAAGAGCTTAATTGAAAAAAGAAAAGTGTTTTTGAGAGGGTTGAAGACCTAGAACTTTAAACATTTACTGTAGAAAGAGATATTATTAAAGATTCTGATCTCATTAGGCTTGTTAAATGTAATTGTAATTGTTTTTTAGCCAAAATGATTTTACCTTTATCTTTTGAAATAAAAGGTTGTGTAAACTCTATATCTCACACTGATATAGAAAAGTTTTCACCAAGCTACCTAGAAGACGTGCGTTTGTTGTGGTCATATTCTAAAAATATTCAAAAGTAAAAGCAGATGGCCTGTGTGAATAATTTAAAGAACACTACTTTTGTTCCTGTATTCAAGAAAGCCCTGAGTCTTTTTTCTGAGAACACATTTGAATGCCTCTTGTTTTAAAAGCAGAGTCTCTTATTGTAAATCTGCACTTTAATCTTCTTTTATTTACTTTTTGTTTTACTTATTTTCCCTGTAAACTTGTTGCACATTTAGCTTTTGCTTCCAAGCCTACATTATAAAAATAATGACTTTTTAACAGCATAAATTAGTAGAATAGGCAAGCCACATCAGCTAGGCAAGGCAAGAGAATACAGGTTCATTTATATAGCACATTTCAGAAGCAGCACAATTCAAAGTAATGTACATAGTAGGAAAACAACCAGAGAAAAGTACACTGCAAGATGATCCAAAAAGGAGAATATAATAATTGATTAAAAAAAAAGACAGGAAGTCAGTCTACAAACTTAAACAAATGGTTTTTAGATAGAACAGTCAAAGCCAACTCTAAGAAAAAAGAATGTTAATCGGAATTTAAAGGAATTAGGGATTCAACTCTTTTAGATTTTCTGGGAATTTAGTCCATGTTTGTGGACCATAAGAAAGAAAGGCTGCTTCTTCATGTTTGTTTCTGGTTTTAGGTATGCAGAGTAGATTTGAGGCCAAAAGGCCTGATAAATCTGTTGTTGTTGTTGATTAAAATCTTTGCATTTAGATGGTGAATAAGACAGGCTCTAATGTTGAGCCTTGGGGAATACCGCATGGGATTTATGTTATCTATGATGCAAAGTTACCTACTGACCCAAAAAAAGGTGCTCTCTTTTGACTAGGATCTAAACCAGTGCAGTTCTATACTATATAGGCGACCCAGTTTTTCAGGCGCTCTAATAAAATAAAGTGATCGGTGTTGAATAATACACTAAGATCCAATAATACCAGCAGTGTGTTCCCTCTATGATCTGCATTTATGAAGCCAGTGTCAGTGCTGTGGTTGGTACTGATGCCTGACTAGAAGACATCGAAAGAGGCTGTTCATTGTTTGGAAGCTGTTGAACTGTTGAAACAACCTTTCAATAATCTTACTAATGAAGGGAAGGTTTGAGATGGTTCGGTAGTTCTACAGTAGCAACTTGACCAGGTTGCTCTTTTTCAACAGCGGTTCAATGATTGCCTGAGAGAAAACACTGAAAGAAAGAAACATATTTATTATTTGAGTTAATTTAGATGTTATGACAGGCACAACTTTCTTAAGATAACCTTTAAAACATCAAGACAGGTGAAAGAAGAGCCCAATTGGTGTATTATCTCCTCTAAGTTTTTGTACTTAATTATTTGAACTTGAGAAATGTTGTCAAAATCAGTAATATTTGGAGACAACTGCCATTCTTATCGTTTTTTCAGTAAAGACGTTCGGAAATTTGATGCAGACTTTGGTAAGGTGGAGTTCAAATAGCATAGTCACTGGAGGGTTTGCTAGTGTGTTGACTGTAGCAAATGTGGTGCAAGCAATATTCATGTTTTTGCTGACAATCTCAAAGAATAAAGATATATATTATTTTCCAGTTGTTAGATCTGTGAAGTTTCTTTATATAGATATCATCGCAAACCTGGTCTCTAGTCTTTCCTCACCTGTGTTTAGTTTTTAACACTCCGTTTTTCACCTTTATTACCATTCTTACAGCATGATCTGATTGAACTTGAAATTGTCTCTGTAAAATTCCTTAAGACATGAGTTGTAAACTGGAACTATAAAAATACCCTGAAATCAGTTGAATATGATAGATGAATGAATTGAACTTTTGTAACAATCTGTTCAACCGCCTGGTGCAAAATTATTTTTAATACATCCAAAACTCTGCTGAGGGACTTTAAATAAACACCAATAGGAAAATCCACAAATCTCATTTTAGAATCTTTACTTTCCCTTTTAGAATAGGTTTCAATGTTATTTCTGTCATTCAGATCCCTCCACTGACAGGCTATTTTTGACATTTTCTTTCATAGGAGCAATTGAAGCAGTGATTTCTAAAACTTTAGAATTAAAGTTTTCTACTAGCTCACAGGGTAACAGGGCAAAGTGGTGGTAGAAAAGTAAATCTGGTTGGAGGTTCTAGTAGCACCATCCTCAAAGATACAATGATGCCTCTTTGGCTTACTGAGCCATTGAAAATGGTGCTTTCAATATAACAGAAAAGTGGTCAGATAAAGAAATATCAGTAATAGAGATCAAGTATTTATCTCTATAGCCCCGGTCATTTTCCACTGTCTATGTCCAGAAGTCGAGGGGCTGAAGGTGGGTCTATTGTCGAGGTTGTATTTGCTTGCTGGATTGTTAAGAAGAGTGTGCTGGATTAGTGTTGTGAAATGACATTTGGCTCACCAATATTTTGAGGCTACAGATTGGTGTGAGCTTCCAGTACATTTTAGTGGATTGTTCAATGATAATAACAACTTCAATAAATCTAATGTACAGATAATATTTTATATTAATATATATTTTGATTGTACCTTGACAGGAAACCTCTAAATCTAGAATGGTTTTGGGGTCTCTTCACACTAATCTTTAGCCTGACGTAGTCCGACTCAATTCTAGTCAGAATATGAGTCTGATACTGCTCCATAGAGCTGTGATTATGGGGCGTGTTTTGAACGAACCAGGAAAAAAAATGCCTCTGCACTCAATTGGATAGACCTACAACCAATAAGAGCAACGGAGTGCGTGACGTATGTTAAGCGAGGCATAGTTGTTGTCAACAAAAATCAAAGCGTGCAGTTGCAGGCCTATAATAAGAAGATGAGACTTGATCACGTTTCTTTGTTCCTCTTTTAAAATTAATTTGCTGTCGATATCTTCTAGAACAGACCTAATAGCAGAATCTACTCCCCTAAACTCTCCAGCGGAAGCCATTATTGATGTCACCCAAGCGCGCTTTGGTCACGTGGTTGATTACGTTACTGTTGATCATCTGTCCATCATCGTATAAAGCCCGCCCTGACAATTTGATTGGATCGGCTGACAGTGGGCGATAATACTCGCGCTACTATGGAGCAGAGCCAGACCGAACTTCCCAACCTCAAACTTTGTGGGCGGGACTAAGTTCAGAATGGCACCCAGGCTAACTAATCTTACTTATTTCTATAGAACTTGAGCCATAGATAGAACATGGAATTCTAATTAAGAGACAGACTGGGACATATTTTCAGCTCTCATTAGCTTTTTCTTTGGGGTTACTTAAAAAAATCATTCTCCATTGATTCACTTTTAAATTGAGAATTTCCCTGTTAAAGTTGTCCTCCCTTTAACTTCAGAAGTTGGTCAGCTCTGTATGATAGAAGAAACAGAAAAACTAAATCATACATTTGCTGTCTAATCTCCAAATGTCACTCTTAGTAAAGTTCTTTTGGCTTATGTTAAGTTCTGCTCCTTTTTCCAAATAAGGGCTATGTGATGACATTTATAGAGCTCAATTCTAGTAATTTCTTATTAGAAAGAATATTTAAGTATTTAATTAGATTGTTTAGATGTTATTTAATATTTTTTAAACATGTTTTCTTTAGCAGTGATCTAATCATAATTATGTTTGATTCGCCAACCCTTAATCTTGGATGGAGCATTTGTACAATGATATTATGGTAGCATTCCATAGCAGCTTTATCCATTGAGGATTTTAAACACCCACAGGTCTAAAATGCTGTATGCAGAATAGTTCAGACACTGCCCACATTACATAGTAATAACCCAATAGTAAAATCAGAATGGAAAGGTAAATTAAGAATCAAGAATAAAGTATTTCTGTTCTTGGACAAAGAGTTTGTCTGCATTGCCTACTGATGGTGGTCAGAGAGAACTGGTGCCGCCCATGTATTGTGTTGTTATTGTCAGTGAGTTCTTTGGCAGCTGTGGCTAGAATGTAGCTTGCAACAATCAGTGTTTGAATGTGTCTGTAGGTGGCTGAATGTAGTGTAATGCAGGTGCTATACAGGCTATTTATCATTTTGATTTATATCAAGTTGCCATGTTTTTTTTTATACACGCAGTCTTAAATACATAAGAGAAGTTTTTCGCTTTTTATGACTAGATGTATAAAAGTCAGCTAAAAACTTGTTGGAATCACAGCCTTGTTGCCAAAGTGCTTCAATGTCATCTATTCAGACAAAGAACTGGGGACAAAAAATGTTGCAAAAGAAACATTGAAACATTTCAAGGAAGCGTCTTGTCCTGCAAGCAAAATGTAAAAGAATGGGGAGTAAGTCACCCCTTTTGCAGCAGTATTTTAGTTCACTAAGAAGATCTATTCAAGCCATACTTCTGCTTAACCCAATTCGTGCAAGCAGCCCCAATTACAACAAACTGTCCCTTTCGGTGGAAATAAATTGTCCCATTTGAAGTGAAAAAAATGACACCTACTCTTGCGTAAAAGTTAAAACAGCAGGGTGCATCTGTAACAAGAACATCTGTCCCTGCTGCATGCAATCTACTGAGAAAGGAGAGCAGTTCATACGGCAAAATGAAGCAAAGAAATTTAGATATTAAATGCTCATTTTTCTTTAGTAAGTGTGCTTGGCAATATGGGCACAATGACGCAAATGTCAAAAGAAAAAAAATAATGCCTCCAAGTTAGTCTCAGCTCTCCTTTTACATAACCAATGGCGTTTAGCTGTGGTGCAAACAAAAAGCTTCAAGGGGGTGTCTCACATGCATGACTGAATTTCTGTTTGCTTTTTTCTGGAGGTCTGAACAATGCTCATCCAATCACACTCACAAAGCAAAATAAAACATGTGCAGCTTTAATTACTCTATTGTCATAGACAACATATTTAAACATTTATATGTTTAGATGTAAGTGTTATTTCTGAATTTTGTTAACAATCACTTCTTATTTAATTATGATGGTTGTTGACTAACTTATGTATTGTTGTCACATTAGCATGTGTCTGTGTCTTCTAGAGACTGACTGACAGAAATACGAAGTTATAAACACTATGTTGACTATATTTACAGTTAATACTTTTCTGTTTGTAGACAGCAGAGCAGAGAATGCAGAGGAACGTCTAGTAAACTACCTGCTGGGACCAGAACGCTATAACAAGCTGATCAGACCAGCAGTAAATAAAACCCAACAGGTCACCATCTCCCTACAGGTCTCTCTGTCACAGCTAATCAGTGTGGTGAGTACAGAATATGATCTGCAATGATTACCAAAATCTTTTTTTGGTCTTCAATCGTCTCTACAGGTTTTAATGGTGATGTCCAGTCAGAACATTTCACTTAATTCAAAAATACTTTATTGGTCTCAAAGGGAAATTAGATCTTATAATAACTCATGGGCTTTTTCTCAATAAGTTGTAGGTGTTGATAGGTGTAGGCAGGAAGGATCTTCTGCACCGAATCTGAAGACACTCAAGAAAAAGACTAATGACAAGAGAGCTAAATTAGGAAAAAGTCAAACTTAATGGTGCGTTTAAGGTCATTCTATTGTTGTCAATTATTTCAGTAAAAACTTAATCAACAGCCCTAGAAGGAAAATGTGTTGAGGGGACAACTATTATTTTCACTCAACAAATCGTTGGTGTTTGTGAAAAAGTGACAGGCTTGAAAAACAGCTGAAAGAAAGCTCGCAAAAGTCCATTCGAAAACACAAAACACATGTAAAGTTACAGTTCTGTAGAGATAGATTTCTTAGATTTTTTTAAAGCCCATTGACTCTGAGCAGACCTCCAAGACATACACATTCCATTGATTTTCATTGTTTTTCAGTCATTTTCCACCCTTTCTATAGCATCGTGAGACCATCCTGATCTCGCGAGCTTTCAAGGTTTCACTCGCAGATCAGTCTGGCTACTCTCCGTCAAAGAAAATTTGGAGCCGTTTACCAAACGAACGTCTAATTCGCGTTGGCTTTGAGGCGGGTTGAGATGTGACACAGAGATGCGTGACAGTTCAGTCTAAAGAACATGGCAGCTTCAGCCGATGAAACTAGCGTTAGCGTGGCTATCAAGCAAGTTTTATCGGAATTACAGAGTATTTCTTCACTGAAAGAAGAGCAAAACACTGCTCTGGAGGCTTTTCTCAGAGGAAAATATGTTTTTGCTCTTCTCCCGACTGGTTTCGGCAAGAGTTTGATCTATCAATTGGCTTGTGCCTGGCTTGTGGTTGTGTTTTCGTCGCTCTGTTAGTACGTCATATGCTTTGTTGATCTAATTGGTTTATTTGGCCCGTCTATCACCAACATAGGCCAATCAGCTAACCAGTATTTTCGCCCCTTCCCAAAATTACTTCAACGGAAGGTTTCCAGATGGATATGCGGAGCAAATCCATCTGGCGAATCAGGTTACCCTTTCTATGCATTAACCCTGACAGTAACCTTGAACCAAACCATTACCAGTGCATACTTTACTCTAACCCCAACCCAATTCAGACTGTAGCTCTAAATTTAACAATTATAAAAATAGCTCATGAGGTCTAGGCAAACTTTTCTCACTTTGTAAAAATGTCCTCACTCCAAAGATGAGGATACAAACTGAAACTGGTCCTCACTCTTTATTTTAAAACAGGAGCACACACCCACACACACACACACACAGATGATGAAGGTCAAACTGGCACTACCACCTTCTTAAATAGCATGTAGGGTTACAGTTTTCAAAAAAACATCAAAACCATCATTTAAAAAAAGGTAAAGAGACCATTTATTAGTCATCAACAGTCGGTTTATTAATGTTTGATTAATTTACAAACTGCATCTAAGCCAGAAAAAAGTAAACAGATAATTTAATAAGGTATTAACTCCAGGGTAAGACAGACACTATAGACAATATAAATCAGTAAGATTAGAGTTAGACAAGGAGCTCACTGATATTAGGGTGAGGGATAAACTGTCAAAACAGTGCAATATGATCTATTTAACTTTTACAATTGGTTTAGATGCATTTTATACATGACAATGAAACATGATAAATTACCTGTTAATCATCAATAAATGGTCTCTTTACCATTTATTAATAATGGTTATGATGTTTATTGTAACGTCTTATCCTCCATGTGGTTGGTTTTGCTTATATGTCCTGTCATGCAAAGGTTTCTGGGATACTATGTAGCTCTAGTAGCGGCTAGGGAATTCAGGAGGTCCCTAAATGAACTGCTTCCTTGTCCTGGTGTAAACTTCTACTTTTGAAAACAGGCATAAAAACCTTTTCATCTTTCTATATTATAAACCCAGCAGATTTCAACAGCTCTGTTGCCTAAAGTCTATCCCACCAGAACCACCTATTGTATCATTGATGGTTATTTACCTATTTAGAACATGTAACTCTTGTTAGACAGAATGAACTAGGTTTTCTTGTAAAAGGGTATGTCTCCTTATTATCATTGTCAAAGCAAAAAAAGAAAAAAAAGAAAATGTGATGTGAATATGTGATTCTCCAAACTATGCATCATAATGTATCAGTAAAAACGCTTGAAAGTTAGATGAAGTGACAGCTTGGATTTGCCGCTGGGTGGGAACAAGTATGAGTCTGTTTGCTCGTCTGTTTGAGTTTTCCCAGTGATACATGACTGACTTGTCAAGGACAAAGTGCTACAGTCTGCTGCGTTTTTTTGATAGGCTGTAAACCTAATTCAAGAGTTTGCTGCCTAAAGAACTGTGAAAGACAGAAAGGTGGGTAGAATACCAAATAGTTTGAAAGAGTTCTTTGATAAAAAAAAAAATGCTTTATCAAAACTAATTAACTGATCTTAACATCTGGTTTGATATTTAAAAATGATGTAATTGGATTTTGTGATTTTACAGTTAGAAATAAAATACTAAATAAAACAGATGACATAATTACCGGTACAAGCTCACAAAATTCCAGAAGAGGAAACTATTTTCCTGTTCAATTGTTTTGAAATAACTACTTACAATGGGTAAGTACAGGGTAAAAAACCTTTAAAGAATTTTACTTCTTTCTTTATTTTTACTTGATCTCTGAAGTGATCTTGATTTGAAATGGGATTAAAGTGTGAGTAGTGTTACTTGACAATACTATGATTAAAAAGTACTGTACATCTACTCCTAAAAGTATTTTTTTTTGTTACAAAGTTACCCAAGTGAATGTAACTGAATAAATAGATCTAGTTATTACCCCTTCTGAGAAAAGATGATACGATAATTTTTTTATTTTAACAGATATTTGTGTATTTTCTTGGTAAAACTGAATAAAACATTCTATCTGGATATTCTATCTGGACAGTTACAAAAGGTTCTTGTTCCATAAAAAAAAAAAAATCTACTACCGTTAACTAGGCTCATTAGAGACTGAGTTTTGTTGTTTTTTTCTGCAGAGATCTCAGTAAGATTGGTTTGAGAGCTTCTCTAAGCCCCATGTTTCAACTCTTGCTATAGATTCTCAAATGGATTTGGATCCACCCACAGGGGCGTTTATTCATGAATATGCTTTAAACCAGGGGTCACCAACCTTTTTAAGGCTGAGGGCTACTTCATGGCTACCGAGTCATAGGAAGGGCTACCAATACTGACCTATGAACTGGAGGGATCAGTGTTCACCTACAGTAAATCTCATCCATAAAAACTCATTTTTATTCTTATTTTATTCTTTTATTCATTTCTAATTTTCTTTTTAATATTGTCATTTTTATACCACTGAAATATGATGAAATAGTTCACATAATGAAATAATACCTAAATGATTAAAAAGAAGAGCAACAGAACAAAAAAAAATTAAACTTAACCCACTGAGTGAGTTCTTCTGTTTTCAGAAGACGAAGAGGGCACCCCATGTGGTCCTTGAGGGCCCCTTGGTGCCCGCGGGCACCGCGTTGGTGACCCCTGCTTTAAACAAATGGATTCCATCATAGCTCCGTCTCCTGCTGGGATGTGAATAATGTGAATTTGATCCTGTATTTAGATCTTAATAGACAGAGGTGGGGGATGTGGATTTACCAATTAATCTCCATGCCATGTATTTTTTATGCCCAGCCACTGAATCAGGTACAGTTTACATAGTGAATTAAATTTTGCAGATTGGACTCACCTGGGTTTAAGTCCTTAAAACCTGAACAGTTTATCTGTCCCTGCTGAAGGAAAGATTACAAAAAGCATTATGCTGCCACCATATTTTACCTTTGGGATTACTTAAATTAATGAGTAGTGAAAGGTTCACAACAAAAACATGGTTTTCCATGCAGTGTAATTATCCAAAGAAGTATTTTAAAATATTTTAGCAAACTAGAGATGACTCTATTTTTAAATAGTGAGCATTTGTGTTTTATTTTTATGCTACTTTGGACAGAATCTATGATTTAGGGAAATCAACACACTAAAAACATTTAACACATCTTTTAACCGTAAAGAGTTAGTTGGATTTCAGCTTTGATGGTACAATAAGGCCTTAACAGAAGTCAAGCAGAGAACAGGACACAATATGTCAATATGCACTGTAGCAAACAGCATCGGTCTGTCCAACCTCCTGTTTTTAGCTTTCATCTCACAAAATGACGGAAGCAGAGGCTTGATTATAAGTGGCTGCAGTATATATAAATTATAGAGTCAACACAATGAGTGACAACTGGTATTATACTGCTTTATCATAATTTGAAAGGGTCATTATCAGAACTCTTAACTTGTATGATCATCTACTGTTCAATTCTGACCTAAACTTATAAAAATTATTAACCTTTCTTTAAAAAGCAAAACATTAAAACAATGTGTATTAATGTTGAACATAAATTACTATTTTCTTTGTCCAGAATGAGAGAGAGCAGATAATGACCACCAACGTATGGCTGTCTCAGGTACCCTGCTGTCATTCTCTAACATTCTTTGTTACTTCAGTTAATGTATTTTTGGTTTGCTGGTAACTAAGTAGGTCTTACTATAGGGATGGCATGACTACAGACTAAGATGGGACCCGGACAAATATGAAGGCATCAAAACACTGCGAATACCATCCAAACTGATCTGGCTTCCTGACATAGTACTCTATAATAAGTAAGTAGGCACAATGCATCCCATTTTAAAGCATAACAGGTGCAATTTTGTATATTTTTTGACTAATCTTTGAATGTATTGCAGTGCTGATGGAGTCTATGAAGTTTCCTTCTACTGCAACACTCTAGTGTCCAACACGGGTGATATAGCCTGGCTTCCTCCAGCTATTTACAAGTCTGCCTGCTCCATCGAGGTGCAGAATTTTCCTTTTGACCAACAGAACTGCACCCTCAAGTTTCGCTCCTGGACATACGACCACACAGAGGTGGACCTTATCCTCACCAGTGACTTTGCCAGCCGAGACGACTTTACCCCGAGTGGAGAGTGGGACATTGTCTCACTCCCAGCCCGCAAAAACGAGGACCCTAATGACATCACCTACCTTGACATCACTTATGATTTTGTGATCAAGCGAAAGCCTCTATTTTATACCATCAATCTAATCATCCCGTGTGTGCTGATAACTTCGTTGGCCATCCTGGTTTTCTATTTGCCTTCAGACTGCAGGGAGAAGATGACACTGTGTATCTCTGTGCTGCTGGCTCTCACTGTGTTCCTCCTGCTGATATCCAAGATTGTGCCACCCACATCTCTAGCAGTACCGCTCATAGGTTTGTGAACATTTTGTTTTCTTTACAGTATTTTAAAGGGTTTATAGAATGCTAATTCTATTAATCCCCTGTGGGAATGAATAAAAACCAAGCCACAACCTTGAAGCTAGAAAAGCTGTTGATATTTATGTTACTGTTAAAACAAACAAAAAGAATGATCTCATATTTGATTTAACTTTTCTGTTCAAACTTTAATATCTAAATATCACTTTTCTCATTTAAAGAAACATCTATATTAAGGGGCTCTTCACACCAGGCCTTCACCCACTACCCATACACCCTGGAATTGAGGCCACAACATTTAGAGATTTTATATCTTATATACATAAGATATGTGCCATGATAAGTGAGGAGAAAAAGCCTTGTTTTAAAAAAAACAACAACAAAAAAGCCACTATTATACTTTCAATTTCTAAAAGGGAATAAGTTGAGCTTGGTTAACTATCCTTTTCCTTTATCAGGTATGATCAGTCTTTAACAGTGATTATTAAACCTAGATGACAATTTATAGTGTAATAAATATGTAAAAAAATTGGATACAATAACAGAATGCCATGACATTTATTTTAATCATAATTAAAGACAGAGAGAATTATGTTGATAAAGGATGAAATGTGGAATGCTCTTTAGAGGCTTTTAAGTCATTATTTAAAAAAATCTGTTCAATTTTGTCAATAACGACTGTTTCATGACCCTGCCTCAAGCGCAGACACCCACTAGCTGAGGCCTGGAATTGGGACACTCTTACCCTTACTGAAACTTGTAAAATTTAGGGGTTGGGCTATAAAGTTGGTCAGGGAGTGTTTTCGAGATTGGGCCAAAAGCTGCGCCAAAAAGAACTGAACAAATGTTGAGGGCCTTTCCAAAGTCTTAAAGAGGTTCTCTGGGAAGCATTAAAAGTGTAGTATAATTCCAAACCATGATATTCATTTCTAAGCCACATGACATTTCCAAAATGCTTCTCCTTGGTTTGGTGTAGAGTACTTTATCCAAAATGTTTGACCAGTAAGCACCTGGATGTATTGGTTATTTGAGAACTTTAAGTGAGACTAAACAATTCATAATCATTTGCATCATTGGCTTAAACCATGCATATGGCTTAAACCATATGCATGGTTTAAGCCATGGGTGCTCAATTCCACTCCTCAAGACCTACTATCCAGTACCTTTTTTGATGCACCCTGTTTTTCCCACACCAGAATTAAATCAGTGGCTTGTTACCATGCCTCTGCTGAGCTAAATGAGGGGATTAAGCCTTTAGATTCAGGGGTGTTAGAGAAGTGATGTATTCAAAAGTTACAGGATGGTAACTCTTGAGGACTGGACTTAAACACCTCTGTTTTAAAGGAAAAGTCCGGTCATATTCATAATACAAACCTCTGTACTACTTTAAATATTAAATCATTACATACTATTCAATAAATTATGTGTACTTTTCATTTTAATGTGCTTTACTATAGACATCCATGTTTTTCAAAGAACACTATTACCACCTATGGGTTAGTGACGTCATAGTGCGGTATCAGCTGTTGAGCAAGTTCCAGTACTGTATCTGTTGTTTGTCACAATGCGCTATTATCCAAGTCCTCTTGAAAACATTCTTCTTCGCCATGTTGGCTACATATTACGTGTTTTTTCTCTGACCAGAAGTTTAATGGCAAATCCTAGCTCTTCAAGTTGGCTAATGGCATGTACTTATAGCACCTTTATTCAAGTCAGGAGACTGGACCAAAGCACTTTACACTACATTCATTCACCCATTCACACTCACGGTAGCAAGCTACATTGTAGCCACAGCTGCCCTGGGGCTCACTGACAGAAGCGGGGCTGCCGTACACTGGCGCCACCAGGCAAACTCATCCGTGGAGGATCATGAATCGGAAAGGTGAAATAACAATTTTTTGTTTTTCACTTTTACCTGATGCATTACAACATCCAACTGCCATGCACGTGGCTGTTGTCAGTTTAACTATAGCTCTTGTGAATTTCAGTGGTTCAGTCCTCTTGAAATCTTAAATAATTATTGATTGTAGTTGTCTCTAGTAGTTTCCATTGATTTTGCTTTTAAAGCGGAGAGAATGGCATTCGGCTTGCCGTACCGTGACATCACTGCTGGAAGATGTCAAGAGTGAGGTGATAGCGACAAAAATTATTTTACTTTTTTTTTTTTACTGATTAACGCTAAATTCATTAAATCACCACAAATGTATTAGTTTTAGGTATAAATAATGATCCATTGATTATTCCTTTCTGACCGGATTTTTCCTTTGAGGTGTGGAGAAATATTCACATTTCCAAACTGCAAGCACTGGTTTATCAAAAAAGCCTTTAGGTCGTAGAGGTTTGCCATTTACATGCACAGTATGAAAAGCAATACTAGCATTTTTTTTTTTTTTTTGTTACACGTAGAGTGAAGAAGAGGAGAATTAGAGGGAGATGAATAAGCACCAGCATTGGGTCTACATATATACATATACATATATATAAATATATACAATCATCATCTCAATGATAAAGCTTCAAACTTTGGACTCTCAGAGATAATAAGGCATAATAAGGACAATTTCTACGTGAAATTAAGAAAGCCTCTGAAGCTCTTTTTCATTATCTCAGGCTTTTAACAAGTTTATGAAAGTTCTGTCATTGTCTCTTTTTCAAGAATAACTTTAACACTTCTTGTGGAAGAACAGAACCAACAAATCTTAACATTGGAATACTTGGTATTACTCTGGTAATACCATGGTACTATGGTAATACTCTGGTATACTTAGACTTGAGTGTGAAGGAGATCCTTTTAGCTACCTTTCATGTTGGCTATAAAAAAGGACATTGATGGATAAAAGTCTTTATTGTACATTCAAGATTTACTGATATGCCTTTATTTTTTTTCTCTTTTTTTCTCCTAACATTTCAAAGGCAAATACTTGATGTTTACCATGGTGCTGGTTACATTTTCCACTGTCAGCACAGCCTGTGTTCTTAACGTTCACCACCGATCCCCATCTACTCACTACATGCCAGACTGGGTCAAACACCTCTTTCTGGTTCGCCTTGCAACTTTCCTCCTCATGAGACGCCCAGGCTCTTCAAATGTCCGAAATAAACTCCGCCAGAAGGTCACTAGCAGGAATCCCAGCAGTAAAAGCGGTTCCCACAGTGTCACAGGCAGGAGGCAGCACTCTGATGCCAGACTTGGTGGAATCCCAGCCGACCGCAACTCTTTCTATGTTAACGAGGACTTGGCATACAATTGTTGCTGGAATGTGGGCGATGCCCAGGATTCTCCAGATATTGGGAGGCCTACAGCAGGGCAGCTGGATGCAGAGCTGGAAGAGGCAGTGGATGGAGTGAAATACATTGCCGAACACATGAAGATGGAAGATGGCAATGAAGGGGTAAGGAGATAAATGAGGAAAAACGTCAATTTATAGACCACCTGAAATTAATATCATCACTGAAATCATAATTCCTTTGCAAAGCATACAAGTTTAGAACTCTTTAGGTTTTTTTTGTTAGGATGGCTTAAGCAAAGCAGAGAACTTAATGTAAATGGTTCATTGCATGATGAGAAGATAAATCTTCACTGATGCTCATCATCCAGTCAGACTGAGTTTGAGCTATTTTGAAAGATGAAAGGGAAAAACATGTAGGTATCTGTACATTTTAGTAGAGGCTGTAATTGTAGGGAAAATGGTTCTATGACAAAAAGTAAATGCATGCCTCATATTAATGGTTTGTTTTTCAGAAGGATTGCCAGCCATGTGGTCATCTCTTCCCACTTCCCACAAATATACGTTGTGATGTTTTAGTCCAGGAAATAAAGTTCTAGATAGACTTGTTTATTTTAAAATGCCATTTTGGTCTCTTGCACTATTCAAGTTACGAGTAAAAATAGACATCTGTTCACTAATACATCTAGGTTGACTTTACCAGGAGCACTGACACAAACACTGGCCAAGGGTTTTGAAATGTTCTTTTCATCTAACATGTTTTTCTTGTTTTTAATTGCTCAAGACAGATTATTTCTT
Source organism: Cyprinodon tularosa (assembly GCF_016077235.1). Lineage (NCBI taxonomy): Eukaryota > Metazoa > Chordata > Actinopteri > Cyprinodontiformes > Cyprinodontidae > Cyprinodon > Cyprinodon tularosa. The sequence goes on from NW_024039644.1 coordinate 256,687, forward strand.
TAATCCAGCCTCTTCCGCTCATTCGTATGAATTGGAGTTAAAAATATTTGCTAACAGACCTGAACTCTGGTCTCTTTTTCTGTACTGCCTTCCAGATACGTCCAGATATCTCAGAAGAAAAGAGTTGTTAAGGAGAAAGGTTTTTACAGTTGTGTTAAAAATAGATGAACTATTGATACAAAACTTAAGAGAACATGTGGTCAAAGGGGATTAGTTTAAACAACATAGTATGTTATCAACAATCCAACCTGTCACAATTTTTACCATTGGTTTTATTCCAGATCATTGAGGACTGGAAATACGTGGCCATGGTGATAGATCGCCTCTTTCTTTGGATCTTCATCCTGGTGTGTGTGGTGGGAACACTGGGACTCTTCATGCAGCCCCTTTTCCAGAGCTATAACACACCAACAGCTGATGACTCAGAGTGAGTTACACCAGCACATGATTTTTAGCTTGAAAAAGTGGGATTAATGGTGCATCATTATTATGCCCCTGCTGAAAAATAAATGTGCTAAGTGTACTAAAATTTAGCATACTTTTGTGTACTTGAAGGCACACTAATCATTACTATACTTTAAGTGTGTTTATGATTAGTTAACTTGAAGGATGCTATTTTGGAACAACTAATTTTGTACTAAATATATTTTAATTGTAATTAAATTGTGGACAAGCTCAACTTGAAGTGTATTTAGTGTACTTTGATGTGCTAAAGTGGAACAACTTAAAGTATATTTTGTATACTTTAAGTATATGAGTTTATATGTACTAATATATGCTTAATTAGTCAAATTAAAGTGCACTATGGTTGTATTATAACTACATTAAAAATGATTTGTTAGTGTCTTAAAAATATATAAGCTTTATACTTTTAATATACTCTTACTGTGGTAATAATATGCTTAATTATACTGTTGGCTTATTCCAATTACTAAAAAAGCATACTTTGCAGTTAATAGTAAATATACTTTATCATTACATTGCTATACTACTTTCTACCTTGCACATTCTTGCAAATGTATTAACAGTATACTAAATGCTGAAAGACTTGTGGATATACTTCCGTGCAGATGAAAAAATATACTTTAATGTATTTGAAACATGTCCAAATTATAGTACATTACAAATAATATAACTTGTACTATCTCAGAATGTATAAACATTTACATATCGACGTTAACCATTTTCATTATAAAACTTACAACACATTTTCAAATATTGGTACTTTAGTACACTTTGTAGAAATATGTCAATTTCAGGCAGCAGACCTAAACATTACAAATAAACTTTAAAGAACGCAGAGGAATACTGAACAATGAAAAACAACATTCCTTATTATTGCACCCCTAAACCCTCCCACCATACAAAAACACGCCCACCACACATTATTTTCCTTTTTTTGGCTGAACTGCTCATTGTTACATTTTCGTCTGATGGCCGTGCGCACATCAGAGACACTTGTCTACGGAAACTCCAGAAGAACAGCGTCTGTTAACCAAACAGAGAGATACTGTAAATTCATAGTATTTTTGAGCAGTACATCAGAAAAGTCTGACAAATTGTATCAGTATGATATACCAGGGTCCATAAGTGCACCAGAAAAAAAAATTGTCCATTTCAGTTGAATTTAAATAAATCTGATGCATCAAGTGGTTTTATCAGATCTGATCAAAAAAATTAAACAAAGTAACAACAAAAATTGTCAGAGATCTCAGAAAAGAAAAAAATTATGAATCCGCAGAAAGAAAGGGAAGAAAAATCCTTAAGTTTCCTTGTTTTTCCTACCACCCTCCAGGGAACCGGATGGCATTCAAATTGGGAACATCCTGCATCAACATCTCTGGTGGAGTCTAGTCCAGTCCATACAATGAACCGCTCAGCTGTAACAGCAGATTCTGCAACTATGTAAAAAAAAAAAAACAGCCTGCACACAAATGTGCAGAGCAATTACTTCAATTGGAAAATAAATCATGTAATCACCATAATATAAATTGGTTTTTACCACATTTATACAGACAAAAATATAAAGTAAAATTATCAATTTACATGTGGTTCACTGTCTAAGAAATCATTATGGTCAGTAGTCAATACTTGTATCTGGAAAAAACAATCCAGGACACCTATGAAGGGTTAATTTTACGTTAACCCCTTGTGGGGGTTTTACAGCAACATCACACAAGATGTAGCTAGCTTGAAAGTGCATTTTCTTTTTTAGAAGAGCACATGGGGGGTGTGTTAGCCTCCTTCTCACTGTGCTAATGCATTCAATAAATCAAAAGAGCTAGTAAAATTACATATATTACAAAACATTATATCCTGACTGGTTTTACATCTCAAAAAATATATATATTTCATTCACAGGTTCATGTGAACTCACCAGGATATTCTTCAACACAATAATACAGCAAATCTTCCTGCTCAACCGATTACATCTCCTGTTTCTACAATACAAATATAATAATCAAAATCGCGTTTTATACAGATATCTTAAGATTTCAAAACCAAATGGGAATGTTTTGAAAGTTACCTCTCTCCATGCAGACCAAGGCCTTAAAAGAAAAGCACGCTAGCTCTGAGCAGGGAGGAGCCGTGACTAACTGCTGTGCAGGTGTGGTGCATTCAAAGTCTATGGGAATTCTGATATCAGTACTGAACCAAAAACTCCCCAAGACTAAAATTCTTGGGGAGCTACTACTTTACAGACATCAAGGCCAAACAACCTCCACATATCACTCCTATATGCATGAAGTGCTGTCAGCGACTTTTAAATATGTGCACTCACCAATTGGTCTTGTTTGCAGTAGCCCTGCTTTGATCCATTAAACAATACTAATGAAATGTTCTTTTTTGAACACTTGAGACAATTGTAATGTGTTAAGTTTATTTCTTTTGCATTTGGCCAGTATTAACTTTTCTGTTGCAATGTGGGTTATGCTATTTGTTAGATCATAATGTAGCACTGCACCAGCTTTAAACCACTTGCTTTTCAGCAGAACACACATTTTTGTGCACCTGTACTTTTGAAGTGAACATTTAGTGTTTTGTTCAATGTGGTTTTGTGTGTAAGATGTATTGTATCATATTTCTTTTTCAAAACTTATTAAACATTACATAACAACTGCAATAATTGCTATCTGTGTACTTTACACACAGCACAAAATTGCATAATAGGGTTTAAGTGCATTTTTGTAGTTATACTATTGAACACTTTCCAAAAGAATTACCTGAAGTACAAGCGTATATAACTTCACTTCATAATTAGATTCAAATGTAACTTAAAATGCACTCAAACTTAATATTACAGTGTCGATATTAAAATGTGTACTTTTAAAATATGCTTTCAATGTACGTTACAATGACAACTTTGAGCATACAATTTAAAATATAGCAAAAATATATGTAAAAACAAATTTAAAATAAGTACACTTTAGAAATTACACATAACTTTCACTTAAAGTATACTTTTTTAATAATATATTTCTATAAAGTGTAACATAGTGTAATTATGTTAAAGTGTGTTAAAAGTATTAGCATGAAAGCGTAATGTTAGTATACTTTTTATATATTTACAAAAAGTACAATTTGTCTAAGTACATTTTCAGTAAACTATAGGAAATATGAATATACTTGAAATACAATAAAGCACATTTTTTTTTTACCAGGGGCAATATAAGACTTGTCAATTTTTTACATTTGGTTTCGGGTTTTTCCCGCTGAATCCCAAATCTTCAGATAATTTGTATGGTTCATCTGCAAAGCTGCATATGTATAGGCCTTTGATTTAACATGTGGTCTAAAGTTTTGCTAAATACTTCTTCTCAGCCATCTTTATTATCTGTACCTTTAAAAAACTATATAAATAAACTTGCCTTGTCCTGTCTTACTGTGCTTAGCAAAAATATTGACCCTGCTCTTCTTCTTTTTTTTTTCTTTTCATGTTTTGATGCAATCTAATTTATAATAATATTTTCTATCATGCTTATCCCTGCTGGGGTCGCGAGGGGTGCTGGTGCCTATCTCCAGCTGTCTACGGCGAGAGCGGGGTACACCCTGGATAGGTTGCCAGTCCATCGCAGGGCATAATTCCATTTATTTTAGTCTAATTTAATGTTATAGATCACACGAACATATCAGAAAAATGTATTGTAAAAACAATGATTTTCGAATGTTTATTTTTTTAATAAAACATCGGTTAATTTCGTATTGTTTTAAACATTGGAGGGGGAAAGCCATCATATGAAATTCAAATTTCATCTAATAATTGCCAAACCATTGAGCATGTGCAGCGAACATGAATAACTTACTGTGGTCACATGAGACAAAGTTTAAGTGTTTAGCCTACCTACCAAGCACTATATGTAGAAGAAATTTATCCAAAAGCTATAACTTGAATCATTTGGAATATATAAAGCTCAGGGTGAAATGTTATACGGTAGAATAATGCTGTGGGGATGTCTTTGTGTGGAGTGGTAATAAAAACTAGAAGTAGTGGATTAGAGATTTAGATATTGCAATAAAATAGAAAATAATGCAGATGTTTTAAAAGATTTCATATCGATAACATTTTTAATGAGATTTCTTCATATCAAATATTTGATCCTACAGCATTTACTTCTTGTATATTTCTGCTCTAGAATGATATTTTTAATACTGCATGTGTTATGTTATGTTATTCTTTTCTTTCCATAGATATGGAGATTTCTAGAGTCTTCTCGGGTCTTCGACACAGAGGAGAAAACTTCAAGCAAACATCTCTTTCTGAAAGCTTAAAAAATCCCCAGCAGCAATCAGTGGCTGTTGATTGGATCTGATGCCTAATCAGGGCAGCAAGCTACACATGTTGAATTTGCAACATTGCAATTTAAATGAGGACCGAATTGGACAAAGATTCAACTTTCTGCTTATCTAAATGGATTTTAAAGCTTTCAGTCAACATGATGAAGACAAGAGATGATGTCCTAAAATAAACTATGCAGGGACAGATTTTGATATTTTGGAAGCTCTGTCAGACTTTGGATTGGGTTGAATGCTTAGCAGATATAATGCAACAAAGACACGGCATTGACATCCCACTGTGAGTCTGATGACATCATATTTTGCTCACTGCACTGCCGCTATAAAACTAAGAACATTTAAAGCTGTTTTTCACTATGATATCACTCAATAAATAATTTCTACACAACATGCTCGATTCAAACCAAGATTTAATTTCACAAAACTGGGACATTTTGTCTTTTTCATGGTTCCTTCACCATAAAATTGTCATTGCACAATCTCTTGTCTCTATTTATGCTTCAGTGGTGAGCAGCTCATTTCCATCTAAAGCAACATTGTAAATCTGCATTGCCCTACTTTAGAGGTTACTTGAGCTTGTTTTGGGTCTTTTCTTTGTTTCTCCTCTTTTCTTAGTCAGTTTTGTTTGTGACATTTCACGTCACAAAATCTGTCTGAGAATCACAGAGTGCAGGAAAAAAATGTCCCCAAAAGACCAAATGACAAAACGTGATGTAAAGGCAGTGAAAGAGTGATTTTTTTTTCAGCAGGAGCTTGTCTACTTCTCCAAATCCCTGTTTTAATGGCAAATTCTCATGACGTGAAACACGAGACCATTTCAAAACTTTGAATCCCCTTTCACAAGCTATACAGGGAAAATAGACTGAACAATAAAGATACTTTAAATATTAAAGTCCAAAGATGCATAAGCATAATTGCTGTACACATATTTAAACTGCTACTTTGTTGAAGCACCTTTTGATTTAATTTTGCAACTAAGTATTCTCCAGTTTGGACTCAGACAGCCAGAAAATAACCAGAAATAAAGCTCAGCTGGTATTATTAAGGGTTCAAGGTGCAAAGTATCTTTAATATCAGCATGTGAGGTACATATATAATATGCATAGAAAGTTTTAAGTCAAGCTTAGGTGGTTAGATGTTTTTTCCTTGTAAAAATCCACTCTACTACTATTTACGTCTGTTTGAGGTTTGATTAAAGTGGTTTTGTTCAGAAAAAATATATAATTTTATAGAACAAAGCTGATGCTAATGTAAATTCAACCATCAGTGAAACCTGCTATAAACAGGGTCAGGATTTGGGGTTACTGTTTTTCAGAATTGAACTCGTTCTCTCTGGAGAACATTATAATCAGCTCCAGTCAGTTTTAACCAAACCAGTTAGGGATATAGAGGGTTTTCATCTTACAGAATAAAGGTAACTAAAAACATTTATGCTAATCAACAAAAGCTGCTTCAAGAAATCATTATTGGAGGTTGTGAATGTCTTAGCTGAAGCCAGAGTCCAGGACTAAATCTGACCAAAAATCTGTAGAGTCACATCCAGTAGATACATTTTCATAAAGTGAGGTGAGGAAAAATTGGCATATTTTCTATATGTTTGACTAACAGACTTTCTATACTGATAGCCCTCTAAAAAAGACTGAGTGCTGAAACTGCAGAAAATTATGGTTTAATAAAGTATTAGTCTATTGTGTACACATTGGAGCAACCTGTCATATTGTACAGAATATGGATCACATTAAAGGTAGTAAAACTTTTGGTGATGGTGATACAATTTGGTGATATATATATATATATATATATATATATATATATATATATATATATATATATATATATATATATATATATATATATATATATATATATATATAACTTTTTAGATCTACTGTATATGCAAATATAAACCTTTAAACAACTTGATGTTACATGTGAGATTTTACTGTTTTAAAAATAAAAAAGCTGTTTAAAATTCTGCAATGATGTGTCTCTAAAAGGTTTGTGCTTTACATTAATTTAGACATTCTCTTCAAAGTAGAAAAACTGACATGTTAGACAGGGTTAATTAATAATCACTGTTTGTGAAAGATGCTCCAACCAAACATCCTGTCATACATTCAGTCTTTTAATCTTGAGTGGGTTTTTATCTGCTCACACTTCAGAAGGGTTAAATATTGACGACAGGGTAAATGTAGCAGAGCTGCTGTCATATTATGTGCCTGGAGGTGAGAAATAGGGAGCACATTATGTACTTTGCAGAGCTCATAAAGGAATTTCTACAGCTTCTGAGAAGATGGGTTCTGACAAGGTGACATTAAACGATGGGCTCAGCACTCAGGTGGGCTGACAAGGTTGAAAAAAAGTGGCTAAAGTATGCTTTTAGACAAGAAAACTGAACATAGCGACAGAAATAGGGCATACAGTGGCCTTGATTTATGTTTATTTACTAAATTTGTTTTGTCCAGCTTTCAATTAAAGTGTCAGACAGCAGCACTATTGAGTCTTTCAGATGTATGTTTGTTAAAGCTTTTTAGTGTGTCTGTGCAGATATTCCTGGTGAAGTTAGTATATTAAATAGATTAGTCCTGCACAATATTTAGGGCTTAGTCAAATAATGTGTTATTGCATGAGCGGTGAAGTTGTTCTTGGTATTGAAAAAACAACAAATTGTCTTTGCTCTGCTGAGAGGATCTGCAAGCGAACATTGCACAATTCATGAACCCAATCTGCTAACCAGGAGAGCTACTATACATTGAAAATAATGACCCTCTCTATTTCAGAGCATTCCCTGAAGACAGACAGTTACTTTTAATTCACTATTGCATGAATGAGCACACACTCACTCACATAATGGACCATGATAAGATTTAAAGGGTCCAAATTCTTTATCTCAGCAAAAGAGGAGCACTGATTCCTGACCTGAAGTCAGCACATCAGCAAAAAACTATAAGTCTCCACTCTGGTAGATAGTTATCGACCCACCCCATATTTATAGTGCTCCCTTTAGGGTTCGGTGTACAGTTATACTGTGTGTGTGTTTGATATCAACATAAGGTTGGCAGGGTGAGGACACTGAAAGATCCCTACTGGTGTGTGTCTGGGTAAGATAGATTTGGACTAACTAAAATATAATAAAAAAAAATTTATACTAAAATATAACATGTTATTTTATCTAGATTATTATTTTGTTTTGAGTGAGTACATTTTTGCTTGTATTATTTGTCCATAAAAAAGAATACACCAAACATCTCTGATCTTTACTATGGCGTTCTAAGGCAGGGGGTTTAAATAAAATTTATTTCATGTTTAGCAGCATCTATTTTCTGCCACCCATACAACCACTCAAAGGTAATGGGAAAACAAAACAACAAAAACATTTCTTAATGATGGACTAATAAATAAGTGTCCCCAGTATGGACTAGAAAGAAAGTGTGTCTTTTGATATCAAGAACAAATAAATAAAAAGGGTCATGTAATCTGATTTTCTTTGAATGTGTTGTTATAAGTGTCTCTCCAAAAGCAGTAAATGAGAATATGAAAAATAAAGAATAAAATGATGATTGATGAAATAATGATTTCCAGGTTGGATGCTCAGTGGCACAGTGGGTAGCACTGCTGCCTTGCAACAAGAAGGTTCTGGATTCAATTACCGGCCTGGGGTCTTTCTGTTTACATGTTCTTCCTGTGCATGCTGGGTTCTCTCTTGGTACTCCAGCTTCCTCCAACAATCCAAAGACATGACTCTTAGGTTAATTGACTTCTCTAAGTTCTCCGTAGGTGTGAGTGTTTGCATGAATGGTTGTTTGTCCTGTTTGTCTCTGTGTTGCCCTGCGATGGACCGGCGACCTGTCCAGGGTGTACCCTGCCTCTTGCCCGTAGACAGCTGGAGATAGGCACCATCACCCCTCGCGACCCCACTCGGGATAAGCGTGTAAGAAAATGGATGGATGGATGGATGGATGGGTTGATATCCATGTTTTAACCAATTATATAATGGTGTGCAATGTTGCAAATTTGTTAATTTCTTTCTCCACATCAGTAAGAAGAATTAGACAATTGTGATGGTGGTCCTTCTGTAGCTGGATGGATGGATGGATGGATGGATGGATGGATGGATGGATGGATGGATGGATGGATGGATGGATGGATGGATGGATCGATGGATGGATGGATGGATGGATCGATGGATGGATGGATGGATGGATGGAAGGAAGGACGGATTGATTAGTAGATAGACAGATGGACGGATGGATGGATGGAGGGATGATGTATTGGTAGGTGGATGGATGGAATGATTGACGGATGGACAAATGGATGGATGGTTGGACAGTCGGACCGGTGGATAGACTGACGGACAGCGGATGGATGGGCAGATGGATGGATGATGGATTGGTGGATGGATGGAATGATTGATGGATGGACGAATGGGTGGATGGATGGATGGTTGGACAGACGGACAGACAGACGGACGGATGGTTGGATGGACGGATGGATGGATGTTTTTTTTTAGTTTCCTCTTTGCCCTCGTGTGGAAGCTGAAATCATCAACCAGAAGATATAGATCTCCATGCCTTCCACCTTAGTATCAGCAATGTCTGTGTCATGGTGGGTTATATAGCTGCCTGAGCTGTTAATGTTTCCTAAGAAGGCTCTCCTTAATGAGCATAATTTTGGAGCCACCTCCAGTACACACACAGCCTATGTTACCCCAGAGGGCCTGTTCTGCTCTGTCAACCCGCACAATGCCTGACGATGGGAACATCATCTTGTTCACATACTTGACAAAACCTATTTGGAGACTTTTTCTACCGTTAATGTGATCTGCATTCTGTACAATGCGCCTCATTCTATCTCTGAGATCCATTTTTCCTGATATCTCTTTTTACTCTGTTTAAGATCTTTTGTTTCTCTCTTTTTCTCTTTTCCACTTCTCTTTTATCATCTTCTTTCATTCTCTTTCTGCTCACTTACTTTCTTCCACAAATTTTGTGTGGAGAAATTGGAACCAAGATACGATAGTAATGTCCTTTTACACGCTACACACCCAAATCGCTGAAATCGCAAACTCTTGCTCACACATGTGAATGCAGATGTCCACGGTGCTGTTCTGTATACTTACTGCAAAGTTTCTGGCTGCAAACTATTGAAGGCAGAGAAAGGAGACAAAAATTTATAAAAAAGTGGTGGTAACCAAGAGCTATGTCAGACTAAATATGCTCCGTATGTACGTCCTAGTTTCAGGGAAGAGAAATCCTTTCTCTCTCCCAGATATGCTTGCAGAATTATTTGTTGATACATTTATTTGTCTTTATGGCTCCTGCAGATACTGCCAGTTTATCATGATGACTGAAGTCATTCTGGATAACCACCCCCTAGCACTGCATGGTATTTGATCTTTTTTGTGTATTTTCTTATGTGAAAGTGTATTAGATTACATTCAAATTTGCATGTATTTGACCAGGAAGTACAAAATGCAGCAGAGAGACATAAATCATTAAGAAAATCAAATAACTAATGTTGTTCCCACTGTTTATGAATTCCAATATTCCACATACCTCTAAATTTAGATATCAGATACACTTTTAATATGTTATCCTTGTTAGGCAACTGAAGATTTCACATTTTGGCTTGATTTTTAGATCAGCACAGTCATCAAACAATCAATATTTGTTCATGATAGTTTTTTTTATATTGTCTCATCCTGTAAGCCTCTGACGTTTTGAGTATTGCTGAGTAACTTCATGTCACCAAACCCCAAACAAAAATTATGTGTCTTCAGACATAAAAAATGCAGTGCGAAGGAGAACAGGTATCAACTCCTGTTTAGATGGACTTGTGGCTCTTGGTGCAGAAACTAGATGGAGAGACAAAGTCAACAGAACTACATAAGATGATGAACTGGAAAAACAAAATATTCCTAGTTTTATTTCTTCCACCTGTTATCTGATGGATGAAATGTGGCTAAAATCTATTCTTAAATGTATTCTCATCACCAAGATTTCCTCCTCTTTTCTTAAAACCTATGATAGACCTGCAAAAATTATAATCAGATTTGGTTGTATTTTGAAATGCCACCATGGGCAGTGTTGAGAGACATGGCCAAGAACAGAGATAAATATAAGGCTTTATCCAGGTTTTGGTTGCATGAGTATCCCAGTTAAAACACTCTACTGACTTCTGACTAGTTTATAAAAACTAACCTGAGAATCAGTGTTCACAATTTCAACGACCGACTCGTCACTATGCCGTGTCTTTGAGAGAGATGAATTAATAGTGTTTTTAGTTAGTACTTGGAAGTCATTATATCACATAGGACGGTGTTGCTGTCATTGTTATTGTTGTAACAGAGGCTATAGTGACCATTTATATACAATGGAGAACAGGAGCATCTACAAGAAGCAAATTGGAATGCAGTCACTGAGATTACTTTACTTTTACTTCCCAGATTCGATTTTTCGAGGTAAACAAAAGCACCACTATACCCCAATGCAGGGCTGTTACATAGACATGTACCACCCTGGACAGCATGTAGTAGCAACACTTCAACCCATAGAGGGCAACACTATGATGTTTTATACCAAAATGTTACAGCTTTAATAGTAATATGAAAATAGAATGTATAATGGCAACTGATGGAACATGTTACAAATTATTTGCAGAAAATATATATTTAGGTTTTAGTTCATCTTCAAGTAGAAGGTTTGCATTTTGGTTCTTCAGATACATTTAAGTGTTCCCCTAGCTTGGTAGAATTATGGCTAACTGGAACTTTGTGTAATTAAACTTAAATAAATTCTTAAACAGATGAATTACCAGTTCAAATTGCAGTGGCCTGTAATTATCTTTGGTTGATGCTAAATAAACCAAAATATTTAGAAAATATTATTATATTTCTAGGTGGTAAATCGCTGTGGAATAAAAATAATAAATCTAATAAAATAGCGCTAAACAAACCCATATGCGACTGCACTTACAAAGTACTATAGAGTTTGAGCTTATTGGAGTGGTGGAGTACCATGTGAGTAGTCTCTCAGCCAAAACCTATAGCCATCAAATAATCACCAAACTAAACAGCTTTATCTTATTTGCTCTCATCATTTCCAAATTGTAACACACGCAATTACTCAGAGCTCAGCATTTTTCTGTATGTTCATATGAAGATGAAAGGAAGGAAATAAAAGTTGGCGTCACCGGTTTGATTCATTTTCGACATGTTCAGAGAGCAAACCTACTTTTTGACAACATATTTCATGCCTTATGATATTTTAGTGTACTGATGGAAATTTATTTAGCAAAAAACAAAGAAGCATTAGCATCGATGGATGTTCAGTTTAGGCCCCAGTTCAAAATATGGATCCTGCTGCTGACATAAATCATTCATATATACGTTCCTTCTTGGGTCTGCACAAAGCAATGCAACAGCCATAAATTCTCCATGTGCCTGTGTGGGCAGAGACAAGCGAATTATTGCTTTACTCAATCAAACAAATGAACCTATGTATGTGTGTAGGTGTGAGCACTGAGATGATAGTACTTCATCTTCGTATTCCCCTTATATTTTCATCAAAAAGGAGGAAGTTCTTTAGATAAGCGTTTCAGTAAAATGAAAGGACAATCCTGAAATAATAAGATTCACGCATATAAAGATATGAGTCTGAGACACAACATAGGATTAAATATGATCTTTAGTAAGTAATTCATACTCATTTTTTTGTATAAGCATGTTTTAGTGCATTATGTTTTCGTGCAATATTACTTTTAGGATTATTCAATTGTCAGAATATTGTGTCTCTAATAGTCTCTCTAGTGTTTCAGTGTCAGGTTGTTCATATTTGGTACTGATTTTAAATGTCTAGAAAAAACTATTCAGATGCTGAGGCCATCTTCTGGTTTACACCACACCAACAAGCCTCACCTAAATGTTTCTTCCTTCTTGATAGTTTGCCCATGATCCATCTTATCTGGCCTGTTCAGCCTGATTTCATTCCTCTGCTTTTTTCCTCACTGACCTCCAAACGTCTGTCGTAAATCAATCACATACACATGGATTTGGTGCAAGATACCAGATTTTAAGGAACTAAATGTTATAGTCTTGGTTCTGTTATGTTTCCTTTTGTGTATTCTGTCTTACTTTGTACCATGTTTTCTGGTGTTTGTGTTTTTCTGGTTCTTTTCAGCTCTCAGGTTTTTATTTGTTGCCCTCTGCGGCCCTCTTGTGTTCGTTCTCCTTTTTCCCTAGCTCCTTTCCTTGTTTCTGCTCTGTTTACACCTGCTCCCAATCTGCTCGTTAGCCCTCACTTTATTTCAGTCTCCCATAAATACTCTCTCTGTGCAGTTCTTCAGTGCTGGTTCCTTGTCTAACTTCCTCCTACTCTGTCTCTCTTTGACTTTGTTTTCATGTTTTGATTTTTGGATTTTGGATTCCTTGTTTCCAGTTTGTTTGGACTTTGTTCTCATGTTTGGATTTTTGGATTTCCTGCTTCTATGTTCACTTAACCTTTCATTAAACCCACATGAAAATCACCTCTGCCTCCTTGCCTCTGCATTTGGGTCAACAAATAACAACCAAATCCTGACACTAAATGCTTTTTTTTTTTAAATATACATTATATATGTCTGTTTAACATCTCTAATCAGTTATTATACATTGTGTGTGTATATATATATATATATATATATATATATATATATATATATATATATATATATATATATATATATATATATATATATATATACTGTTATTACATCAGCTTGGGACTGTAGAGTCACAGTTAATAAAGCTAATTTTATTGCTAGCTTAAGAGCTATAAAGAGTGTTTGAACGCTCTTCCTGATATGTTATACATAAAAGAAACAGCATCATCGAGTGCAATTACAACCGTGATACTCTTCTTACCTCTCTGGCTCAAGTGATTTAACTATATAGCATACTTTCACACAAGTGATGCGTCTGTGTTTCTGTTTATTTGTGAACTCACGTGTCGGAGCCATAGATTTGTCTCCATTATTTGATTCAATTCATCCTGCACAAAAACAAAGAGAATAAAAAAAGTCCCCATTTAAAATAGTATAAAAAGGTTGCTTGTATGGGAAAACCGCTAAATTTGCTGGGAATAACAAAAACAATACAGTTCTTTCTCCTTTTTGTTTGAATTCATTCAAATTGTTCATATTCTTGTGTCAGCTTTTTAAACCAAACAAATTGCTTTTCTTTATTAGGTACACTGATCTCCAAACTCAAATCAAAACCTCAAACCTATTGTGGCCGCCTGTTGGTTTTCGTAAGAAACCGGAGTATCTGCTATTTCTCCACACATTGCATTAGTTTTTAGAACTCACACCTTTTGCTCTTACAATATCAGCCATGATGTTTCTTCACCACTCTAGTGCTTCAACCCCTCCTAAAAAAAAAAAAAAAAAAAAAAAATCAGAGCAAAGACTAGACATTTACATTTATGCCTTCTGGAAGCTTTTAGAAGCCCCTCACTCCTTTACTCCATTAAATTCACCTCAGTGCCACGATCATACCATGAAGAAAAAATGGCCCATCGGGATTTCATTGCTTAGGGTTGAAAATAAAAGCTCATCTCTGGGTCAAGGGGATGCGATGCAGATCTTTGGATGTGCATAATTCATCATGGGATAAAAGTTCCAGTGAAGTGGATGGATATTTTTATGTGTTGTGCTCCACTTCAGGAAGAAAAATGGCAGATGTTTGAATCGAATGAACAAGGGCAGGTTTAGGAGTGCAGCAGGTATGCGGACTGAAAGGAAATGGAATGAAGGAGGAATAAAATGCAAGGAAATCCAGCAAAAATAGGAGAGGATTTGGGACTCAGCTTTCACAACAGAAATGAATTAAACATTTCATGACAGGACAGCAGGGCAGGTTCACCAGCATCAAGGTAAAGAGTCCTGGCAGAAACACTGATTTGTGCTCAGTCCTCTCTTTCAAATGCCTCTCTAATATGACTGGCAAAGAGGAGCATGTCATTACAGCAGACTGTGAACACAGCATTTGTTGGGTGGATATACAGGAGACATCAAAGGCACATTACTTACATTGTACTTATTTTGGTTTTCTTCATCCTGTTCTTTTTGTACACCTGCTGCCTCACTGGATCAGACTGGGTAAACTGATTCCTAAACACATGAAAACTGGCGAAAGAAAACACTGTTTTAGTAAAGAAGGGACGTGCATCGTAGGAATCAGAAATTCTTTGTGTTTTTCTTATTTGCATCTTTTGTTCTTTCCATGTTTTGTTTGCTGTTTTAATAAAAAAAAAGAACAGAACAGAATAACCATCCACCACATGAAAAAAATGTTCTTCAGCTAAGCTTAAGTAAAAATAAAACAAGAATATACCTAATAAAAACAATAAACTAGAGCAATATAGAACAAGAATAAAATACAATTCCAATAGATTCCAGTACTTGTTCCTGTGGGCTGGTGAGTTTATTCAAATAAATACAGTAGTTCACATATTGATTACCTGGAATCCCCCTCATCAGTATGGATCTTTATTCTTTTCCCTTACTTATTTTCCTGGATTGTGTTTTTGCAGCCGAAGTCTGAGTATCTTCCTTACCAGTGGTATGTTATTGGTTTTTAGTGGGACTTGCAATAAAGCTAATAAACATTTTGTTTTCACCTCAACTTTCTCTTACGTTCCTTTCTCTGTTGTTCCATCTCACCGGGTCTATGGTTCACAGAACAATTATTTGAGATACAGATATAACTAAAATCCACACACTAAAAATAAGTAGAAGCTAAGGTCAGAGTGCTTCTCCAATTAGAGTTTGATGGGACTCTTCATCTGTCAAGTCATCCCCCAAAAATTCAAACCTCACTGCTTGTTTCCTATCAGCAACATTTTTTCGTTAAACTATGGTGTCTACTTAAAATATATATATATTTTTAATATATACACAGAAATAAAATCAAAGTTTCTTATCCAGCTATTTCTTTTCAAAAGACAGTGTTTCTTTCCCCCTCTCATCCTGGAGGATAAAGCCACAGGCTAAAAGAGTGATACTGTAATACCAACAGTGGCTGTTCAGCCATGATTCATGGTCTGAGTTAATATTTATGTCACATGTGCTTCAAGCTGGTCGACTTTTACTCGAGGAGATGAGCAGAGGCTGAATTATTTATTTACATATCAGGGAGTATAGCTGCTCACTGTTAACGCAGGTTTTTGTTCATTTTTAACATCTACATGTTGAATTAAAGTGTGTAGTTATCTTTTCTTCTCTCTTTATCTCTCATATCTTGTTAGAATACCTATAAAATACTGAAGGTAAATTCTAACAAAGTAAATTACAATGCCTTGAAAAAATATATATATATGTACCTTACAAGACAGTCTGTGTTTATTTTGGCTCTCCTCCTTAGTTAATGTTTTTAAAGCCAAGTTCAGAACTACTATATGTGTGTCTTTGCAGCTCAAGCTCAGTTTGGATTAATTATACCTCATCTTAATACTTTAAAACATTTAATTGTAGTTTGTGCAGGTTTGGGCTAGGTGAGCTTCTGTTTCCAGATGTGTGTGCATCATCAATTCAATCAGTGTCTAAAATAAAGCATCCTTACACTTAGGTTCCAGAGTGGTGGTCTTTAGAAGGTGCTAAGGTGATGAAAAGTCTTAGTTTCCCTGCAGGTTTCTTATAACAATGGCCTATTTTTTTTAAATCATTTGTTGATCAATATTTGTTGAGGAGAATAATGCTGATGAGGATTCTCAGTCATCCAGGTCATAGTCACTCTTTAAAAGTTAAAAAAAAACAATCCACTGGACTTGGTTTCCAAGGTTTGAAGATGTTTCGCTTCCCCTCCAGGAAGCTTTCTCAAGTCCAGTGGATTGTTTTTCTTAAACTTTTACAAAATTGTTGAGGAGAAGAAAAATTTTTGGGCTGCACAGTGGATAGCACTGTTGCCTTGCAGCAAGATGGTTCTGGGTTTGATTCCCGGCCCTGGGCTCCTTCTTCATGGAGTTTGCATTTTCTCCCTGTTCATGCGTGGGTTCTCTCCGTGTACTCCGGCTTCCTCCCACAGTCCAATCCAAAGACATGACTCCTCGGGTGTGGTTATGTGTGTGAATGGTTGTCTCTGTGTTGCCCTGCGATGGATTGGCGACCTGTCCAGGGTGTACCTCACCTCTCGCCCATTGACAGCTGGAGATAGACACCAGCTGGAATAAGCATGACAGAAAATGGTTGGATGGAAGAAAATATTTCAGATATCAATTGGTTACATCACTTAGATATATGGAGCCCCATTTCCCCCACTCTGATGGAAAAAAAAAACCTACCTATCTCATAATTATGAGACACTATCTCATAATAATGGGATATTATGAGATACCGAAGACATAATAGCTAAGTTTTTTTTTCAGATTGGCGGAAATTTGCTCCCATACATTTGCACACTGTTTTTTTTTAGGTCTCAAAAATGATTTAAAAGAGTGGCAAATACATCTTGTTTTTAAAAAGAAAAAGGACAAGCAATGGGAGCCCTGTCATCCGTCTTTTTTAACCTTACAGTAATACGTTAAGTCGGTCACATAAAATGCCAATAGCTTATATTGAAGTTCAATGCAATCAATCAATCTGCCATTTGTTGGGGTATACATAAGGTCCAGTTAGTCTTCCTATCAGGTGGGTTTAAGAGGAATATTTCGCACTATTACATTTGCATAGAGACGTCCTAGTCTACAATTGCGTAGGGGGCCACCCAGGTGTCAGTTACGGGCCCCTGAGAGGTCGGGGCCCCTAAGCAACTGCAGTCTCTGCTTACCGATAGTTACGCCATTGCATCAGTGGATAAATGGATGGTAAAAACATTATGTTTTAAAATTAGGTTCATGAAAGAAGTCGCTCTGAGACCAGAAATTCAGATTATTTTTCTAACTTGAAACTTTCAACTCTCCTTCTTGGTCTTTTACTCATGATCTTTCTTCGGCTCGGTTTGGGATCGCATCTTTGCTTCGTTTTGTCAGGTGGCGCTAAACCGAGCGTATAAAATCCAGGGCTAAAATTAACCCAATCAGGGTTACCTCGAGGCGGATAACAGACTAACAGGGAGCTCTCAGCGAGCATCCTAATGAGGCGGGCATGGGAACAGTCTTCTCTGCGTAAAGCGGCGCACTGCTGCTGTTTAGTGGCTGAGGATAGACACCGCAAGCCAGAAGCTCCTCAGAAAACCTCCCAGCTTCTCGTAAAAGTGAAGCTTTGTTCTACAGAGAAACGATTCTAACTTCAAGTGAAAAATAAGGCAGTCAATCAGGATCATAAACAGGAGTTTAAATTAAACAGGCGCTTAGTGATGCTGACATGCTTATTTTCTTACTATCTGCTTTTACAGTTCATCTCCCATCCCTTTTAGGTAGAAACTTTCATGAACTCGAGATCCTACATATATAATTCAAACATTTATAAAGTTTGCATGAACTAATCAATAATTTTCTTTGACCTTATTAAGTTTAAACACGCAGGGAGCATCTATATCTGTCCATTTGCTGATCTGTAAAGCAGTCCGTGGATGCGCCAAAGTGGAGCTGCGTCTCCATAGGGGAGGGATGAATCCAGTCAAGTTTGGATGGAAGAGCGCACGGTCACAGAAACACCGACTGCACCAGGAGAGACACCGAACATTTCCCTATGCACCTTATTTCTCTCAGTGGTCACGCTGACTGCTGCGCTGGGCTTTTGTTTTAGTAAATTGAGAGGAACACAGGAGGAAAAGATGCTTTCATTGAGGTGGTCTTTGCTGTTTCTTCTAATCGTTTTGCAAACTCAAGGTAAGTGGTTTAGCTTAAAGAAAAAAAAACTGCAAATGTGCAGCAATCTATGCTATTAAAGAAATAGTTTCGAATAAACTGAGCGCGTGAATGAGCGGTCGCTCTTAATAGATTATATTTTTCTTATTGAAAGGTAGAAAACCTCTGAGTTTGTTTGCATTTTTATTTATTTTTTTTGGCTGATCTAAGTTGAACTTTTCTCCTACTGAAACGTTGCAAACACTGATTTGGTTTCTTGTAAGTAAGGCTTTTCATAATTAGGAATCAAAAAAATCAATTTAGATATTAATGAGCATTAAAACTGTTCCCAATGACATTAACTGGGTCACTGAGAGAAAAGCAATAAATTGCAAATACATTTCGATGAAGGCAAATTTTGCTCAAGGCAAGATTTCATGAAACCAAAACAGATGAATAATCTCTTCAGAGGACGTGTTCTCCCGGCTTTATTCTTCCCCTTGGTGAGGTAGAATTATTCAGGGCATGTGCCTTCACTGTTTATTCTGGCAAAGGGGAGATATGTTGTCTTCAATCAGCAGACTGAGTCAGCTGAAGGCAAAAGATATAAAACCTTCTCACAGCATGGGATGTCACTGCATAAATCTAATGACCTTAGTTGCTTAAGATCATAGCTCAAATATAAAACAGCTCCCATACGTTTTCGCTCGTGTTAAAATGTGTGGTGTTAAACTTTGAAGTAATTTAAATATATATTCTCTTATTTTGTGATCTCTTTGACAACTATGGTTCAATTGTTTATTTCTAAGAAGTTCTATCAGGTTTGTCTTTAAGGAATTTAGAGAAACACAAACGGGTCAGTAAACATGAGTTTGACCTGAGGTAGACATAAAGAAAAGATCTGGGAAAAAGAACCCCTGAAAAAGTCAAAGGGTAATAAAGAACCAACAGTAAGGAGTAAAGGAAAAAGGGCAGATAGACTGACATTCTTTAGTTTGGCTAGAAGGACGGGGCATTAATGGGACAAGAGGAAAGGCAAGGCAAAACCAAAATTAAAGGGGTGGTGGTGTTGTGGAAGAAAAAGGATCTAAAGGTGTTAGAATTCATCCAAAATCCTAATCACTGACCATTGCTGAGCTGAGAGCTTGGTTCTGAGCTGCAGGAACACTTGGAACGCACAAACATTTCAATGCTGTGGCATATCAAAGCCTAATGGCTAATATTTGCTCCTGGGGCATAAACAGCAGCTATCTGATTCATGCATGGTGGCAGATTGTCTTTCTTCTGGTTTATCAGCCTTCATGCATAACCCTAAAAGATTATTCACTCTTTCTCTGTTTTTCTTCAAAGACTCGTAATTAATCAGACCTTCTCTAATAATAGTTGCTGGTGGTTTAGAACTATTTCTAAACCAGCAG
The DNA here is from genome assembly GCF_016077235.1 of Cyprinodon tularosa. Lineage (NCBI taxonomy): Eukaryota > Metazoa > Chordata > Actinopteri > Cyprinodontiformes > Cyprinodontidae > Cyprinodon > Cyprinodon tularosa. The sequence goes on from NW_024039644.1 coordinate 276,659, forward strand.
CAATTATAAACTTGTCTTTCTGATTTTAGTTGCTGTTTAAGACAAGTCTGTAAATTCCAACCACTTGAAAAGCACATTTGTTAAAGGACAGCCGAGATAAATCCGTTGCCTTCCCTGGTATTACCTGTACACAGAAGAGACTCAAGAATCTTGTTTATTATACAAAATGTAATGTTTAGAGATATCTTTTTTTCTTTCTGCTGGTGAGATGGCGTATTTTTACCAACTTTGTTCATCCCATTCTTAGGGCTTTTTTTGTTGTTTCCTTTTATGTTGGACGTTTCCCACTGCTGCATCGTTTGTTAAGCAGTTTTTTTTCCCCAGTATTGCTATTCTTGCCTTTTACATACTTTTTGGTGTCTGTTTTGACATTGGTGTTGACTCTTAGCTTTTAAGTTTTGTGCTTGTGTTACATTTGGTAGTTGGTTTCTGTCCCTTTAGAGTCACTCTCATGTCCACTTGGGATACATTCTCATTTATGCAGTCATTTGTATTTCTTTATTAAGTACTGCTGTTTACTCCACTTTTTAAACTCCTCTATTGTTAAATGAGATTGCAAAGTACGGAAATCTAAAAGTACCTCTAATAAAAATATAAACTAAGCACTAGAAAATTCAACCAGACAAAAAAATAGCATTTGAATATTTATTAAAGATAATTCCTGTGGATAATAGCACCCTGTCAGTGACAGGAACGGAAACCCCTGCAAATGGGTAATCAGGGTGATGGCAAGAAAACTCAGATTCAGAAAACAGGTTCAGCAAGGTACTCACACTCAGGAACAAACAGGTCTGGGGATGAGGCTTGAATCGGTGGTCAGAGAATGGAAGCAGGGTCAGAACTGTGATGGCAGATTCAGGTAAAGATATCCAAGTGCTGAGGCTTGAGGCAGGTGGTCAATAGGCAGAAATGGGCTTGTGGTCCAAAACATAAGATAGCAGAAGAATACATAAACAGGCATGTTATCAAGGTAAGGAATGAATGCTGGATATCTACTCACACAGTGGCTTTCAAAAATCTGGCACTGAGAGAGCAATGGTAGAGGTTTATAAAGCCAGAAGACAAAGTGAACTGGGTCACACTTAATGGAAGTCGCGATTGTTATCACAGGGCCACTTATCACAGTGAAGAGCAATAGTGATCAGTTAGACCAGAATCATAAAAGAACGAGAAATAAATACAGAAAAAATAAAAACAAATAGATGTTATGTTATGAAATTTGCAGATAAACACTATAGATAAAAAAATGCATAAAGGTTCAGTTTATTTGAGAAAAAAATTAGATAATTTGTGCAGCACCATCTCAAAATTAATGCCATCTCGAAAGAGTATGGCATGTATGGCATCCAATATTGAGCAGTTTCAATCAAGATGACACATTTTCTAATGGTAAGGCTACTATGGTAAGGCTACTCTAACTGTATGGGTTCTCTTCCATCCTTTATGACATAAAATTGGCTTATAGCTCCACTGTTTATTTTTTTATTTCCTAGACAGAGCAAACTATGGACCTAGATTATATCCACCTTTTTTAAGACACAAAGTATTTTAAAATCAGTACTTGTATGTTCCTTCGTGTTTCTGCTTCTGTCATATTGAACCCTCAGTCAGCTATTGCAGAAGGCCACTAACAGAGCCTGGTTCTGCTGGAGGTTTCTTCCTTCAAAATGGGAGTTTTCCCTCTCTACTATCCCTCAGTGAAAGGGATGGCTCCAGTTCTACTGTGGCCACATGCTCATCCAGAAGGAGCAAATCCTGCAAGGTCTGCGCTATCAGTCGGGCTTCCTTAGATTAAAAACTTTTAACCAATCTGTATGAATGTTTTGATTGAATTGTCTATGTACAGTGTCTTGAGATAACATGTTTTCTGAATTGCTGCTATATAAGTTAGCTAAATTGAAGTTGAATGATTCACTTGACTCCTGTTCATACATGTAGTCATATATTTGAATTTTCTTTGCAATTTTATGCTTTTAGCTGTACAGAATAGAGAGCCCCTTGCACTCAACCAGTAAAATTTGTCCATTTGTGCACTCAACAATCTTTCTGAACCTAAGAAGTCCATCTAAGAGTATGGACATACATTTTATGCAACAACAGACCACAGCCTGTGAACTGCTATGTAAAGGTCAATATGATGGTCATTATTCCTCAAACAGAAATAGGAATTGCATCTTATTTCTCACAGTTAAGTGTAAGTATGTATCAAATGTCCGAGTGTAAATACAAGTGGTAAATTGAAGCAGAATATCCATTAAGGTTGGATAGTAGTGAGGCTTAAGGGGGTTTTAAGGTAAATAATTGGGGTGTTTGTTAAACCAGAGGCTATATGAATGCATGACTGATGATCCAGTGAATTGTGGTGTGTGTTTCTGCAGCTGTGTGGTGGAAAGGTTAAAATCACTGTAATATTTATAAAGCAGTGACACAGAACAAAAGGGTGTGTGGTATGTTTTGCAAACTGAGTCACAAAGACACATCCTGCTTCAGCCCTCGCAGTTCCGTCAGCATCCACAGTTTACCTGAAAACCAACAAGCCGTGGAAAATGTGGTTAATATGCAGTAGTTTAATTTAGATTTTGATCTAAAAACCAAATAGGGAGCTTAACCAAGCCTGTCTAAATTCTAAAAGGATAGGATGCCTACTTTTTTTTATACCAAAACATAAATCAGACTTATGGAGATCACTGAATATATGTTTTTGAGGTACAAATTACAACGGGAAAATACAAAAAGCACTAATATAAACAGCTGTTTACTTGGCAGGATAAAAAAAAAAAAGACTAACCTGCTGAGTTTATTTCCTGCTGTATTTATTTATATTCTTTTTCTCTTTGTAGTCTTCTTTTAGAATGGAAAAATTCCAACACATCATGTTTTTATATTTCAGCTGATGGTTTTCTTTTTTTCCTCTTTTTTGATTCAGTTTTCATTCTCATTTGCATTGCTTGCTATTGCTACATGACAGTTTTATCATAAAAAAACCTATGTGAGTGATGATAAAACTACTAATGTATCCCATATATATTTCTATTCAATTCAGTTTATCTATATACTGTAGCACTAATTCAAAACACCTGTAATCTCAAGGCACTTTACAGTTCAACAGATCATACAGTCAAATTGATTCAAAGTTTTCTATCTACGTAAAACCAGTTGATTGCATCGACTCATTGACTCGAAGGCAATCCCTCACACTAAGCATGCTTGTAGCGATAGTGCGTCGCTTCCAGGGGTCTTTCATTATCAGGATTGTTCTGCCCCTTAGTCAACCATTCCGGGTGGGTCCTGCTCTTCAAAAGCCAGGTCATTTGTGCTGCTAGGCGTTCATGGAGAGAAGTCAGTTTCTTCAGTCAGTAGGAGAAGATCATGTCTGGGCCTGGTGCTTTCCATTTTTTCATACCTGAGAGTCATCCAGGTCATGGATGAAAAGTTCAGTTTATGCAGCTGGGCGTGAAGTCTTTTGTAGAAGCCTTTTTGCCTCCCACCCAAGAGGCCTCTTCAGGTCTATCTGGTGGTCCAGAGCACTGGTGGTGTTAATCTCAGTGCTCCCCAGATGCCTAAACTGAAAATTTCAAGCCTGTTTCTGTGACGGTCGGAGTAGAGATCGTAGTTAGTGCTGTATTCACATCAGCCCGGAGATCATCTGGTAGCACCTTAAATTAGCTGGCCGTTGCCGGGGTACACAGGTTCTTATCTGAGCCATGATTTTATTTCTTAGGTCAGTAGTCCTCCTATTTAGTTGAGCTGGAATCATTGGGACCAATATCAGGAAGGTTGATGGTGGTCTTCTCATCTGACCTTGTATCTTCAAAAAAAACAATATCCACTATTGTCACATGTTAACATGTTAAACATCTATGTGATATGTGTGCACGAAAGGGCTTGATTTAATCCTCTTGGAATCAAAGGGTATGATTTAATGAGTGTATCTTCAGCAGATTGCTAGCTCTACCAGTGTGAGCATCATGACAGCAATATTTTAGGCAAAAGGCTTTTCTTTTTTATCTGACCAGTAATAGAAAATATACTGAATATTATTTATCTTTATGTAAATCCCTTTATTGTACCACAATGGGGAAATTCACTCTCTGCATTTGACCTATCCTCTTCACGAGCAGTGGGCTGTCATTGTGTGGCACCTGGAGAGCAGTGTGGGGTTATCTGTTTTGTTCAGGAACCCAGCGTGCAGGCTGTGGGGTAGGAACCAGGTCCTTGCAACCTTCTCAGAGCCCAGGCACACTGCTCTAACCACTTGGCCAACACTCCCCCAGTACACCTGTATTTCATATAATATATTTCTTGTCCTCCTCTCCTCTCGTACTCCTCTTAGCGCAGCGCTGGCACGGCACATACTAAGCAGCTATCAGACACTATGAACTCTGGATTCACATAATCTCCTGAGTGACATCTTAAGAAGGCTTTGCTTTCAGTTTCTCTCCTCTCACCTTTCACTCCTTCTTCTCATCTAGGTGTTTTTTCTGCTTTCATTTTATTTTGGTGTATCTCTTTTATTGTCTCTGGAGGGCTGTCATCAAGAGTTCATCAGCAACTGGCTTTATAGTGTCGTTGTTCTTCAGTACAGTGAAGAAGGGTTATATTCTGCCTTAGAAGAAGGAAACTTGAGAAAAAAAGGGTCAGTAGGATTTCATCAGTAAGATTTTAAGGAAGTCCGTTCCAATTAACAGGTTTTTACCTCTTATCTTCCTAGACTTAATTTAGGCAAATGATGATAGTATTTTAAAACTAATTTATTTTCTAAGAAAAATAATAAAAGCTACTCTGAAAAATTTCCATTTTTCTTTAGACAGAGGAAGCTCCTCAAACCTCATGAAATATTTATTTTAGTATTTTAGAACTCAAGAGCCTTTATTATCATTACAAACCTAGGGTGAAATTTTGTAAGGACACATGGTTTAGATTAAAAAAGAGATAAAAATATACACACAAAAATATATGGCACTCTGGGAGGAAAAATGGCTCACTTATAGCAGCTGAAAAAATACTTCTAGAAGTATCACATGGAATAATTATATAAATTCTCCTAGAAGTGTACATGGTGATGTAGCATGGTGAACTGAATTTATATAAAGTGCAACTTGTGCTATAGCAGCCTATGAATGGCCATTGGTCATGAAATGGACTGCTTCAACAATGCAGTCTTATTAACTTGGTGACACCCATAATAATGTGAATAGTCCAATATTTTTCACTTAGCAGTTCTTTGTCGTTTTAGCTTTGTTTTGTGGTTCTAATCTTGTTGAAGACCAATGACCTGTGATTGAGACAAAGCTTTCTGATGCTGGACAGCACACTTCTCTCTAGCCTCACATGATAATCTTGAGATTTTAATGCACCCTGCAGAGATTGAAGACATCCTGTGGCAGAAAATTTGAAGCAGTTCCACAACACAACAGATTCTCCTCAAAGTATGACTGTATAGGGAAAGTGTTATTTTCTTGACATGCTTCATTTTTTCCATCTGTGAACATAGAGCTGATGGCCTTTTTCAAAAAGTTCAATTTTTTTCCCTAATCTGTCCATAAGACTGCCTCCAACAAGCTTTGCAGCTGTCAACATGTGGTTTGGCAAATTCTGGTCTGGCTTTTTATGACTTTCAACAATGGTGTCCTCCTTGGTCGTCTCCCGTTAAGCCCACTTTGGCTCAAACAGCAACGAATGTTGCAACCTGACACTGATATTCCTTCAGCTTGAAGTTCACCTTTAATCTCCAGAAGTTTTCCTGGGCTCTATTTTTTGCATTCATGTTATCGTTCTATTTGTCATCAGTATTCCTCCTATAGCCACGTACATCGAGTTTGGCTACACTTCCATCTTAAATTTCTGAATAGTGACAACCATTTAGCTGGGCGACCCACACACAAATGGCAGAAAGCCTTTGCCAAAAAAAAAAAAAAGAAAGCCTCTGCACACTTTCCAATTTTATCTAAAAGACAGCCAGGAACTGTTGATCCAAAAGCTTCCAGTCAGCATCCAGTCCTTCTTATACAGCCCAAAGCATTACCATATAAGGTGATGCTAGAACCACACTTGTCACCATATGCAGGAAATAAGAATATCCATTTTGGCTGACCCACACAGAAGAGTGAACAGATATAGAAATGGACAAATGCAACAGTTATTTAAAATAAAAAAATAAATCAATCTTCAACAGTCTGCATAATTTAATAAAAAAAACAAACAAGGAAATTCACTTTGCATTTAACTCATCCCCTTAGTGGAGATTAGTTGCACACCAATCATTTGCTCTGGACCAAATCACCAATGTTGTGCTAATTCCAAACCTCTCCTCGTTTCAACATAACTCAATCACTTCCCCCCAAAGCTATTTAATCAAATAAAACTCCACAATAAGGGTTTAGGTGAGATTGATCAACCTTCAAAATCTCAACAATGGACAGCTTTAGTGTTATTTCTTGGCTTAACATGCGTCACAGACTACACAATTACAGAAACAGAGAACATCGCTTGGAGTTTTGGCGTTACATCCATAGTTATCTGATATGCTGATCCTGCCTTTGAAACCACCTCTACCGGATCTTTACCAGAGTGATACACTGTATATACCAAGCGGCCTCGGAAGATGGGCGCTCACACTGAGTCTGGTTCTGCTGGAGGTTCCTTCTTGTTAATAGGGAGTTTTCCTCTCCACTGTCACTACAAAAATGATTGGTGAGAGGGATTCCTTTGAGTCAGTGATTAAATACAGTCAGCTGGATTTCTTTAAATGGAAACCTTTGAACCAATCTGACTGTATGATTTGGCTGAATTGTGATCACATGTTGTGGCACTATATAAATAAACTGAATTGGATAAGTATGGCTGGCTAGGCTCTATCATATACGTTGAACAAAATATAAACTAATTAATCAAATGTCTATATTAGCTTGATTACTTCTGCTTTTGGCCAACGCCAACAAGTAATTACACATCTTAGACTTGTTTCAATAAAAGGTTTTACTCCAACGGTTTGAAGAAAAAGCCTTAAAGACTCCAATATCACAAAAATAGCCAAACTCCAAAAAGCTATTCAATGAAAATCTGCATTGAACATTAGGAAATCAAAAAGCCTGGCTTCCTCCAGTTCACTCAAAGTCATGACTAAATCTGATTAGACTAATTATAGAGAGAGTTGCAACCGATCACAGTTTTTCATTGAACTGTTTTTGCTTGTATCTGATTTTTTCTTTTTTCCACACTTTGTTAGTCTTATGGTCTCAATTTGCATTTTGTTTTTCTTTTCTTTTTTAACTTCAGACTGTTTTGCATCTAAAGCGGAGGACCGACTTTTCAGGAAGCTTTTCAGGCGGTACAACCAGTTCATCAGACCAGTGGAGAATGTTTCGGACCCTGTTACTGTGGAGTTTGAGGTCTCCATCTCGCAGCTTGTGAAAGTTGTAAGTTTTCCATTCCTTGAAACATACTCTTGACCTACATAAAAAGGCAATGAGAGCAGAACTTAGTCCAGTGTTTTGAATGTTTTTTAAATGCTATGTACTAACACAGTTGTTTTCTTTTTGTGTATGTGTGTGCGGGGAGGGGGATGAGAATTTAGCTGCTACAAATTCTCATGTGAAAGGGCCCTTTTGTTCAAATCAATCAAAAGAAAATCTTTAGATTAAGAGGAACATTTCCTAAAGGAAACTTTTTGTTATTGGACTGACTTGCACCTATATATGCATGCTTGGCAAGGTGGGATCAATCTAGAGGGAGTGCACTGACCTGACTGTGTGGGTGTGATCTGATGAAATTGTCTTGTCTGTCTGTGCATGCATTCTCATGTGGCCGGGGTTGGCTGATGGGCTCCTGTGGGTGGCTTAGGTACAATCGTGAGAATCCCTGGACCGTAAATCAAACCTGGATGAGTAATATAGAGAATAGAAAAGAGGGGGTGACACTTTTACCTCTATATATTATTAAGATGACCTTTTCAGCTGGACAACTAATACTAGAGAGGACACAGAAAGGAGAAAGAACAGTTTTATTTTTTGTTATTCCCAGCAAGTTTAGCGGTTTTCCCATTCAAGCAACCTTTTTATACAATTTCAAATGGGGACTTTTTTATTCTCTTTTTTTTTTGCAGGATGAGGTGAATCAAATAATGGAAACAAATCTATGGCTCCGACACGTGAGTTCACAAACAGACACACAGATGCATCACATGTGTGAAAGTATGCTATATAGTTAAATCACTGGAGCCAGAGAGGTCAGAACAGTATCACGGTTGTACTTGCAACCATGTATAACATATCAGGAAGAGCATTCAAATACTTAAAAAGCAACAAATAAAGAACCTGAAAGCTCTTAAGCTAGCGATAAAATTAGCTTTATTACTTGAGACACTCTGAGATCTACAGTCCCAAGCATATATTCACAGTATATATATATATATATATATATTTATATATATATATTTATATATATATACTGCATAAAAAAATTTAATTTTCATTGCAAATGAATTAATTAAATCAAGTAATTTCTAGATAAAGTAAAACACCATACGGTTTCAGTGACAGTAAATTTGCCTTTTGATTGAAACTCATGGCCAGGATAATCTACGCCACCTGAGCCTATCAGGAATCAGCCAGGCAATCAAAATATAAAGTTGGTGGATGGATAAATGGAAAAACCAGTGTAGCATGCACTGGTTAATTAAAAATCTTCTGGGTCATGACTGGGTTATTAATCCATCTCGCTAATGAATAAATTCATATTTAGCGGCATTCAAATAGCCAAGGCTGATGGATCCACAGCTCATAAAACGTCACCTGCAGGTGTGTGAAACAGTAAGAGTGTGCAATAATCCTTTAATTGTCAGCAAGGAATTTATTCATAGTTTCACTCTTCTCTTCGTATATATATATATATATATATATATATATATATATATATCTGTTGTAGGGATTTTTGACTCTGTATAAATTATAGTTGATAAATTTGTCCTGAAGAAGGAGCAAATGAAACTGCTCTGTGAAATTTGATCACACAGTAGTACACATACAAGGCTTTTAAGAAGCAGAAAACAGTTTCTTGTTTCTTAAAAGCCAAATACATTTTTCTTTTTATTTCTAAAGAGATTTTTTGCTCCCAGTCACCAGTTTACAAGTTAGATATTTCTGATATCTACCCAATTCCAACAAAAAAAAAATGTATGTGTAAAAACTTGCTTAATCGCTTCTTGAATGAGTTCCTTACATGTAAACAAGAAGTTGCTTCCCAAGATTGGTAATATAAATTTTACACTTTAATATGTGATATAAACATAATCGATCCTTAATCTTTCAGAAATTGGGAGGATGACCTGAAAAAATTGCCTCTGATTTCATAAACCAGCATATTTAGCTCTTTCATCTGCTCCATTTTTAATAGTTCTTTAAGACAAGACAAGAATGCAGCCAGGGAGGTAATATATTTTAATATGATTTTATCCAGTATTTAATTAATACTGAAAAAACGATGATGCTATTTTATGCATTTCTTTACTCCTCATTTATAAGAATCCCATGCAATATTAATGGAAGTATTTTTTTTCAGGAGTTCCTTACAAAATCCTGCAGTATCATTACACAGAGAAAATTAGACATAGAATGAGAAAAACTACAGTATAATATTTTCAAAATATTTTGATGTTTCTCTTTCAGATTTGGAATGACTACAAGTTAAAATGGAAGCCAGCAGAGTTTGATGGAATAGAATTCATCAGAGTTCCATCAAACAAGATTTGGAGACCTGACATAGTTCTCTACAACAAGTGAGGCTTTCACCTTTATCTGTCAAAATTCTTCTGTACTTGTCACGCCTTAGCTTTGAGTTGGACCAAAATGCAGAGACAGAGAAAGCAAATTGTTTTTTTTTTATTTTTAAGGAAAAGCAAGTAACAAAATAGGTGAAGAAGTTGTTGGTGAAGATTCTCAGTCATCCAGGTCATACTCATTCCAAAAAAAAAAGAAAAACAATCCAGTGGACTTTGTTTCTAACCAAGTCTTGTTGGGCTACTGTATAAAACCTCGAACACAACGCTATTCCTGACATTTTGAATTGAAAAAGCTTTTTGGATAGGAAGCGAAACATCTTCAAAGTTGGAAACGCGGTGTAGAAATTACAAAAACAACAGGAAACATAGGGAGTCAGAGAAGAACAAAAAAACAGGAATCCCGAGAGTAGCAGGAGCAGAGAAAATACCAGGTTGATAACCATAAGAACCACTGAGGAGAAAGAGCAATAGAACAGCTTCTAGATACTCGGTCTGAATCCCAATCTGGCCCCTAAAGACTTGCCCTAAGCACTAACCCTCTGTTTGCATGTTCCTTTGGAAGGTCTGCCACATTAAGGGCTTTCCCAAACCATGTAGTGGGTAAGGCTAGTGGACGATTCAGCCCTTAAATAGCATGTCTGCATCAGTGCAGGCTCACTGGAATTTGGAAGCAGGTGTAAGAGCAAACTAGTGGTGGCGGAAAGATGTGCATTCAAATGAAAGTTATGCTGGTTTCTGCATCTTCATCACACTGACAGAAAATCACAAGTTAGGAAATAGAAAAAATGATGTCATGAATCCCTAAATGGAAGGTCCTCTTTGAAATAGTTTTATTTGACTGGTTAGTGACTGGGGAGTGTTGGTCTAGTGGTTAGAGCAGTGGGCTTGTGCTCTGAAATGGTTGCAAGTAACCGGTATTGTCCCCACAACCTGTACCCTGGGTTCCTGAGTAAGACCCTAAACCCCACACTGCTCCCCGGGCCCCACACAATGGTAGCCCACTGCTCCCCAAAGGGATGGGTTAAATGCAGAGATAAATGTCTACAATGTGAGAACAATAAATGTAAATTACCAATAGATTTATTTTTAAGAAAATGCCAAATGTTTGCTGTTATGTTAACCTGTGCCAAAGAGATACAGCTATGAACACGCTTTATGAATGACTGCATTCCCTCCAGTGAAAGGGAATGCAGTCATTCATAAAGCGTGTTCATAGCTGTAGCTCTTGTGATTTTCTGTCAGTGTGATTTAACTGGGAGTGACATTTGATAGTTAGGGGGTAGTGTTTAGGGCAGTTTAGGATTGGGCTGCACTGGAATTTGGTTGTGGGTTTAACAGCGATTTTATAGTGGAGGACACATGTTCCAAAGGTTTGCTGCATCTTTGTCACATTGACAGCAAATTAGGAAAAGGAAAAACATGTAATTTATTACAAAAAGGTAGGTCCTCTTGAAATAGTTTTATTTGACTGTATCACTTTGTTTTCTAATGTTTGATTTCATGTCAACTTGCAACACAGAGCTACAGCCATGCACTGGATATCACTATGTAGCCATAGCAACAGTTGTTTTCATTTCGAGTGTATAAAGAGGACGTCTCATTCTCATTTATACCCCCCAGTCAAGATGCCTTCCACAGCTGCGAGTGTGACTTTATCGGGAATGACTCGATAGTGAAGGGATAGTGCATAGGGGCAGTCTGGGATTGGGCCAGAGCACAGAGAGAGTGGCAACAGGGAGCAAGGGAGAGTAAACAGGGAAACTAGGAAAATCTATCTAAAATTCACAAAGCACAAATTAAAGACAAGACTTACATAACCTAGAATAACTATGGAAATACCAAACTAATCAAGGAGGGAAGTCAGGAGAAAAAGGCAACAATAATCAAAACTAGAAAAAAACTCCAAAAATAACCCTAACAACCCTGATCCTGACAGAGCTGATATAATTTCTTTTAGGAACTGTTTTTTGACTACCTCAAAAATAAACAAAACTGAAAACTAAATTATTACTATCGAGAGCAAAAGCCAAGAAAGTTGTTCAGCTTCTGAAATATTTGAGTACTAATTTATAAAAAAAAAAAAAAAAGTTTAATATGATATGTTTAATATGATGATCCTCTTATTGGATGAAATATTTGCTTTTTCTTCATGTCCTACTAAACTCCACTTGTGTTATGTCCTTTCAATCCTTGGCTGCCTGGGAAATATATTGCTATCCCTACTGAACAGTGCTGTAGGTGACTTCCTTGTAGAGGACAAGACCAAAGCCTTGCTGAAGTTTGATGGCACGATCACCTGGGTTCCTCCTGCTATTTTCAAATCCTCCTGTCCAATGGATATCACCTACTTTCCTTTTGATTATCAAAACTGCTCCATGAAGTTTGGCTCCTGGACTTACGATAAAGCCAAGATTGACCTGGTACTCATCGGATCCAAGGTCAGTAGTTGCATCAAATTTCAAAAAAAAAAAAAAAAAAATTGAAATTGACTTCACAAAAAAAAAAAAAAAAAAATGCCTTTTTCCTCTTTTCAAATGACCTCTTTGAACACATTTAGGCATAAATATGTAAGAGCTTAGTAAAAGCTGGATGTAGGTGTGTCTCTCCCTCCAAACACCTGAATCCGATGTTTGAAGGACCTCCTCAGCATGCAGTCTAGTCCTGCTACTGACTTGATTATCTGTTTCAGCTTTGTTGAAGCAGAGACACAATAAAAAAGCTGCAGGATATCAGACCTTGAGGACCGAAATAGAGGAACCCTTGTCTAGACTTTGACTAAACCATTCTGATGTTCCTCACAATTCTATCAGTTTCTATGTAATTGCCCTGTTGGAAAGTGAAGGAGTTTAAAATAGCTTCTAATAGGTTTTCAACCTGGATCATCCTATATGTTTAGCCTAATCTTTTCTATCAAGTGATGGAAGCAATAGTTTCCACTCACCAATATTTTCTATCCCATTTCTAATTGCTTTATGGCAAAGTTGAAATCATGTTAAAATTAAACTGGAAAACTAATAACTTCTGAAACTAATTGGGTAAACTTTATAGGTAGTTTCCAGGGGCTCAGTTAAACAACCCCCTGTTTTTTTCTTTCATATATCAATCTAATCACACTGTTTGTAAAACTGCTTTGGAATTTACAATAAAGTGCACCAATTTAATTGATCCACCATGAGCAAATGTAACTTGTATGCAAGCACTACACTAACTTTCAAGAATTAATTAAAACATGGATCCTAATGGAATTTGTTAGATCAAGCTTTAGGACAGCAATGAAACACACACACAGCATGCAACTTTAGTAGACACTGCTCAGAGATGACTTGCCGGTGAAGAAATCAGGCATTAGAGAATAAAAACAAATTAATATGCATCTCAGTAAAACAAAGCAAAATAACAAAACATGATTTTGAAATTCACTTCAATATAACAAAAAGTGAAATTCCTTTGAAAATAAATCTGAACACACACAAACAACAGTGGAAATTATTGTTACTAAATGTAAAGCAGTCAATAATATTACTACTTTTTCGAGGTACAACCTATAATTTCTATAAATATGAATTACTATGTGAATAAGAAGATAATAAAAAATGGATTCCATGATTTATCTCTGCATATGAAACCCAGCTATTTCCTTGTCTTTTTTGAATACTCTGGCTGTTTCGTAACGGCTTTGGTTGTATTTAATTTGCCTTTAATCTTTTATCAACTGTAGATAAACATCCTTGCAAAGATGGTACTCTAGTGGCTTCACATTTATGATTTTATTACTATGCTTTTAACGTCCCTCTGAGTTAGTTTTATATAATAAACCTGATTTAAAATGAACGATCTCTTAAGCCTTTGTCTGTTGCTGTTCTTGTAGTTGATTATTCAGTTTTTAAAATTTGACCCGTTTCCTAGGTAAACCTGAAGGACTTCTGGGAAAGCGGGGAATGGGAAGTCATTGATGCTCCAGGCTACAAACATGACATCAAATATAACTGCTGTGAGGAAATCTACACGGACATCACATACTCCTTCTACATCCGGCGCCTGCCTCTGTTCTACACCATCAACCTCATCATCCCCTGCCTCCTCATCTCTTTCCTCACAGTGCTGGTTTTCTACCTCCCATCTGACTGTGGAGAGAAGGTCACGCTCTGTATCTCTGTCCTGCTCTCCCTCACTGTGTTCCTGCTTGTTATCACAGAGACCATTCCCTCAACGTCACTGGTCATCCCTCTCATCGGAGAGTACCTGCTCTTCACAATGATCTTCGTCACACTCAGCATAGTCATCACTGTGTTCGTACTAAATGTGCACTATCGCACACCAATGACCCACACCATGACATGTTGGGTGCGGTCGGTATTTCTCAAAGTGCTGCCAAGGATTATGCTAATGCGTAGGCCTATTGATGAGGAGGGTAAGGCCGGGTGGTTGGAAAGCAGTGGGGAAGCAGGAGGAGCTGGAGGGGGAGGAGGAGGCGGTGGAGGGAAAGGAAGGAAGAAGTGCAAGAGCAGCTTAAAACAGGTAAGGGATACCTACTTTTTAACTGGTAGTCTGCTTAAGAAAAACTCATCCTGGTGAGTTTTGTTTTTTTTAAAGTTTTAACTAACTCAAAAAAGAAATATAAATTTGTATTGTAGAAAATGGTTTTAATGACATTCTATCCTTAAAAACAATTAACCCTACTTAAATCAAATAACTTCTGGAGGAGACTTCTTGGAGCCATCGACCAATCTTTTCCATGGTGCTATAGAAAGTTTGACACCTTCTACAAGGTCATATTAATGAGACCATGATCTGGGCTTTAACTTGTCATGGAACATATCAGTTATGGATTCATATTTTTACATCATCTGACATCAGGCTTGTATAAAATCTTTGCCTCTTAATATATTAAAAGTCACTTGTTTCACTATAACTCCTGCATAATTCCTGAAGCCTATACATTTAGCATTTCTTCTAATGTATTACCTTCATCTCTATGTTGAAGTAAAATATACTGGCCGCAGTGCTGTCAAATGTGGGCTCTCTGGTGGTTTTAATCAATAAGGGTGTTGAGAGGATCCTGCTAACCAATCATGGTAAACAGGTGTTGTCGATGATTTACAGTGAAGGTCATGAGGTTCGTTTTCATCAGCTTTTTCAAATGTGTATTTTGAAATATAACATAAAAAAACATGAATAAATCATCAAATTCAAATAAACTCCCTCACATTCACAAAGAGTTAGTTAGTTTGAAATGGGTTTTTGCTTTTGCAAAAAAAGGGTTGATTCACAATATGGGAGATGGTAACACTTTTTTCGAATCAGCTCTGACGTTGCAAACTTTTAATCACAAGGCTGATCAGCTGTGTCTGCTGTAGGCGTCTTCCTAAATTTTCAGATTATGCACGAAAACATGGCTGGAAGCTACATCGACATCACTAACCAACATGTTGATGTTAGAACAATTTGTCTTATAGCAACACATTCATTAAAACTTCCCTCCATTACTTATGGCAGCCTCCGCTTTCTGCTTATTACAGCAAAGCATGACGACGTACTGTATGACGACATAATGCTATGTGTTGTTTGGTTAATTTACTTTAAACCAAATGGAAACCCCATAAATTTGCATTTCCCTTTTTTTTCAAATGTTTTAAACTTTGCTTAAAATTAGCACTTTAGTTGTAGGGGAACGTGGCTAGAGTGGTTTTCCATTGCCTGGTTTTGTCAAATCTGAAAGGACTGATTCATAATCACTCAAGTGTCAAGTAATACTTTTACACGACAGATGGTTCTGTAGGTCCTAGATCTTCTTGTTTTCCCCCAGCAGGTCGGAGGAGGATCTCTCAACTGTCTGGAAGTCAGTGGGGATACTAAGCTCTCGACCATGGAGGGCTGCACTAGCAAGAAATGTCCTTGCCCCGGTCTGCATGTGAGGGAGATCCCAGAGACACCAGAGTTGGGAAAGCTGAGTCCACAGAGCATAAACACAGTGATGGCCTTCTCTGTAGTCTCACCTGAGATCAAACAGGCCATTGAGAGCGTCAAGTACATAGCCGAGAACATGAGGAGTCGAAACAAGGCTAAAGAGGTGATGGCTTCTTTCTGCTTTTCAAATTTTTTTGCTGATGTTGACTTTACACTCTAAGATTAGATTATTGCACATAAAGGTTTGGGGTGCAGTCAGTGTCATGTGTGCTAATAAAGAGAATGAGAAATCCCTCTCTGCAGCTTTCAAATTATACTTTTTATGAATCTAGAGGGATTTTTGGCAGTTTAAAAAACAGGGGTAATGGTTTTATTTTTTAACCGTCTACTGTAATACAGAAAAACAACAAAAAGAAAAGCAGCCATTTAGGTGTTGATGTGTGGTAAATATTATTTACCCCAAAAAATTACATTAAAGGAAACTCATGGATGTGTTAAAATTGTGTTTAAATCTTAGATTGACCATCTTGTATTTAAAAAATCTATGAAATGAATTAGTGAGGCACAACGTAAAGACAGCCTAGAAAGAGTGATTATGAGAACAATTTAGCTGATTACTCTGTGTGTACAGACAAGAACAGTTTTTAAAATGTTTAGTTTTACATTTGAACTCTCTGTGTTGCTGTTGTCATCATATTATAAAACCAAATATTACTTTGTTGGTTTTCCAGAGAAATCTTAAAACCAATTCGCACAAAAAATAACTTTCTCTCTCTGTTATACAGGTGCTGGTCATAAAATTAGAATATCATGAAAAAGTGGATTGATTTCAGTAATTCCATTTAAAAAGTGAAACTTGTATATTATATTCATACATTACATACAAACTCATATATTTCAGATGTTTATTTTGTTTAATTTTGATGATTACAAATGACAACAAATGAAAATCTCAAATTCATCATATCAGAAAATTAGAATATTGTGAAAAGGTTCAAAATTGATGGCCCCTGGTGCCACACTCTAATCAGCTAATTAACTCAAACCACCTGCAAAAGCCTTTAAATGGTCTTTCAGTCTAGTTCTATAGGCTACACAATCATGGGGAAGACTGCTGACTTGACAGTTGTCCAAAAGACGACCATCGACACCTTGCACAAGGAGGGCAAGACACAAAAGGTCATCGCTAAAGAGGCTGGCTGTTCACAGAGCTCAGTGTCCAAGCACATTAATAGAGAGGCGAAGGGAAGGAAAAGATGTGGTCGAAAAAAGTGTACAAGCAAGAGAGATAACCGCACCCTGGAGAGGATTGTGAAACAAAACCCATTCAAAAATGTGGGGGAGATTCACAAAGAGTGGACTGCAGCTGGAGTGAGTGCTTCAAGAACCACCACACACAGACGTATGAAAGACATGGGTTTCTGCTGTCGCATTCCTTGTGTCAAGCCACTCTTGAACCACAGACAGCGTCAGAAGCGTCTTGCCTGGGCTAAAGAGAAACAGGACTGGACTGCTGGTGAGTGGTCCAAAGTCATGTTCTCTGATGAAAGTAAATTTTGCATTTCCTTTGGAAATCAAGGTCCCAGAGTCTGGAGGAAAAGAAGAGAGGCACTTCATCCACGTTGCTTGAAGTCCAGTGTAAAGTTTCCACAGTCAGTGATGGTTTGGGGTGCCATGTCATCTGCTGGTGTTGGTCCATTGTGTTTTCTGAGGTCCAGGGTCAACGCAGCCACATACCAGGAAGTTTTAGAGCACTTCATGCTTCCTGCAGCTGACCAACTTTTTGGAGATGCAGATTTCATTTTCCAACAGGACTTGGCACCTGCACACAGTGCCAAAGCTACCAGTACCTGGTTGAAGGACCATGGTATCCCTGTTCTTAATTGGCCAGCAAACTCTCCTGACCTTAACCCCATAGAAAATCTATGGGGTATTGTGAAGAAGAAGATGCAATACACAAGACCCAACAATTCAGAAGAGCTAAAAGCCACTATTAGAGCAACCTGGGCTATCATAACACCTGAGCAGTGCCACAGACTGATCGACTCCATGCCACGCCGCATTGCTGCAGTAATACAGGCCAAAGGAGGCCCAACTAAATACTGAGTGCTGTACATGCTCATACTTTTCATGTTCATACTTTTCAGTTGGCCAACATTTCTATAAATCCTTTGTTTTTATTGGTCTTCAGTAATATTCTAATTTTCTGATATGATGAATTTGAGATTTTCATTTGTTGTCATTTGTAATCATCAAAATTAAACAAAATAAACATCTGAAATATATGAGTTTGTATGTAATGTATGAATATAATATACAAGTTTCACTTTTTAAATGGAATTACTGAAATCAATCTACTTTTTCATGATATTCTAATTTTATGACCAGCACCTGTACAGTTTAAATGAATTGCTCAATGGGCTACAAACGCAGCAGCAGTTCGATTGCTTAAAACTGTAGGCCAAAAAACATTCTGTCAGAATTACAGACTAGGAGCTGCGGTCAAAATTAGCTTCAGGGAATAGACTGCTTTGAGAGTTAACAATGCTGTTAGAACTGAGTGTGTATTTAAGGCTCGTCCTCTTTTTCTGTGAGATTTAAGGAAAGAGGAGGAAATCTGAAGAGGAAACAAAATCATTGATATGAAAAAGCTGAGGCTCAAACTGATTTTCAAATTTATTGATGCTGTGGATTGAGTTTGACTATCATAGGTATTTATCAATGTATAAATAGCCGTTTAATTTTATATTGACTCTCTTTTAGTGCTCAGTTTACTCTTATCCTGACCTTACCCATTTGTCATTTTTGCTATTATATCTTATTATGTTAAAAACTACAACTACATTTTTTTTTTTGCCTTCTTTTCTACTCATAGGTGGAAGACGACTGGAAGTATGTGGCTATGGTCATTGACAGAATCTTCCTCTGGGTCTTTGTGACCGTGTGCATCCTGGGGACCATGGGCCTGTTTATCCAACCTCTTTGTGGTTTTGTCTCCTAAACATCTTAAAACTTAGGGTTCTCAGTGACAGTTTGATAATAATCACAAAACACTTATTTCTTGGTTAACTGATGGTAGGATGTGGCTCTGAGTCCTATAACACAACTGCATGTGCTGATTTCATTCAGTAATAATCAAGTGAAGTTAAAAGATGACATTATGAATACATTTATTATTATATAAAATATGACAATACATAAGGCTGTAATGCAGTAATTGGATATCTTTGACAGCTCATTACTTTGACATAACTGATAATGTCTGAATCCAAAGTCATGCACTCTTCTTTGTCAAAGTCTACTATTAAAAAAATAGTAAACAAATTATTTTTTTCAGTTTGAATTGAAACTAGCAGCACATTCAGTAACATTTTTGGGCTTGAACCTCCTCCAATATTTGCTAAAGAACTGAAGGTTTTTAGAGCCAACAAATGACAAACTCTCTCTAAATAACTGAACAAAACCGCCCTCCAACAAAGTACATAGCTGTTAAAGCAATATAAGCTTCTCAGTGTTATTCTCTGAGCCTCTGTTGTAACAGGCGAATCTAATTATTG
This sequence comes from Cyprinodon tularosa, assembly GCF_016077235.1. Lineage (NCBI taxonomy): Eukaryota > Metazoa > Chordata > Actinopteri > Cyprinodontiformes > Cyprinodontidae > Cyprinodon > Cyprinodon tularosa. The sequence continues at coordinate 295,901 of NW_024039644.1, forward strand.
TTTTCCTATAGTTTATTTATTTTTTCAAATTTTAAGTGTCTGGTTTTCCTTGCAGGCTTTTTTTTTTCAGGATGCTGTAATTACAAAGTATGTCATTATAGATGCCATGTCCTGTTGTCTTATAACGCATTGAATTGCCTTGTAAATGCTTTCTGAAATCATGCTTGATTAGTTTCTCTTAAAATAGCATCTCATTTATGATTTCATCAGAGGACTCTTAATGCCTGATTCCATGGCTAATAATTAAACCTATTTTCATTGTCAGTTAGGATTAGTCTTATTACTGAATGCAGAAGCGTATAAGATACATGCATGAGGGATGTGATGAATGCTCTCCCCTTGGAGCTTGGTTATACAGTGAATTAATGATTACTGTAACTAATAATAAATCAATATGTCTCTCTGCTTCTAATATGCTTTAATTGCACAATAGGACGGCTATTTGCTCAGTTTGAACTCTGCAAAAAGTACCAACAATTTATTAAATGCAAAACCAATTAAATCACTCTTCTTTCACTGCTTAAACCCATGGCCTATTTCATTAGGGGATCTTAAAAATAGGCCATGGCTTAAATTTCTGGATTACTTGTTAGCATTAGCACAAACAGTACACCAGCAGCCTCACAGCATATTTTAGCTGGATGATGTGGTGAATTTAAAGCTCAGATGACCAACTGTTGCAACCAGTAATGTAAAAATACTGTTTGCAACATGTGCTCCTTAAGCACGACACACTGGCCCCTTGGGGGAATGGATACTGTGCCAGCTAACATAACTAGAAAGAAGCCAAAACGGGCTGAGATTTACTGGAACTGGACAAATTTGGAAATGTGGTACAGGAACAATGAGCATACATTTTGAGTGTGGGATCAAGGCTCAGACTCTCAGGTCCATTACAAACTGGACCACTAACAGCACGACAGATGCGTTTTATGCTTATGCAGGAAGTACCCATAATTCAACAGTGCTATTCTTTAACCATAACAGTCAAAACTGCAGCCACCTCAGAGCAATGTTTTCCTGACGTCTTTATTATTAATTAACTGGATATATATATATATATATATATATATATATATATATATATATATATATATATATATATATATATATATATATATATATATATATATATATATATATATATATATTTTTTTTTTTTTTTTTTTTTTTTTTTTTTTTTTCTTTTTTATTTTACTAACTTGCCGCTGTAAAAGGTTTTCTGATTGGCTGTAAACTGTTTTCACTGACCTTGTTAGTCCACCGTAATCTCTCCTTTGAAATCGGGGTCTGTGTACCCTCTGTTTATGCTGTGGATACCCCATAGTCTGGCTGGCCAGGCTAATCCAGATAGGGATCAGAGCTTGGCATCAAGCACATGAAAGCATGGATACATCCTGGCTTGTCTTCATGCATGGCTGTTGGTGATATTATAACAATAGGTGGACATATTTAGCACACAACCAGTCCCTTAGTGCCACATCAATATTGTGAACATAAAAGTCAACCTGAGCATTTTTGCTGACCATAACCAGCACTTATATTTTAGCTGCATACCAATTGCTTCTACGGTCCATCTATTACAGCACATTTAGAACACATGTGGGATGTTTTGGTTTCACTACATAGAAGTGTAGCCAACCAATGAATAGTAAAAGCCAGAGGCCATCTTGTCAATCTGGACTAAAATCTCAAAATGTTTTTCTTATAACTTGTTGAAGCTATGCCACTGTCATGAAACTCTATGTCATGAAATAAATGTTTTTTTTTTTTGTGGGGGGGGCGTTTTTTTTTTTTTTTTAGAAATAAATGAAAACCTGAAGACCATATCTAAAACAGACATTAATGATTAATGGACATGTTTGCATAGTGTTAATGTTAATGCTCTTTCTGTATCTTGTTTTTTTGTTGTTTTGTTACAATGTTTATAATTTATTTAAATAAACTTACATGCTTTTTTCCTTGTTTAAAGTTTCCATGTGGATGCATGTACTGATATTTTGTCTGAAAAATCTACAATAATTCCACAATATTTCTTTGATGGATCTGTTTCGACAATCCTTTTTTCCTTAAGTTGAGATAGTTTGTAATAACCAGTGTCATCCCAAGTCTTTGAGAGTACAACAATGCATATTGGATATTTTTGGGGATGTTTGCTCAAATTTTCAAACAAGTAGTTGTTTTCATTTTCTTCTTTTTAGTCCTCTTACTTTATTCTTACCAGGGAATGTATGTTGATGTTTAACACAAGAATGCTCATGATATAGATATAAACACAAGAATGTAAAAGTTAATCTCTTTAACCAAAAGCTCTGTAGCAAAACAGAGCCTTTAAATGCAGTCTTCACATTTGAAAAGGTTTCCATTTTGAATAATGTATGTGTACAGGAATTACAGGGGTCTAATTCCCAGTCTTCTTTTGTCGGGATGAATTACCGTATGTATTACCTTAAGTCTTGTTTGTTCTTTAGATATTGATTTAATTGTTTGTTTAATGAATAACAATTTAGAGCTACAGTAAATAAGGACCATGCTACTGCAAGTTAATTATTTGAATTATTAATCATAGAATAGGTCAACCTGTCAGTTTCTATGGTAGTAGTTACATTGGCCAGCAATGGGCATGTGGTTCATATGGCATGTCCAAACTCTGACACTGACTCAACAGGCAAATAAATTGTGTATAATTAAGAATTAAATGTACTACTCAGAATCAGAATGCCTTTATTGCCATTATACTCAATACAATGAGATTTTCACTTATGACATCACAGTTTCCTTAGTTGAGGTGAAAAGGAGATCCTTAACAGTATGATGATTTATTTGTCTTTTTATAAGGTAGAGCTATCTGATGTTTCTAACTTAATAAATCTGCACTGGCATAAAACAATAATAATAGTTTTAACCTGGAGAGACTCACAGGGAGGCAAGTGACATGAATTTGTATTGACATTTTTGGCACTAAGACCCTCATAGAAGATATGAAGCTTAGTATTGATGATGATAATTATATGGGCAAATTTAGGAGAATGAGATGTCTTCTCCTCAGGGCCTTGAGACTGGTGGTGGACATTTAAAATAAAGAAGAAGGGAGCTGAATTAGGAGGAAGACCAAGGGTGTGGAACGGGCTACAGCAGATTGGAGACAGGAACTTGACCCTGATGAAGGAGCCTTTAAAGGAAATTCCTGGATGCTATTAGCAGTTGAGGAGGCCTGGAGAGACGGAGAAGATTGGCAGTGGTAGATGGCATGGCAGTCTGGATGTGCAGGTAAGCTGGCAGACTTTTCAGCATTGAAAGTATGCCAAGGCTCAAATAAATCAAACAATTATTGTTAAGGACTTCATATATGAAATTCTTTAAAAAAGATGCAGAGGTTCTGCAGGGAGATAATTTGGATAACCAGACTGGTGCAGCATGCCAGATCTTTTGTTGCAAATTTGTGAAATGTATAGTTTGTGGAGGCTTAAGGGTTGATTAACTGCCCGTGCAGTTTTATTTACAGAATCTGCAATATGTGGGTCATTTACAATGATCGCTGCAAACGAAGAAAAAAAATAATCTGCTCTGCTTGTACAAAGATGTTTGCACATGTCTTAGGGCTTGCAGACCTTCTAAAGATCAGACCCTAAGTTGGATATTCTGCCTCTGACCTAATGTTTATTTTTCCTAAAACCAAAGAAGTGAAGCTGATTTGTTATCCAAACAAGAGCTATATGCTAATCGCTCTTTTCATGCAGGTTGGAATTACTGTAAACTCAAACATGCCTGAAGCTAAGTCCCGATCCTTCAGTTTTCCCTCCAGGCTAAAACCCCTTGAAGTGTCTGACTGACTTCTTTGTTAGCCCTTTGATTGATGACAGGCTGACTAGTTCTTGTCTGTTTTACTGTGAAAATACTTTAAGCTTTCCAGCACCTGACATCTTCACTCTTCCAATCCTCTGGGCTGACATATGATTTTTTTCCTACCCTTTTTGAAAGTAACTTTTTTTTCAGTTTCAGCAGTTTACTCACCTCCTGTCAGCAGACAGAATGTTTGAGCCCTCTTGCCAAATGCTCTCTTCTGTTAAGCAGACTCTTGTTTTATTGGGTAGGTTTGGAGAACAGCTTAGACATAGGAATCTAGGGTTAAAAAAATAGAAACAGTGGTACACTCAAGTATAGATAACAGAATAGAAAGTCTTGTGTTGCACAGGCTGCATTTACCAACTAGAAAGTAGGCAATGTTAGTCTATCTAATATACATTATTTTTATTAAAGACATCACTTTGATTTCCTGCATTGATTCTTTAAGCACAAATCTTAAATGCAGAACAACTGTAGACTACTGTGTTATTCATAGGACAACTTGCTCCATGCAGAGGCTCAGGACAAATCAGAAAGCAGTTGCCTCACTGTGCAATCTTCTCTGTGCTAAATTATTGTACCATCAGAGCATGAAACATGTGACAGCTGCCTAGAGGCTTTGGAGGCCTTAGTGAGTCGACTAACAGGGACAGCAGAGCTCATGGCCACTCGACGCCTGATCCTAAAAGGAACATGTGGTACTGTACTTGATGACATGGACAAAAACCTATGTTATGCAACTAATTTATTCAGTGAATTTAAGGTCAGTGAGGTTTGAAATGCAACTTTTGTTGCGATAAAGTTTCATGGTTTTGGTTCTGTTTAAGTTTTATCTTTGAGCTTTCATTTATTTTACTTCCATTTTGTGGTTTCATACAATAGTTATTTTTGATTGTATTTAAGTTCTTATGTATGTATTGTTCACCCTCTTGTGTCAGTCTCCTTCTCCTATCTCCCTTCTAGCCCTTTCGTGCATAGTGGTCACTACAGTGGACAGTTATTAAATGGTTGTTTTCTCTTAAATGAACATGTTTTAATGTCACATTTGCACATGTTACTACAGTGGACGCTAATGTATCATCCTGCCACTTGTCAAACTGCCACCTACTCGTCAGCCTTTGCAAGTGACTTTTTTTTCCTCAAAAAAAAAAAAAATGGCCGACAGAGGAGCACATGGGTTGTGAGGGAGAGGAATATCTGCTCATTCCTTATATTCTAGGCGATCCTTGCAGGTAAAAAAAATATGGGGACATCAAGTAACAATAGTTTTCTTTAAAACAAAACAAAACAAGGTTATATCAGTTGCACAAATGCGCATTGTCCACCCAAGTGGACATGTTACCAACTCCCTAAAGAAAGTATATTTTTAAAAAAAAATTTATGAAAATGTTTTTTTCATTCCTAAAGAGTAATAAAAACACTTGGTAAAAAAATCATAACATATACTATCATAATTCATGCATGAAAGGGCTAGAATCCTCTGTTTACACCTGCTCCCAATCTGCTGATTAGCCTGTTGTTGTTGTTTTTTTCTATCTCCCGTATATGCACCTCCTGTTCAGTCACTGTTGCTGGTTTGTCGATGTTTCTTTGCCCCCTTGTTGTGAGTATTGCTGGTTCTCAGTTTTTGTGGATTTTGCTGCAGTTACCCTTTTTGTTATTAAATTCGCAAGTAACCACCTTCAGCTTCAGTGTCTGCATTGGGTTCCTGTCAAACCTCCACCCAAATTGACATAAAGGTATTTACAAAAAATTAAATTATGTTAAGTTGAATTACATATTGCCTGTATGGTTGATCTTATAGAAGAAGCAAAAAGCCAAAAGAAAACTATTAGCGTGGTTTGGCCAATAGGTATAATTTGTTAAGGGTCAACTTTTCATGAAAATACAGTACACTGTAAGAAAGATACTTTTCTGTCTGATTTTTTTTGTAATTTGTTTTTTTTTTTTACAGAATATCTTTCTTTAAATATTTCTTGTCATCAGACAAGAAATATTCATATAAATTATATATTTATATACATATCAAAACGACTCTGATAGATACAGATGAAAGATCCATAAAAATTATTTATGCCACATTTTTCTGCAGTGTGACTGTAGCCATGCTCAAATGGAAAAACAGAAATGGCAACAAACAGTGGTGAAAACTGTAAGTACAGTCAGAGAAGGCTGACCTGTTTGAATCTACAGTAGTAGCCATTAAAATTTTCCCCACTTTCCTTGATGGGTCCTTGGCTGTTCCCCCTAAAATTCCCTTTTAAACATCAATCTTTGTACTAAAATATTCTCTCTGTCTTGATTTGTGGACATTAAGATCTAAAGAGAAGCGTTATCTCCTGGTCACAACCTATTATTCAGTGAAAGGGGTGGAGTCAGTAAAAAAATATGCACCGCCAGGAGAAGGGCAGTGGCTGGAAGTTGGAGGGGATTTTCCTGGGAGCTGCAGGGAAGTGGGCTGGCATTCGGCTGGCGTTTGATTGGGAAGGGCCGTTCTGAATTAGTATAGCCAAATTCTTCTGGCCTCCTCACTTTGGAGAACCCAGTCTAAGTAGAACGTCACTTCAGAGGATGCTGTTGCCAGATTCAAACACAGCCATTGTCCTTCTATCATATCCTTATGGGGGAATGAGCCTCATGAGGGAGGCGTACAGGGAACATCCGAAACAATGTCTGAGACACCTCAGCTTACTCTTGTTGATGTGAAGGAGAAAGCTGCTCTACTCTGAGCCACCCCGGCATGGCAGAGCTCCTTACAGTATCTCTAAGGGAGTGCTCAGTCACCATGCGCAGGAAGATAATTTCAACCACTTATATGTAGGATTTTGTTTTTTTGGTCATGATCCAGATTTACTGACCATAGTCAAGTGGTGGGTCATTTTTTAGGCAGGATTTTGTAAAGGGAAGGACCTCAATAGGACAAAAATTGGAAAAAACATGTCTGAGCCGTCCAAGAATATTGCTTTTTATATGAACAGATCAGACAAAACATAGATGTTCTCTATTCAATGTGGCATTGGTCTTTGGCGAGACGAGGGATGAGCGAAAACTTACCATAACAAGACAGTCGTAGATAAGCTTCTCCCAGTACTGGCTAAGTAAGAGCTATGGCTTTTTTTAATATTCCATAGAAACCATTAATATCTCTCAGTGGACTTTAGAAAACTTTATTTAAATCTATATAAAGAAAATATACGTAAACATTATATCATGTTTACCAGGTCCTAAAATCATCTTAGAAAATTCAAACTCAGATATTAAGGACACTCTTATTTAAAAATAAAACAATGAAGCCAAAACTAAACATTGAAAAAAAAAATTATAATAATGTCAAAATCCAGACATTTGTACAAAGTATGTACCAAGAACATAAAGGGATGTACTTTAACTTTTTATATTTATCAACTACAGCATCACAAAGAAATGAAAACTTTGGTGTAACCTTTATTATTAACATTAATGTTAATCAGTTTTGTCAAACTTTATAAAGCCCTCTTAAACTTTTAGATAGCCTTTACTATCTTTTTTTAGCAGTATATGCATTGCTAACTTTTCTTTTCTTTTTTTAAATAAAATCTATAAACTTGTGGGATACTGGAGGAGGAAGAGATAGAGAGGAAAAGAAGAAACAAAGATTGTGCTTTGGTCCACAGCAGCTGACGGGTGTTTCTCTGAAGCCTAGTTGGAGGCAGCATATCACAAGATTTAATGTTCGATGTTAAACTGAGCTACACTTCAGATGAAACAGTGGGAGGGAACTGCACAATACTGCTGCAAGCGTGGTGTGGGGTTATCTTTGTATCATAACAAAAATATATCATACTGAGAGCTGTTTTCAGGAAAAATAAATACTTCAATTTCAGTTATAAACTTAAACGTTCTATGAGAAGAATAAATTAACTATGAGTGTTTATGTTTAAACACTATGTTCTATGATAAACTTAACTCAGTTTTTTGTCAAAATAAAGCCACAATCCTTGTTACATTTCATTGGAATTATATGCAATATAAGAGAAAACTGTGAGGTGTGAGAGAAATGACAGGTGGTTTTCAAATTATAGGTGAAAGCATGCATTTGAATTTGGCACCAGTGAGTCAGTACTTTTAAGAAACATTTTGAGTTGCACTGTTACCACCATTTAAATTATGTAAAAGCTCTATTTCTGTCTTTCTTTTTCTTTCTACCATTTACACTTTTCATTAAGAACGATTCTTTCTTTTAAGAAAAAAACTCTCACAATTTCCTTACAAAAATCCCTATCATGCTCAGGGCTAGTTGGTATGAATATTCAGTGTAATTTGTGGATGGTTTGTTGTTGGAGCTTTATTCTCAGTACGCATTACAGCGAGCACACTCATAACTTGAGCCTCAAATGAAGGGCCCTGAAAATGAAAAGAAATTCACTCACTCAAGTCTTCAAAGAATCCACAGAAGTCAGAACAGTATGTTTGGTTCATTCAGTAATAAGTATATACTTTCAGGCTTTGTAATAATGGATCATTATTATGTAAAAGCAGTTGCTCTAAAGAACTGCAGAGTTTTTAGAAAGGGTTTTTAGGGTTTAAATTTGCATCAATAACTGCATATAGCTGTGTGTGAGAATGTGTGTGTTTTTATGGCCGACACGCAGGTACAGAAAGAGGGCAAACAGTGTGGCACCTGAACTACTGCAGACAGAGTGAGTCAGATGGCAGTCAGACTGAATCTTTATAACAGCATAATTTGAGATTTTTCTTGCATGATGGTGGAGGTTTGTAGGAGTTGGGGGATGAATGTGGGTGTGGGTGTGTCTGGCGTGTCACCCATGGAGCAGAAAGCAGTAAAGTAAGGCAGAATGAAGCGTCTGATTGAGTCTTACTCTGACCCTCCAACCAGGACATTTTTGTGACAACTTCAAAGCTACAGGAGCAATGGAACTGTGTAGGTTTAGTGAATAAGCATGTGTGCAGAAGGTGAATGTGCTCAAATGTGTCAAGGTACAAGGGGTGCACACATACAGACAGTTAGTCGCAATGAGTCAGATCACTACAGCACTCTCAGAATATTTTTGTGACAGCTTCAGAAAAACAGGCAGGCAAGTTGACATAAAATGACAGAATTGGTTTTACTTAGTGCCAGATCTTTTTCCGCAGCACAGAGGATTTTAAAAATTTGCATGAAGGTATTTTGTATATTTCTGTGTTGTTATTACATAATATTGAAAACTTCTCTGTTTGACAAGAAGTTGGTCATTTTACTCTTTAGATGAGACGAAAATCGTACGAAAATTTATGCACAGTAATTTCGTACATTTTTGATGTTTTTTTCGTCGCATTTCGTCGTATTTTTACGTCTTGCCTCGAGACAAGATATCCTTGCGCATGCGCATCTTACGCACCATTAAATAACATAGAATTTAACATACAATTACCCTAACCCTAACCCTAAGATGCAAAACAGCAAGCAACCTAGTTAGAGACCTGAAGAAGTAATTATTGCACTGTTTTTCCCAGTTTTATGTCCGTCCGCGGATCTGCTTTTTTCGTCTGGCTGGCTGCGCATGCGCACTGATCTGTTTTCTCGAGGAAAAACGTCAAAAACGTACGAAATTACTGTGCATAACTTTTCGTACGATTTCATACGAACTGATAATGAGAATATGTTGATTATACAATATATCATTAACATATTCTGATCTGTGGGTTTTAAAGAACTTTTGAATAAAAAAAAAAAAAAAATTAAGTTTAGTAACAGTAAACTTGAAAATGTTGAACCAACAACCTTTTTTTAAGATCTAAGCATACCTAAACATAAATCGACTGAGGTTCAAGGAGACAGATGCAGGCGTACTGTGAACTATATTAGTCAGAAGTCCATCAATCCACCTCTAGAACAAAAAGCATTTTTAGAAACATCTTACGAATCTTAAAGGAATATAATAACTACCAATAAATTTGTTGTCATTTTTGTAATCAAGTGCATTATCCAAACACCTGTAAAGCAACTGTACTTCTTGTGATGCCTTAGATCTATCGTGTATAAAACATTTCTGGAGTGGATCCTTTTTAAAAATTAATAATTCCTTAAAATCTTGCCACACACAGCTGAGTATGATGGGATAATGTTGCCAAATAATATACCTTTTGTTACACCATCTTTAAAACTTTTATTTTTTCTTTGAGCTATTATTGGTAAGACAGCTAATCTCTTCAGGCGAGTCAGTTATGAACCTTGAATTAGGCTCTTTCAGATATGCTTTTGCCACTTTAAAGACATGCTGTAGTTTTATCAGCATAAGCATGTTGCCTTAGAGGAAGACTTGCCTTGAAAGCCGGTGTCAGGAAGTTACATTTTTTTTGTACATGGACTATAATCAGATAAAGTGCAACATATGATATATATTTTTTATTTGACATATTTTAAATAAATGTATTTTTGGTTTGTTCACCATAGGTTCTCAGAGTGCAATTACACCTCTAAATAAGTAGAACCTTGACTGTTACACAAATTTTGACAAAATACTCAGGAAAATGGTTCAATGAGCCATTGCAGAAGTAGAGTTTATGTTTTGGTGGCCTAGGAATATACAATCAATTCTTATGACGCATTCATTTATTCAAAATAGTGTTGGATAATCTTGAAGTAATAATCATGTAAATATTTGTAATTAAATGTCTTGTAAATGAGTGATACAGTGTTGCACGTATGGTTAATAAAGGAATTGAGTAAATAAATCTGATTTAATCTTCTATCCCCAAACTGACAACAGGTAGTGTTTATGCTTTATTCATGATCTTTGTGTTCTGTGATGTTGTGCTGACGATATCCTGCATGTTTAGTTCAAGCCACCAGAATCAAAAATACCTCTTCACAATTTTATGTAATGGTAATAACTGGACCATTTGAATCAGCTGTGTTGGACAGCTATACTGGTACACAAAAATGACAGCGATACTGGTACACCAAAGCAAGCCAAAATAACATATATATCTTTTCTTTCTCTCTATTCCTCCTCTCCTGGCCTACAAATTCCCCTAGCACTCCCCTCCTTTAGCCCTGCCATGTGCCAGGCAGAAAGCCCAGTGAGATCTTCCTCGCTTTTCCGAATCATTGATAATAAACCAGCTCGGGGAATGGAGGAGCAGAACAGCAGTGTGAGCACTATCCTGCCACTGCAGCTGCTCCTGGCTGCCACAGTAACTGGGGCAGAAAATCCGGTTTATCGCTTTGTCATAATCAGCATTGTGGTTTCTGATCTCCCTGAACTTTTGTGCCTGTATTTTTCTGCATGTTTCTGTGTGTTTGTCGTAAAAAAGAAAAAAAAAAAGGCAGGGACACATTTCTCTTATAGTAGTTGATCTTCTTGGTTACATGTTTTATTTTTATCTCAAAAATCTAATAAAGCCTCTGTCAACCTCCATCATACAGTATCTCACAAGAGTTAGTACACCCCTCCTATTTTTAGGAATAATGTATCTTTCTATGTTGCAATACTGAATATATTTACACGTTTAAACTATCTAAAGCAGTCAGTAAACAGCTTGTACAACAGTGTTCATTCGCTGTCCCCTCAAAATAACTCCACACAGCCACTACTTTGGATTTGAAAGCAAGGGAAATTTTACAACATCTGGTGTGAGACATCCGACTAACCCAGTAAAGCCCCAGAATCCATTATATTTTAAGACATGTGCACAATACTCTAAAAGCAAATAACAAACTACTACTAAGGCGATGAGATTTTGATGTGATACTTGTGACAGTTCCTTTTGGAGAGGCAGATCAATGTTTTTATTTATTTATTTATTTTTTTATATATATAATTTATCTTTGCCACACTAGGTAAAATTGTCAGACAAACATTTTTTAAAAGGTTTGAATAAATGATAAATCTTGCTAAGTTTTTCTATATAACAAATATTTAGGAATCCCTTAGTATCAAATGGCTATTCCTGTACATTCACCTAGTATTACACCAACCTATTTGCCTTTCCCTTTTTGTTTATCACTCTTCTTTCCTTCTTTCTCTCCTTCTCCATTCTCAAACCATGATGGCATACATTATAATATGCATGTGGTCCAACGTAGAAATAAATGACATAGGTCAGATATATTTCTAGGTTTACATGTTTTAAGTTCCATATATCACAGCTATACTACATACAAAAACAAATGCAAATGTTTAAAATATATAATTAATAAAGCCTCCTCTGTATCATTTTGTCAGGTTTGTGGAGGACTCAAATGTGGAGACAGAAGATGAAGTTGTATCTTGCAGTTTTAATAAACCAAAAAGTGGCAACTGAAGCAAAAATCCAAAAATAAAGAATACAGAAAAAACCAAAATCTAGGAGACATCTGGGAAAACACATGAGGAGCCAGGAAACAACGACAAATCACCAAACAGTGACTGAACAGGAGGTGTAAAAATGGGAGAGTGGACAAAGACCAGGCTAATCAGGAGATTGGGAGCAGGTGTGGACAGAAGATTTAAGAAGGGAGCTAGGAGAAGGAGACTGACACAAGAGGGCAACTCAAAAAATATATCACCAAACAAAACCAAAATAACACAAAATGGAAATGAAACCAATAAACTAGAAAACACAGAAAGACATTAATCAAAGTATAAATGAAAACTCAAAAAAACTTAAAACAGAACCAAAAAGTGCAGAATCATGACAATTTCAAAATTTAATAAAAAAAAAATATATAAAATCTCTCTCTATAAAAACTTCTCAGAAGTTATTAAACATTCTTTGTACCAAAAATAATTTCTTTAACGAATGTCAGCAGTTCCAAAATACAAATAGGAAATGAAATAAAAATTGTGGAATGAAATAATTATATAAAGCTCATTTTAAATTGCACAAGCCTCCAGGCAGAAGCTCAAGCTACTAAACTTCATTTACCTGCTGTCTTTTCGCTACTTGGAGAAGTTGGCTTTGATTGATTGGTTCAAAGTGTTCTGTTTAAGGAAAACCAGCTGATTGCATCGACTCAGTGACTGAACAACAATTCCTCGCACCAAGCATGCTTGTAGCAACAGTGGAGATAGAAGCAGATAGAAAAAGAAGCAAAGATAGAAAAGGCAACTGTCAACCAGCTCCTCAGCCCCGTCAAAGAAACACGCAGCCAGGCAGATAAGCTCCAAGCCGACTCCCATGCCAGAGGATGAAAGAGAGCACATACAGTTGGTCACAGTCAGAGAAAAATGACTATACAGAAAAACAGAACAAGCTTCAACATCTATGAACAATGGCATTGATTGCAGCACCACAGCTAATATTACTGTTGGGATTATTCTTAATGAGGATGTGTGAGTCTTTTAAACCCTTATAATACCTGCATGTTGCGTGTCAGAACTGTTTTCTCAAATAGTCTATCTAATATTTACTGTTCCTCTGTCTGGATATACAGTTATCATCTTCATTAGGCGTGTGGCAAAGATTTGAGAATGGAATGAGAGCGGTGTCCTTGATGTAAGAACAGTCTCAGGGGTCCGCTGGTTGCCACAGTCCTCTCAACATCGGAACTTTAGTTAAATGTATGCACTAAATAAGTAAATGGGCCATATAGTGAAAATTAGTACAATGTTCTCACTTCAAATCTATTTATGCAGCTTTATCAAGTTAAGCTCCTGGAGGGCACACTAATCACTTTTCCTCCCTCTGCTAGATTTTCCCACTACTTTTACTTTACATTAATTAAAAAGGTGGCTGTGGTTTGTGTTTTCTTTTTTTTTCTGTTACTGCGTCTTGCTTGTTGATTGGCTAAGCATCTCTGGTTAGCTGATACACCTTTTGGTTATATTAGAGACCAATTTATGATAATAATAAAAATATGCTGTCTTTCTTATAAACTTAACTCTGTTTATTCTTTTCAACCATGAATCTCTTTGAGAAGAATCAACCCGTACCACAAACTACATTTATTTTGGTGTCCTTACATTTGTCTTCTCAAACTGCCAATTAGCCAAGTAAGACAAAGCACCTATTTGCCAGGGATTTCTTCATGGTAATTTCTTCCTTCCCACTGTATTCACTTCATGCAAGCTCAATGCTCAGATAGATACAAATTCAGTAAATAAAGTGAGTTTTCTTAAAGTGTTAATCACTCCCATGTGAAATTAGACAAATTTTTAAAAACGGCCATCAGGGTGGTTTGTGCCAAGAAACCCTAAGGGCAGGGCTAAATTTAAGGATTAGCGAGGGGAGTTAAGCAGGGGTGATGTCAGGACATGGCTGCTAGCTTAGCTTAGCCATATTGAAGTATGTCGAGTGAGCAGAGGGAAAACTGCAGAGGGAATGCAAAGGTGCACAGTTGTATTAAAATAGTTACAGTCATTTTAGTTAATCATCAAAAAATGTTGATATTGGGATGAGTCATTGTGTTTGGTCCACAGGGTGAGGGTGCCTTACCTTTCTCCTCCTCAGGGATGAGCCTCCACCTGGTTCCAGTTGGATACAATCAGGAAGCAGTATTTATTCAGAGGAGTGGATTACCTGGGACGGACGCCAGTCTGTTAAGATTCCCCGCGGTGGTAACCTGCCTGCTAACTTCATTGCATCGATCAAGTATATTGCTCTCTACGCTGTCCTCCTGGATCCTTCCTCGAATGTTTCCCTGCCTGTCCACTCTCTGGAACTTCACAGCCGCTTCTCCATCTCAGCCAAACTCAATCCCTATGGAACCATCTATGGTGGAAACTATAAGAAATCAACATCACTATATAAACTCCTCTGTTTCTCCTGGCAACGTCTAACATAATTTCTCTTCCCGTGCAGTTCCAGTCTGAGCCTCTTTCCCTTGAGTTTCCATGCCGGTCCTCCATTACCTCTTTAAACTCTAATAATATTTTTTTAAAACGCATTCTGACTCGTATTGTGTCTGCGGCAGAGTCCAACCTAGCATCATGTCACATTGCTTATTAAATCATTCTTGATGGTATTGTTTTGTAACTACAAACACATAAAAAAAATATTGAATTTATAGTAGAGTGTAAGTCATCAGCTTCATCGAGAGAAAATATTCTCAATTTGTTTAGGTGGTGATATGATATTTTCCACCTTTCCTGATACGATTTTGATTTAATTCAATGTACAAGCCTGCAATCGATATGATGCGATATCATAAGCCCATTTCACATAATCTCTCAAATCTATATGATGAATAAAAAAATAAATAGATAAAAGTTCTTACTTTAAAAAAAGTAAACCACTTTACAGCCTAACACATTACTGCCAAAGTTAATGTATCCTAAGTATAATGACATGGTTTGATATTTGAACCTCCTTATTGATTGCCAAAAGTGTTTCAGGATTACATCATAATTTTACTCAACCCTCTCAGCACCAGCTCTTCAATTTGTGGAAGTGTGTTAAGCTCACCCCTCTAGACCCTGTACACTTATGGGTGCACAGTAGTTCACACTAGCAAAAATAAATAGATAAAAAGAAATGAAACACACATTAAGTTTGCTGATTATGCAATAGTGCTGGAGGTTACTGGATGAGGTGATTAGGCTGTAGGAATGAGGCAAAGACATGTGTCATGGGCTACGTTCACACTGCAGCCTGCAGTGACCCAAATCCGATTTTTTTGCCCATTTTCGACCTGGATCTGATCATTTTATGACAGTCTGAACAAAACAGATCCGATTTTTTCCAATGCGACCCAGGCCACTGTTCTGTGGTCCTGAATCCGATATGAATCTGATCTTTTCAAATGCGACCTGTGTCTGAACGACCAGGTCGCATTCATCTGACCTGAACGGCATTAATACCCGACCAAGGTCACTATTCTGATTCTTGCTACACAGAAGCGGCAAAAAAAACAACAACCATGACAGACGATGATGTAGAGTAGTATTTATGTTTAACCATGTTGAAAAGACTGAGGTTTTAAGTTTTGGAAAGATAGCTTTATGCGCTCCAGCACTACATCCATATTGACTTCCGTAAACACAGAGCGCGGTGGCCTGTGTCATCATTGCGTCCTCTACTGTGCATGCGGGACACTTAAGCTGTATGACTGCAGTTTGCGCAGGAGATCACATACAAGTTGCATATACTTAGAAATGTGAACGTTAACTAAAAAAAAATCGGATTTCACAAAAAAATCGGAATTGAGTATCAAGGCCTGCAGTGTGAATGTAGCCATGATCTGCTGTGATAGCTGGCCTTAATTACTCATGCCTTTCACCTGCTTAACTCTTTCCAGTTCCTAATTATCACTCATCTCATCCACCTGCCAGTTTCCCTTATATTGGGCTAGGTTTCAGCTATTATGGTCAAATCATTGTTTGCTTTCAGTTTGTTCCCCGTTTGATTCCTGTTAGTGTCCTGTCTGTCAGTTTTGATAGTTTTAAGTTTATTTCCAAGGTTCATGTTCAAGTGAGGAGTTTATTTTTCAGCCCATGTCTTCTGACAAGTTATTTCGCTAACCTGTGGTGAGAGCGTTTCAGCATTTCCCGAGTGATTCTGTTATCCTAATTATGGTCCCTATCACCCACTGGTCCTGTCTGGTCTACTTGCCTGAACCTCTATTAGACTCCTGGTGGATTTTGCCTCCCAGGTGCATTTCGACTCACTGGGCTCTGAACCTGTCTTCCGGCACTGATGGATTCTTGGAACCCTGATCTGTCCGTTCCTGAGTGGATCAGAACCCCTGAACAGACTGCGAACTGCTGGATTTCAGTACTCTGGTCTGTTCTGATTGCTTGTCCTGGACCGGAGTTCAGCCTGCTCACTGTGGTTGCTGCATTGGGGATGCTCTGGATGACTCAGGGCCGCCTCTCGTTTGCAGTGCATCGGCTTATCCTGCCTATGATTGAGAGGATGGACTGAGCTGTTAAACCAGGTAGGTGACTCACTCTAAAAATCACCTTCTCTTCAGATGATCGTGGTCACTTACCTGTGTTTCTCCTAAACCCGAGTGTCAGTGATTGGTAGTTGCCCCGTCCCTCTCCTCCAGTCACTACAGGTCCGCAGGTTCTCAGCAGCCTGCTTCAGTTCTGTCAATGTGTTTGTTTTAATAAACATTTTGAACTTTCCTACTGTCTGTCTCACGTTGAAAACTGGGTCCATCTGTCCCCTTTTATGACAACATGTTTGTGTTATATTCTCTGAATGACATAACACTAAACATTAAGAAATCAAATGAATGGACTTCAAGAAAAAGAGTGCATTTAAATATAGCCCTCGTGTAGAGGGTCTCCAATTTTAAGCTCATGGGGATTCACATCATTGACAACCAGATCTTTATCAACATCCTATCTTTGCCACCTTCTGAGACTGTTGAAGGAGACAAACAGAAGGCTGCAGGTTATGTTCTACCAATCTACTACCGATTGCATTCTGTTATACTGCTTATTCTATCATATATGTCTTTATTGGATTTTTCAATTAGATCTAATTTTCTGTTTGAAAAATGTCATGTTTGAATGCAAATGATTAACTTAAATCTGCCAAGGTATGAGTAATTTTGTGTTAATGTGCATGAAGGTTTGCGTAAACAGGAAAAAGTAAAAGAAAAATACCTTAAAAAAAAAAAAAAAAAAAACATTAAGCCTGGAAATCTACAGCCACACATAAGCTCTGACACTGATCATGGTTTACGTTTTCCTGTTTGTGTAAAGGTCACTGAATACATGCCAACGCTGCTAAACAAAAGTGGAGCTGACTGCAGTTTAATTAAAAACATAAAGAATGCCTTCAGTGGAGTGAAAGCAGGATGTATGTGCCCTACATTTCGCCTTTATGGTCACAGCAGCAGCATAAGAGTGACTGAGGTGACAGGCAGTATGAAAAATAAGCTCCTATTGAGGACTGCTAACAATCAATTAGAAACTCATAGTCAGTGACGAACTGTTTGACCTTCACATTCCTCCACACATAACTCATATGTGCAAACCTCAATTAAAGTAAAAGGTTAATGATAGACATATAAACATGCATTTTCAAGTGTGGAAAACACAATAAAAAGACTAAGTCCTCTCATCTGAATAAACGCCAGTTTCCCATTGTTTAAAGATGTGGGGTTTTTCCCGTAATTAAGTCAAAAATTACTCTCCCACCATCCCCTCAGCTGTGATGACCCTATTGTGAGCTCATTTCCTTGATTAAATTTGACTTTAAGTGGAATGAGGCTAGTTACTGAATTAGTTGACAGTGTTAAGCCCACAGAGGCTACCTTCTGCACCAGCATTTATTGCCCTGATTCATTCACTATGAGTTCATTTGTACTGTCACAGATGCTTTATAGCCTTTGTAAGCTTTAGATAAGCAGAAAGGTGTTTACACTATGTGTGTGAAAGTTACCTCCCTGAGTGCAAGTCTTGTCAGGAGTCGAGCAAAAATTTGGTTTTTGTCTGAAAAGAAATCAGATATACAGATCTGATACATACCAGCTAAGTGACAGATATCCATCCCTACAGATATGTGTGCACAAATTTTGGCATGAAAGTGAGAATCATTTTTCTGATTTCACCATCAAATTGAGGACTGTTGGTACCAAACTGAGGATAGGTTTATGGTCCATACTTGCCAATGATTAGGTTTAGGACTAAGGTGAAGATTTTGGTTAGATTAAGGTTAGGGGGATGTATGCACTCGTAATGGTTATGGTCAGGGCTAGAACATAGAAAGGCTTGAAAATGACTGAAAATCAATCAAAGTCAATGGGAGCCAATACATGGGCCTCACCAAATAAAGCAAGACGAGAATGTGTGTGTGTGTGCTGAGAAACATGCATGTAGGGGGTGACGTGCATTCAGGATGATTGTGAATGAGCCATCTAATCCCAAACTGCTCTGGATTTGTGAGTGGGTAAGGAATGATTCACCTTTTAGTTCCTTTTCCAAAGGCTGTTTGCTCTGACTTGATTAGGAAACTGGTTACCTTCTGCATTAGGTTGGTCTGAGTTATGTACAAGTCCAACAAATGCTAAGCTGATTGCTGAATAGATAACACATGGAAGATACATCTGAGGGTTCTACTTTCTAAGATGATCAATACTCTTTCATTAATCAGCCTTCTCTACACTGTATTTTCATTTTAGATCACACAATTAATTATTTACCACATGTAATAATGATTGCTTAACCATTGAGGTTAATTTTGGTTTTGTTAATCCTTAATCAATTGGTTATAGTACAATACCTAACCACATCAGGTGCATTTTGCCAGTGGTGTGCAGAGACATTTGAAGTGCTGTCTAAAATGACATGTTAAGATGACCCTTTTAGTAGTAATCCTGAGATGTAGCTTATTCTTTGCTAACATGACTTGCTTCTAGCTTTTGTAGCTATTTCCACAGTTTGGAACCTTTTAGACATGCAGATCTCACAATAAATAAAGAAAGCAAAGACTATTTGATAAATAGACGGGTATGTTTCATTAATCAAATGTACATTAGACTGCTGAGAAATTGGAACTTAAAAATCTATGGCAGGAAATGACACAGAAACCATGCTATCCTTATAAGGAAAAAGAACAAAACTCCTGCAGAAATGGTGGTAAATAATAATTAGGTAACAAATTTTTATATTTTGTAAAAATAAAAATCTTAAAAGATGCTATGTATTGAGTCCTGTTTAATCTATTACTACGAAAAAAAATCCAGTGTAAATGATTGTCTCTATAAATTACATGAGTAAAACTACTTTTCAGCAATGTAATATAATCCTAGTTTAATCAAATCTGTCCTGTAAAGGCATAAGTGATTTATCGGAGAACACTTTTGAGCATCTGCATCACATCGATGGAGGAAGGTAGTTCAGTGATAAAGGTTTAAGGCAGACATTAAAGCTATATCTCAAGCTTTGAACATTTATGTTAGACCTGTTCAATCCATCATCTAAAAACAGAACTTGATACCACTGCTATTCTGTCAAGAGATTGTTTCCCATCTAAGCTGTAAGGAAGGATGGTAATTATTTAATAAACAGCTAAGACGCAGAGCTCACCATTGAGGCTTGAAAATATGTTGACGACCCCACCGCACTTTATTGAAGACAGCCAGGAAGAAACAACTATTAAAGGACAACCATTTTTTTACATTTTTAAAAAGACATAAGAGAGAGACAGAAAACATTTGGAAGGAGATGCCTTGGTCAATTAAAGGTAGAGTGGTGGATGTTCTTTTTTTCCGGGTGGATCATCAAATTAAGTGGTTCTCCTAATTGTTAATAATTCTGGTGATATGTTTGCGTAAGGCCATCCTACATGCAGGACCCATTTCCACTATGAGTCTGATAAAGTGAAAAAAATTGTAAATCTTCTTTTAGAAAGTACGCTTGCATGAGCGATATTCCATTTAATTCAGTTTATTTATATAGTGCCAATTCACAACACGTCATCTCAAGGCACTTTACAGTTCAACAGATCATACAGTCAAATTGATTCAAAGTTTTCTATCAAAGTAAAACCAGTTGATTGCATCGACTCATTGACTTGAAAGCAATCCCTCATACTCATACTTGTAGCGACAGTGGAGAGGATAAACTCCCTTTTAACAGGAAGAAACCTCCAGCAGAACCAGGCTTAGTGTGAGTGACCATCTGAGGATGCCTACTGGGATTCAAGGAGACAGAAGCAGAGATACAAAAGGCAATTGTAAAAGGCATCCAGCAAACACACAGCCAGGCAGCTCCGAGCCAGCTCCCATGTCAGAGGATGAAGAGAGCGCTTCAAGCCAGTCACAGTCAGAGAAAAAGGAATACAATGATAAACAGGCCAATCTAAACAAAGGTGTTGATGGCAGCAGCACAGCTGATATTTCTCTCCAGGCTGGTGTCACAGCCAAACAGGAACAGACGAGGCGGAGCTACTATGAGAAAAAGCAGAGAGCATAATGTTAGAGACTGAACTAACAGATTTTGCAGAGTGGTAGAATAGAGACAGAATGAAGCAGAATGATGAAATGGGGGTCCCTATGTCCTCCAGCAGTCTATGCCTATAGCAGCATAGCTATAGAGATAGCTCAGGATAACCTGAGCCACTCTAATTATAAGCTTTATCAAAAAGGAAAGTTTTAAGCCTACCCTTAAAAGTAGACAGGGTGTCTGCCTCACGGACTGAAACGGGTAGTTGGTTCCACAGGAGAGGAGCCTGATAACTACAAGATCTGCCTCCCATTCTACTTTTAGAAATTCTCGGAACCACAAGTAAACCTGCAGATTGAGAGCAACGTGCTCTGTTAGGAACATAAGGAACAATCAGATCTCTGATATAAGATAGAGCTTGGCCATTTAAGGCTCTATATGTGAGGAAGCCAGTGAAGAGAAGCAAGGATGGAGGAGATGTGATCTCTCCTTTTCATTTTCATCAGAACTCTGGTTGCAGCACTTTGGATCAACTGAAGGCTTTTAACTACAGTTTGAGGACTTTCTGATAGTAAAGAATTACAATAGTCCAGCCTTGAGGTAGCAAATGCATGGACTAGTTTCGCAACATCATCCCAGGACAGGATATTTCTAATTTTTGCAATATTGTGCAGATCAAAGAAGGAAATTCTAGAAACCTCTTTGATATGGGATTTAAATGACAGGTCCTGATCAAAAATAAAACCAAGATTTTAACTTTTTATCTGAAATCAGTTTAATCCCATCCAAATGAAGTGTCTGACTAAGCTTCTTTTTCAAAGACTCTGGTCCAAAGAGTTTTTTCTGCATTTAGGATCAGAAAGTTAAGAGTCCTCCAGGTTTTTGTCTTCAAGAAATGCCTGTAATCTATGTAACTGGTTAGCTTCATCCTCATTTATATAGAGATATAGCTGAGTATCATCAGCATAATGGTGGAAAATAACCCCATGCTGTCTAATAATTCTACCAATTGGGAGCATATTTATAATAAGGAGAATTGGTCCTAGCACTGATCCCTGTGGTACTCCACAGGTAACCTTTAAGCATGAGGAAGATTTGTCATTAAGGTGAACAAGTGATTTAAACTAGTCTAGTGCTGTTCCTTTAATTCCTACAAAATATTAAAGTCTTTCTAAAAAAAATTATGATAAACTGTATCAAATGCAGCACTGAGATCTAACAGGAAAGATACAGATACAAGTCAATTATCCGAGGCCATGGAAATATCATTTGCAACTTTCACCAGAGCTGTTTCAGTACTCTGAGGAGCTCTAAAGCCAGACTGAAACTCTTCAAAAAGTTCATTATGGTGTAAGTTATTGCAAACTTGTTTGGCAATTACTTTCTCAAGAATTTTGGATAAGAAAGGAAGATTGGATATAGGTGTCATGATTTAATTAAAGGTCTGAACCAAAAATGCAGAAGACCAAACAGAGAGACCAGGGAAAAGTTTGACAGGTTCATTAAGAATATTGAGATGAGTCCAGTGCTGCACAGAGTAGAATGAAATGAGTCCAATGCTGCTCATAACACAGCTCAAACAGAACTGAAAGGTGAGGGGAAGACACTGCGGTTAGTTCATGCTCAGTGGGAAATTTGAATCTTTGGTTTAAATTGGAGGAATAGGTTGCAGACTCACTTCTCCAGGAAAAGGTGTCCTTTATGGAATCCAGTCTGTGTGGAATGTTCCAGAGATTGTCTTGTTTGGTGTTGGGCAGACTGGGTTACTCAGACTGTGGTTGTTCCTTGGTGAATGTAGAAGTTGACTGCCACTCAGATTTCCTGCGGTACTTGAATGGGCTGCGGTGCAGATGAAACCTTTGCTTGGTGTGAAGCTCAAACGATCTCTTGGGAAAAGTGGATCCAAACTTCCTGTTTGGGACCCCAGCTCAGTTAGAAGCTCAGTTTATCCTTCCAGAGAGAGAAAATCCAGTTTGCAGGATGACTTCCTGCCGAGAGGCAAAGAAAAAAAAAAAAGTTAAGACTCAGGTTGACAAAAACTCAGCTTGGCTATAGTACCCAAAACTGGCAAACAAAAACTCAGGTTAGACTCTGCTAAACTAAGCATGGCTAGAGTGCCCTGTATAGGCAAACACTCTGGCGTCGAGGTAGTGGCATACAGCAGCTTAAGAGCACTCCACAGGTAATGAGGCAATGAGCTGCAGGTGTGCAGGGAGACCCAATGAGGACGGGGCACCACCTGGTGGAGGAGGAAAGGAAACACAAAAACAGACCACACAAACTGGATTCCTGACAATAGGTCCATAATTTTTTAGAAGAGATCTAGGTCAAGAGACAGTTTCTAAAGTAAAGGTTTTATTACAGCAACCTTAAAAATACCTTTGGTACATATCCCTGTAACAGAGATAGATTAATCACATCTAAAATGGTGGACGAGATCAAAGGAAATACTTCCTTAAATAACCTGGTGATGCAAACAGCAACTTTAAAATAGAGCTTGTACGAGGAGAAATGGGCTTCTTCATGCTCTCACAAATGTTTAACAGCCGTTTCCTCTTGGGAGCAGGTACAGAGTTGTGCACGTGTTTTTTTTTTCAGTTGAGAGGGCAAGTTTTTTTTTTTTTTCTTTTTAATTCATGAAAATCCTCCATTATACCTTTAAGGCTGAAACTGAACTGTTTTGCCTAGATAGAAAATGCTACATGCCAACTAACATGTAGGTTAGACTCAAAACCCTATTTCTACCAAGGCTGCAGCATCATGCTGTGAGGATGATCTACTTAGTTAATCTAAAACTGATCAAATTGATGGAAAGTTGAAGGGAGCAATCATGGAATAAATTTTAGAGGTTGCAAAATACTTGAAACACAAATAGCTAAATTGGATGGTGTAGATCCAATAATCAATAGGTTATATGCCGTAAAGAGAAAATTATCTGTCTCTGCAAGTCTTCAGTGAAATTATATATACTGTAATATATACATATATACTCAGGGGCGGATTTAGGAAATTTGGGGCCCTAGGCAAAGACAGGCAGGGGGCCCCCTGAGAAGAAAACCCATAAAACAGACCCATTCTACAGATAGAGAAATGTTAATAGAATAGACATCCATTATTTGTTCTAGGTTTTGTCCCTCTCTTCTTGTCCCTTTTTCCTCTCTATTTATCAGCGTTCTTATGGCATTTTAGCCAAAGGATTTTTATCAAAAACATCATTAATGTGCACAAATAAGGATTAGTTGTATTAACTATACATGTAAACAGAGTTTTATGTGGCCCCCAGGAACTTGGGGCCCTAGGCAACTGCCTAGTATTGCCTAATGGTAACCCCCCCCCCCCCCCCCCCTGTATATACTGTAAATAACTATTTTAATAAAACAAACTTTAAATAATAAATTTTTATATTTATAAATATCAATTTAATATGGTAAGTAATGACAATGGAAAAGAGGTTCGCTCCAGCACTTACACCTCAAAGAATTTTATCCAATATATCTTTTATCTGGACGGATGTTTATATGCATGTATTTGTAGGAAACAGTAGTTAGTGTTTATTTAGAAATATGGACTTTGTGCTTGTTCCTGTTGGAACAGTGTAGATTGACCCAGTGGTTCTGGTGCCTATCCACTTTTTGAC
Source organism: Cyprinodon tularosa (assembly GCF_016077235.1). NCBI lineage: Eukaryota > Metazoa > Chordata > Actinopteri > Cyprinodontiformes > Cyprinodontidae > Cyprinodon > Cyprinodon tularosa. Next base: position 320,186 of record NW_024039644.1, read on the forward strand.
CACCCCTCAGTGTACATTGGTTATTGCCTGGCCACCCTTACAAACATTTTCTGGCAACGCCTCTGGAATATATCAAATAAACAATCTGAATTTAAATAAGATGCAGCTTTATAGTGGAAAAATTGGTAACCCGTCCTGAAATTTCAATCACAGTCATCACATCTAGTTTAGAGCCTCCTTTCTTTACACATTAATGAAAGCATTTCCCTGTGGATGTTGCATAGATGTGTCCTCCTTCAAACTCAGTGACGGGTCTGTCCCGCCCTCAGCTCGTCGGCTCAGCTCTGGAGCAACCAAGCTGGACTCATACGCAGAAGAAGCTGCCGAGAAGCACAGCTGGTTCCGAAGTAGCGAAAAGACGGACCGACACCAGCCGCTGTTCTCCATCGCCGGGGAGGGCGCTTTGCGCGCAGCCATAAACACGCTGCCGTCCTTCATCGTTTCTTATTCAAAGCGGTGGGGATGCACCTGGGGGTCTCACATGGCCGCTGAGGAGACGCAGAACGGTAGAACATTCTGATCCATTGCTGAAGATGGGGCAAAGGATGAAGTTTGCTGCTGCGGTGCTTTGGTTCTCCTTGGCTCTTTGGGAGGCTGCCGCGCAAGGTGAGAATCTGGAAAGGAAATCCTGATGTAAACTGATGAAAGTGATTTGACAATAGATGAGGGAAGGTGGGGAAATAGACTTGGAGTCGCTCTTTGCAACCCATCACATCAGGCTTATTATTAAAACCAATTAGAGAGCATTTAAAATATTCAGTCTAGTGCGCACTTTATATAGGGTTTACGACTGAATGGACGTTTTGAAATTATACTTTATCATCGAGCTAGGAAGCGGGACAATACGCTGGGGTCAGTGAACAGGACCGCGTTCATCTTTTATTAAAGAGTGAGTTCACAGCGCCCCCCGAGGGACGTGGGACACATGATGAGCTGAGAGGAGAACTGTTGCGGAACAATAACAGACAATTCAACAAAGGAGGGGAATGAAATCCCTCATATAATAAAGAGATTCATCTCTCAAACGCTTTATTATGAGAAAAGAGAGGCAGGATTCCCTGTCTTCTGGAGGTTAGACTTACTTATGAGCTTACAGATTCATTTTATAAAGAAAATAGCCTGTCATTTAAAAACTGCAGGTAGATATAGGCCCACTTAGTTGTGAAAAATATCAACATGTATCTCTTTTAAGCAAAACATTTTTAATTTACTCAAGTTACAGTTGCCTCACTGCACCCAATTAACTTACAGTTGAGTTGTATTATAAAGTAGTCAAATATTGTTTCTGTTGTTTTTTCTCTCCCAATTTTGTCTTTTTTTTCTATATCTTCATTTTTTTACATTGGTCCAAGATTGTCTAGAGTCCGGGAATCTTGATTAGATGTGACCCCAATCCCTTTACAAAATACATTCCTGATTAGTTTACATTTGTCTGATTCATCTGCCTTAGGTATGCATGCCTTGGTTTTGTCCACTTTTATTGTTTTTTCTTTTTTCTGTGTTCTTTATTCAATTTTGTCTTATTGTCATCAAAAAACAAAAGTTATTTGAAAAAAACAGTACGGTGTATTTTATTTTAAGGTTAGGGTTTGAAAAGTGGGTGCTTTAAACAGTGATTTCATGTGTTTTTTTTTTGTTTGTTTTTTTTGGTTTTTTGTGTTTTTTTATTAAGTGTTTCTTGAATCCACATGATATTTAAGTCACATATTTCAATTACATCAAGTCTGGGCTTTGGCTCAACTTTGGACTTTTAGTTTCTTATTTCTCATTCATTTAAAGTTTATATTGTTATCTGTAACATTGAGTGGTGAAAATCACATTCTTTATTACATTGTTAAATCCTTTACCACATTCATAAGCTCCTATTCCTCTTTTGTGGGGAAAGACCATACCCACCAAGAGCACATATGTTGTTAAAAAGGCCAAGCTGTCTTCGAAAAGCTAATTTGTGATATCACTCTGAAAAACAAACATGTAAATTTAGAGAAAAAATACTGACAGCTACAGACACCAGCATTTTACCATAAATTTAAATAATCTTTACCATAAGTTGTTCTGACAGTAGTTTGCTATCAAAGTAAATACAGTACAGCTACTGTAACGAAAATGGTAAAATACAGGTGAATTGAACTGCTGGTAGTTTACTGTAAATTTACATTGGAAACTGTCATTTATTTTAAATGAAGTTTACTGTTAATTACTGTTATTTAATTATATACTGGTATCTGTAGCTGGCAGTATATAAAGGTAGGTTTAGTCTTACTACTGCATTTACGTACTTTATTACTTTATTGAAAGCTACTGCAAAATTGTATTCTTAGTTTTAGAGAAACATAATGCACTCACATTAACTGGATTTTTGGGCTTTATACATAATTTGTTAGCAACAAGTAGTATTGGTAGAATCATAATCATAGTATTCTACTTAGTGTAGGCATGCCTCATGAATTAGACTCACTGGAATTTGAGGAATTACACTTTGTTGTTTCTTAAATAATCTTTAACGGACTCCTTTTTTACAATCTTTAAGATGCATGACACTTACTATACTGCCACCTGTGGTCAAACAAAGACCTGCAGCAATCTTCTGCTCATTCTCGTAGCTCCTACCTGACAAGATTTGTTTGTATTTTTTTTTTTTTTTACTTTTTTCACCTTAGCTAGAGTTGCCATTGATGTCTGCATAGATTAAGGAGTAAATATTAATACTGTTCTGCACTTACAAAATATAAGATGAAGGCCCGCTGGCAAATTTAAACCGGTTTCAACATCTGGTGTTAGACAATCCTGTACAGCATGGACAAGTGTATGTCAGAAAAACATATCTAAAGAGGGATAAAACTTGTAATTCATGCTTTCAATGTTCATTGAAATTGGTCATCAATAGTTTGATGACAAGGGATATGCAATGTGCAATGTGATTTTTGCTAATACCCTTTTCTTATTCTCTAACCTTGGGGTACCAAGTATATTATAAAGTTAACAGTCATAACTAGGACTGGGCACTTAATTGCATTTTAAATATTATAGCAATTTAGAAAAATGCAGTTTTCATATTGCAGAGGCACTAAACTTTTAGTCACAATACATTTAACAAGATTAAGAAACTGTATTTCTCCCTTAGGTGGCAGTAAAAGGATTAAAGCTGGTATGCTGTCACACCAAAGGGAAAAGAGAGTTGGAGCTAGCAACTAGATCTATGCTATATAGTAGAAGAAGAACTGTTTCAAGCAAATTTTACAGTAAAGTCCTGCAACACTGGATTCTGGACGAGAAGGATTTCAAGGTTAAGAAAAACCTGAAACCCTGCAGTAAAGCATCGCCATGCTTTTGCTTAGTGCAAAAGAAAATGGCAAAAAAAAAATTGCAGTTGAAATATTGGTTGAAAAAAACACATTTTGATCTTTGGCAAAATTGTTCAGTCCTAGTCATAACTGACTGTTGAATACCAACATTTAAACTGGATCTTTCATTTGGTCCTGGAACCCAGTATATTTTTGGTCCAATATAAATAACATATATAAACCTGCAATAAAATAAAAAGAAACTAAAAAACCAACAAAAAATAATTTCAATACTATACCAGAATTTTTTTTCATTAATAGGGAATCAGCTGTAATTAATATTAAAAATCGTATTGTGTTTTTTATACTTGGCTAGTGGGAACAATGGCGGCTCTATCAGTTGCATTGTATATTTTTTACTGTGGTTGATTGGCATTTGGTACCGTTGCCTAGCAACCAACATTCTACCTAGAACTCTTAGGCTGATATGGAAAAATGGCTTTCAGAAACATTCTAACAGCGAAACAGGCTTTAGAAATGCTTCAAAATATTGATGATAGCGATTTAGATGGAGAGGGATACACCGATGAGGAGGACTGGTCGCTAGGGAGCGGCTCAGATTCTGACAGCGAGTCAGACGATGATCGCCCAGCCCCGGCAAAATGCAGATATATGGGTGACCCATCAGACAATAGGGAAACTTTTGTTAAAGTTTTGGATAGTACTGATCACAACCCAGGCAGTGCACTCAGTGGCCCAAAAGCCAAACCAAAGCCCATGGTCTACTATAATCACACACAGGTTAGCGTGGATGTGTTGGATCAGATGATTAGAAAGTATTCTTTAAAAGCTCCAATGCAGAATTGGCTTGTGGCTATATTTTACAATCTCCTGGAGATAGCAGCTATAAACATGTTGGTTTTGTTTGAACGTTACTGTCTCAGCTTTGTAAGTGTCAGAGCTGCACAAAAAATGCTGATATGATGTTTGTCATAAATCTGAAAAGGTAGTGTGCGGGAAATGTGTGGGGGTAATCAATCAATTTCTGCAGATAAAATTGTAATTCTAAACTTTTAACCTGTGTGGTAAAACAGTCTTATTTATTTTACAGATTTATTTTTAATACAAATTTAAACCACAAATAATAATAGCATACAATACAGCCTTAAAAAATATATATATATATATTAGACCTGTTCTAAGGTGTACCTATCCACAATGAGTTTATATTGCACACTAGAACCATTTAAGTTAATGAGATTATCACTACTCATGCATTCCATTGGGAAAATGTCACCTGTCCAATTGACAGCCAGTGGGAGTTCTAGTATCAGAATTCTGGGAGTCCTGGTGTTAAAAACACGAACACACACACAATTGCATATGCTCTCTTTTACCTTCTAGACTGAAATATTTGATTAGAATCCTCAGCCAAACTAAGTCCCTAAAGGAGCTACTTACTTTATTTTCTCTCACATTGAAAGTACACTTATCAGTGTTTCTGAGTTCCAGTCACACTGAGACCGATGTGAGCCTCTGGTGCAACGTCAAATGGAAAATGAGTTGTCCACACATAAATGCAAGCAAGTGTCAAAAAAGCTCATCAGATAGCTTTAATGGCTTTAATGAGTAGGACATTTACGCAAAAGAGAAGGACATGCAGTACATGTTAACTTATTCATCAAACTCTTCCCAATTCAAGTCAGAATTAAGGTGCAACAATCTTCTCAATCCACAAAGATAAATACAATTTGTCAAGCTCAGAACATAAGGATCCAGTATTCAAAGTGGACAGTTAGATTTCTCAAAACATTTACTGAAAACTGAACAAGAGTGAGCAGCATCGGTGTCTAAGGCAGGAACCTCTGCGGATGGAGACAGCAGGTTAGTGACCACACCTTGCTGGGAGTGGATGATAACGAATGTGTGAGTCACTAACCTGGTGTTATAGTTCAGTCTGAGCCCAGAGGGTGAGGATGGTTCCAGCCGGCCGGCTACCAAACGACGCTGATGCATTGGTGGTCGGAGGACAGGCAGGAGATCAAAACCGCGCAGGCGAATGTAAGAAGATAATCTAGAGGGCGAAGCCAAAGCCGATGTCAGTGACATGATCAGTAGTCAGAGCCAGGATGTCAGAGATCCAGTGAGGTCCCGATGGAGAATCCAGGACGGAGTCGGGTCACAGTTCCAGGTACGATACACAGACAGGCAGTGAGAGGAGTCAGAAGAAAGGTCAGGCAAACAGATCAGACAGAACAGTCAGTCTCATAGGTCGGGAGGCAGAATGGTTAGGATCAGGTAATCAGAAATACAGGAACACTAGAACAATTCTCAACAACATCTCTTAAATAATCTGGCACTGATGACTGGTATGAAGGCTGGTTAAATAGAGACTAATGCAGGTGGATTAGATAAGCAGGTAATGAGAACTCGCCGGAGCTAAGCAGGTGTGAGAAATAAGTGATCAGACAACACATCAGTACCAAGATCATGATAAAAATACATTCTTTTGTTCATTTTTCAGAAAGAAAGAGAGGGTATTCCTGTTGAAACCAGCACAGCCTTGTTTGTTTTACTTCAGCCTTTCGTCTCTGGTTGACACGTTGATGCCACACAATTCCTTTCATTGGCCTGAAACATTTCAGTATCAGGGATAATGCATCTTTCTGCTTCTGGAAAGATATATTTTTGTGGTTTTGTGAATTTACGTACACATCTCGCAACAATTCATCTTGCTTGCAAAGTAAGAAACACGTGCCTTTTCTTAAACATAAGCAGACAATGTAATTATGACAAAGAAAGCAAAAACAGAGAAATATTTTGTCTTCTTACTGACAAACAATTGGTAGCTCTTGTTGGTTACTGTTATGTTCTGCTCCTTGTAACAAAGGCTACATTCCTTATTCTGGTTTTGTAATTACAATTAGTATGATACCCTCTAAATACATTGGTTTAAGAATTTCTGAATTCAATGTTACCCACTGACTATACATTTAGCCTTTGATGAGATGTCTTTTTCTACAAATTCCCATTACCAGTTGATGAGCAACTGCCTTAATTTTCTGGATTGGCTTGATTTTCAGAATTCATGTCAACTGAACCCTTCCCACCACTATGTACTGTCTAAGTACCCCATCCTGCACCTCCAAAATGTTTTAACTTTAGGACTTTCTGCTCTCTTCTCCATTCAAAATAAACCACATGGAAACCTTTCATACACAAATAAGTATTTTTTTTTGTCAGGCAAATACAGAAGAGAGTACCAGAAAAGCAAAACTGATAAAGTTAGGAGAAACCTTAAATGCAAGTTTTAAAGTTGTATTTTACACATTAGAGTCCAAAATGTTATCTAGGTAAAGTTTTATATCCTCTACGAAAACGTTAAAAGGCATTTTTTATTGTTTTACTCTAAAACCTTCAAAGAAACAGAATAAAGTTGAGAGGAAATGGCGTTGCAGCATGCATGTTTGCAAATAAGGTCAGCAACACAAAACAAGCTATTGTCCACTGTCACTACATGCTCATCCAGGTGGAGTTTTTACAAGTCAGTGACTCAATATAATCTCCTGTGTTCCCTTAAAAAAAAAAACATTTTAAGATCATTCATTATGATTTGATTGAAATTACTAAATTCTGCCTTGAAATGATATTTGTGGTAATTAGCATTATATAAGTAAACAGAATTGAAACTGTATTAAAAATCTATTGTATTTATTTACAATTCATTTCAATTCAAAAATTCTTTAATGATCCCAATTGGAAATTAATTGTCAAAAAATGTCTAGATGTTCATAGAGGGTGGGATCTTCTGTAGTGGTATGTCTTCCCCTGGATCTGGAGAATCCTTTTACTGAAGACACTCTGTTGTTAGCAGTATTTTGAAGTGGATGTTAAAGGTTGTTAATAATGTTTTTCATTTTATGGAGAATTAATCTCTGTGTAATCTTCTCTGGAGATTCTTTTCATAAGATGCTATTGTTTTGAATTGAATCATCTCATTTCTTTTATTCATATTCAGGATAAGATGATTGTTGCCACACCAAGCTGCAAAGCAGCTTCCATTTCCCTTTACTAATCTGACATCAATCTTTGAGGCAACCCATCACTGCAGAGTCACCAGAGTATGTCTGGAGATGACAGGACTCTTACAAAGCAAAACTTACAAAGCAAATCGGCTTTGCAAATTTTGATTTTATAAAGAAATCACAATTCTGACAGTGCTGTCTGGCTGTCAAAATGGCAGTGGGTTTATTGAAGCAGGTATGTGATGGCATCTTCAAATCTGTGACGATAAGCAGACTACAAGGGTTCCTCATATTTGCTCTGGGACCTTCCTGATGTGGTATTTGGGATGTTGAGGACTGTTGGCAGAGTTTTCTTTGGTACCGCAACAAAGCAAAGGTCTTCGCTATATGAGGTGCTGAAATGTGTTATCAACATTGATCTTGCCAATTACAGTCAAACTAAATGGCACCAAAATCAACAATTTTGGGCTATTATGTAAAAAAAAAACATTTCTTTATATCTACTAAAAGTGAAATCCATAGATATTTAAGACAACAATATATCTTACATTTATGTATTAGATTAAGGTTAAATGCTGTTTACTGTATATGAGCAGCAGGACTGCACTCTAACTAAATTGCTTATCTGATTTTGATTTTTGTATGTTTTGTTATGAAATAAGCAAAAAGTGTCTCAGTTCTCCTCCCCATATATTTTCACTGCCTGTATGTGGCAGTATATGATGATTTTATTTGGACATATGTTTAGATATAGTTGGTTTCATACTATTTTTCCTCAGAATATTTTTATTGAATTTTCATTTTAACATACAACATTGCACACTGTGATGTTTACATCCAAGTCTAGAGTGTACAGGAAAAAGAAAAAAAAAAATCAAAATGTGAAAGCAACACCACAAAAACAAAACCCCTAACCCATACCAGCAGTAACAGTTATAGTATAGTCGGTCCCTGTTCCTGGATAACACCAAAGACTTAAAACCCAACCGGAATTCAAATTTAAACATAGGTAGGAAGGTAGACAGCGAAACATCTTCATTTCAATTTATAGTGATGGAAGTACTTCAAAAAGGGTCCCCACACAGTAAAAAAGTTTTCTACTGAGTTAGTTATTGAGTAGCGAATTTTCTCGAGAGTAAGGCATGACATAACATCTTTGAGCCACTGAGCATGGGTGGGCGGGGCAGCATCCTTCCATCTCATCAGAACAGCTCGCCGAGCCAGCAGGGAGGTGAAAGACACAACACGACATTGAGTTGGTGAGAGGCGGGTGCTAGGTTTCATACTATTTATTTATTACTTCCTATATTATTAAAATGTAAATTACTATGACTTTTTTTTTTACTAATTCTGTCAAGGTTGTGGTTCTGTCAAGTTTTACTTTGCTCCATGTTTTCTAGTTTTATTGGTTTAATTCCTATTTTGTTGTATTTTCTGGATATATTTGAGTTCTAAGATTTTTATTTGTTGCCCTCTTGTGTTGGTCTTCTTTTTCTAGCTCCTTCCCAGACTGCTCTGTTCACCCCTGCTCCCAATCTGGTCGTTTGTTCTCTCTTTGTTCAGTCTCCCATAAATACACTCCTCGTGCAGTTCCTCAGTGCTGGTTCCTCGTCTAACATCGTCTTACTTTGTCCTTCCTTATCTTACCCTGGCTCCTTGTGATTGTTTCCCCCTGATGTCTCCATGGTTCTGGTTTATTTTACATTTTTAAGTTGGATTTTTGGATTTGTTGGATTCCTGCCTTTGTCACCCATAAAATCTTCAAGAAACTCACCCCTGCCTCCCTGCCTCTGCATTTGGGTCCAAAACCACAACCAAACCTTGACACATTCATATGTGGAATTTAAATGTTAGAAGCAGAGAAGAACTTAGCCCACCCCAAGGCCCATTATGCAGCTACTTTTTACTTTATTAAGTCAATTAACTCTAATATATACATTACTTAGACATGCAATCGCTCCTAAAATGTGTAGGTAGATCTTTCTTATTGCTCTGTAAATAAATTAGCAGCGTGGGATGTTTATCAAAGGTTATCTTGCTATGCTTGGAACAGTTTCATGAAGACACAAGTCTAGTGTTCCATTACAGTTTGTGTATTGGTAAAAAGGATTTAAATTCAGGTCAACAATACTTCTTTAATATGAAAAAACTGTTTTCATTTCCCCTGATGGATTAAAAAAAGATCTGTTTCTGGTACATCTCTGTGGCATTTCTTGTTGTGTTTCTGTGTGGAACAGATGTGGCAGTGTCAAGGTGATGGTACTACTGTGTCCCCACATGGGGTGTTTTAGATTGAGAAGCAGGCAGGAGGGAATAGTGCCTGCTGGGCCTCTCCTGCATCTCTGTCCTTCACCAACAAAGCTTTGTCTTTCCCAGACTCCACTCAAGCTCTTTAATATTCCTGCTGAGGTCTTTCATGCAGGAAGTGGATGCAGACAGTCATGCTTTAATGCATCATAATTTTCCAACAGAGATTCGACCATTGGCCCCCCAACCATCAAAGTGCTCATCCTAATCAATACTTTCCTCTATATCTAAACCATGCACATATTTGCACTCTGCCTATCTGCTTCACTCTAATGGAAGAAGCTGGCTTTTGCAGCTAAATGCAGACCTTTGACTAATGGGACTCTTGTGTTTTTGTTTGTGAGGATCTCAAAACAAGGCTACAGTACATCCTGTATTTTTACATAGATGGTTCCAGATGAACAAGAGAGCAAATGCCCCATTTTAGCTCTTTGTAAACTGTACGATTCTGATGCAATGAATGGAAACATAGCCTGTACTTTAACTTTTTATTTTCTGCACACTGCATAGAAGGCAATACTCTGACAATTAAAGGTCCTTACATGTTTTACTTTACTAGAATTTGTAAAAACTAATTCTAGAGTCAAATGTGAGGAAAATTTGTATACAACTTTGGTGAAAATGAACTTTGCAAGCTATTGTATTTGGAAGAGAGAAAAAAAATTACCACACAACTATGTGAGGAGAAAAAAAATACTACTGTATGTTTAGCTGTTGATGTTCAGAGGGTTCTGTAAGCTGTTGATTTATCTCAAGGTTTTTCCATATTTTTCCAAGGTGAAATAATTATGGAATAGACAACATTATGGACAATTTAAAGTAAAAAAATCAGTTACTCAAATTTGACTTTATAGCAGATTCTCCTTATTCCACACTGGATCAGAACTACTGCATACCCACAATTACAGTGTACAAATACAGTATATGCATATACCAACATTTATATTTGGCTTTATGCTTTTTTTTGTTGCCATCAACCCTCTTCTGTCTGGATAAACAGAGCTAATATCGATTGCTTGTAAAAAGTGTTTTATGTCACTCCCATACTCTCTCTGTTAAGTTATTTAGTTTTTTAAAGATAATTCCTTATTTAATTAATCATACATGTTTTGGAATTTTTTTTTATCAAATTGCAGTTTAAATAGAAGTTTTTCCTTATTTTGGTCTGGGAAGTGAACTGGGTTTGCTTCAACTTTTGCATGCCTTGCACCTATAGACTAATATACTAATCTCTTTAAATTATTTGGTTTTCTGAGTCTTATGAGCTCCTAGTCTCCTTTTCTGAGGCCCATAGAAGCTCATTTAACCTCAGTAGTCACGAGCAAACAAACCTTTTTAAGGTTGAAGGGTGGCAAAATACTGATAGAAAATGGGATAAAAAAGCACACAAGCTGTTATTTATTTTCATATAATTCTACATTTTTTACTTTTTTGTGTAATCTTAACTGTTTTGGTTTAAACATATCCACAATAAATCCCTGGTAATACATTAAGTTTTGCTTTGATAAAAATAAGATAAAACTATACATTTGACCAACTTCTTAAACAACTGATTTTTTTTTATTTTTTGACACCTGTTTTCAATATGTCTGTAAACCTCTGACCAGTACTGTTTACACCATATCTCTCTGTGGTTAAGTTCTTAAACCCATAGTACAGCATCATCTAGCTATGCACATAGCATTAAGATGTGATCCCTAAGATCATTAACAGTATATATTCAAAATCAACTAGTTATAGCTTATTCATCAGGCTGTTAAAGGCTCCAATTGAAGAAGCTGATTACACCAAAGGAGGTATAGCTGAATTTACCACATAAATATAGTTTTTAATACTTAATTCTCAATACTAGAACTTAGTAGCAGCTATTAAAAAGCTGTTTTTTATTCATTTAGGGTAGATTTCCCTAATTTACTTGATTTGGCTTTTGTTTGGAACAACAGACATCTGCATGCAGCTGATGATCTTACATAAAAGTTGAAAGATTTGTAGTCCTGTTACTGAGTTCAATGATATAATATGTTGGTGATTATATTTCCGATTAACCTACCGCTGCTTTGAGTGTCTGTCGCTGAATCTTTCTGAGATTTTGTCAATTTTTATATAAATTACTTGACAGAGTATTTGATGGACTGCATTACAAAGACACCTCGGGGAAGGGATTCAATGTAACACAAACACCTTTGGTTACTACCAGATGGAAAGACCTAAATGGATAAATCCCAGTGCTCAAAAGATTGATGGAGTCATTACATTTTTATACCTTGTACCTGAAATTAAGCTTTAGGCCTCAATGGTGTGTTCCATTCTGGCAGCACCTGAGCCCCAGTTACCTTTTTAAGCCTTTTGAAAGAGTTGGCTTTTAAGATGAATCAAACCATGTCTTTTGTTCAAATGCAAAGGGAAATGGGAATTTTCTTCTTACTATAAGTTTTGGTGTCTGTTCTCTGTCCTTTTGCCCCAGTTTATGTATCTTTCAGCCTCTGTCCTTCCTCCTCATCCTCTTTGTCACATATATTGAGGAATAGCTTTGGGTCAGTCTGTCTCTCTCCCTCCCTTATCAGCTTTCACCGCTGCTCTGAAGCATTCCCCTTATTTCAAAGGCTGTTGCATTAATCTTCCCTTCTGTCGTCCGTCGCCCTCTGTTGCAACGCAGCACTACAGGCTGTGCCAAACACCACTTTCTTATGTGGAAAAATGCCTCAAGCTCTGTCATCACTGAGAAAGGCTCTTGTGTTGCTCAAGTACAGATGCCAGATACTGCTCTGGGCATCCAGCCAATATGGCTGCCATTTTCATCTGAATTCTATGTAATGAGTAACATAGTTGTCTTAAACTGTTTGCCAGGACATGTCAGTATCAGAAAAAAAAAAAAAAAATTAATTACTTACTGAATTGTTCATGAAAAATATTAAAGGAAAAAAAAATCAGTGTCTACAGTTAATACTGCATGTTTTTTCTACTTTTAGGTAATCAGTAAAGTTACACCAGGCTGAATGTTGGATCATGTTTTTGCAGGATCTTTTCTGTGATACACCAGCTTTAAGAACCGAACACTCTCAGCTGTTTGTAATAATCGGCGACTGGACTGGTGCAATCAGAATGCTGTGGCCTTGTTTTGCCGTTTCCAACGGGTGTCAATTTTTAAAAAAAATGCACAAAGCTCTTTCAGCTATTTTATCTCCCCAGTGAATTATCTGTCCGAGGTGATTGTGTCAGCATGATCATTTTGTTGGCCTCCAGAGCTTGGATGTATCTGTTGGGCCATGACCAGCCATCAGTCTGATGTTGACTCTTAATCTACGTCTGTGTTTGTTGCCTGGCTGGCTCTGAGGACATGACCTCATATCCAAACACGTCTTTCTGAGAAGGGAAAGAATTTGTTATGTTAATCACAATTGAACATTTCGAAATTATATATACAGTGGTGTGGAAAAAGTGTTTCCTTCTCCATTTCTTTTTTTTTTTTTTGCATCTTTGTTACACTTAGGTATTTTACAAAATTAAACATTTTTAACTATTAGTAAATTAATACAAATTGCAGTTCTTTAATTATGGTATGTATTATTTTGGGGTGGGAGGAATTTAAACTTACATCACTGTGTGAAAAAAATTATAGCTCCAATGTTAAAAAATAAATTGACTGGTGACTTAACAAAATAAATGTGGGTGTGGAGTTTGAGTTGGTTATTCTACAACTTAAAGATCCTTTCATCGAGAAAGAAATAGGTTTGCTGTTTTTGATATTAAGGGTGCCAGACAGTTTTCAAATGACCTTAGGTTAAGTGAAGGGAGGGAACCACATCTTTTTTAGGTCTTCTCCTGCATGGCCAGATAGTACTTGATATATGTACAGTTCATGTTTTGCATTAAAAAGCTTGTAGTCTTGCACGACTGCTTGAAATTGTTTTTAAAAACCTGGTTGTAGGCTAGAGTGTTGATCTTGAGTCCATCTTCAATCTGAGAAGGTATAACCTGCTCATCCTTAATAATACCCTCATGCCATAATCAAACCTGCTCTCTCACTTAAAGTGGAGCTCTGTGCCTATTAATGATTATTAATTAAGTTTTAAAAAAGCATAATCTTTCTAGAACACCTGAATGTAATCAGGGGCTTGTTACCAGGTCTCTGTTGAGCTGATATGCTGAAGGAATTCAGCTGTGGTAGCTCTTGAGGACTGGACTTGGGCAGCCCTGTTTCAAAATAATTGTCCTCAGATATTTCTTGATCCATCTAAATGTTTTATTCCAAATGCCTTCTCCTTGGTGCTTGGGTTTAAGCCTTCCTGATCTTGGTCTTGTCTCTGAGCAATAATTTTGTTTCTCTGAGCATTCCAAGGAAGTTGCATCTCTGACCATGACACTGAAGATGAATGGTACTGGTAGCTCTATGTTTGATATTTCTACAATTGTTGTTAAGTTATTTCAATTTTTTTTTTAACTTTTTCCAATAATACAAAAAAAAGTAAATGAAAAAACTATGGCATGACTCAATAGCAAGACAAATAAATACACAAGATAATGTGTTAAAAACACTTGGTAACAGTAATCAGAACAAAATGAATATGTATGTTGAACCCTAAATGGAAAAAAAAATATTGCAAGAACTTTAGAACACAATAAACAATGAGGAAAGTGGTACATGACATGAATACAAAATGAAAGCTTAACTTTAAAACCTATAAATCATGACAAGCCTACATTACTTGTTTTTTTTTTTTTTTTCCAATCTCATGTCAAAAGAGAAAACAAGAGTTCTATCTTATTCAAATATTTTCTTATGGTAACCTCTCATTTTTTTGCAGGCCAGGAGGACTTTGTGTCACTCGCTGAAATGGAAGACTCTTTGCTGAGAAACCTCTTCAAAGGTTATCAGAAGTGGGTCCGGCCTGTCGGGCATGCCAACGACACCATTACTGTACGCTTTGGATTGAAGATCTCACAGCTGGTAGATGTGGTGAGTACGGAAGCCGAGAGCGGTCGCGCTCTACTTTATTTTTCCTTTGCCTTCTCAAGATAATGTCATAACTATCTCGTTATTACGGTTAAACCATTAATTGTTTTCTTGAGATAATAACTAGATAATGAGATGATTAACCTGTATGAGTAATGAATCTGTTTTTTAGTTTCCGATTCTTTTCACTCATTTTCAGGTCGTGGTGGATGATTTGATTTCATGGAATACAGTAGAAAAAAATCAGAATTTTTTTTAATGAAAATCTTTAAACCGGAAGTATACCTGTTACAGGTGTAACACCAGTGCTGTTCAGAAAACACTGGCACTACAGCGCCAGAGGCAATAGTCTAATTGCTTATGAATCAGAAGAGAAAGCAACTAATCAAACCAACAACGTTGTGTCTTTACATAAAAGTTAAACACAGGATTATATACACATTTCACATGGGCTGCCATGTCGTATACTTATAAATCCTCTCCCGCTTTTGTGGTATGGAAGGATATAATCGGTGTTAACACACACAAATCATCTCGTTATCATGAGAAAACGGCTTTTGTTATCTGTAGATAATGAGAAAATTAAGTTGTTTGAAAAAGTGAGGACGTGATATTTAAAATTAGTTTTACATTTTCTTCATATCAAACAGTGCAAGGTATTCTGCTTTTGTGAAGATTTAAAAGTCTCTCTAGGTAGTACAAATATAATTACTCAATGGTGAACTTTCACATTGAGAATCAGCATTTCTGGGCTACTTAAGCAGATTTTCTAGAAATACAGACCACTAATGAAGACTGTGGTCTCAGTTTGTGATCACCACTGAGTAAAACTAAAGGACTCTCAGAAAGATTAATTAGACTAAGGAGTAGAGATGTTCTGTTGTATTGTGGAGCTGCAGCAATGCTGTCTTAATGGAAGATGCAGCATATAAAAACCTTTCGTGCATTGCCACGATAAATCTTTAATCCATTGCCATTGCCAAATTAAACCAACATTCAAATGATGATTAGATGATAAGAGGGCTTATTATGTAGAAAGTCAAAATTTAAAGGATCTGCTTTGGAGGTTTGGAACAAAGTTTATATCCAGTCATTATCCATAACGACAGATACCCAAAGTGCTTCCTAAAACAATCTCTTTCTAGAACCTTAATAAATATTAAGTAGATTAAACCTTTTTTGGAAATAATTGAAAAAATTGATCAAGTTTTAAAATACTCAAGTTTCTTTTGACATGAAAATTTGTCAGATTTAGTATTTTTTCAAATGTGTACACATCATGGTTACAATTTAATTAGATAGATGACAGTGGAAGGACAGGGTTTTTGAATTACTGAAGTTAGTCTGTAAGGCTGTACAGAATTTGTCACAGAATTAGCCTGTTCGAATAGGCCTTATGTTGTGTTCTTACCAAAAACTAGTCTAGCTTTGGTCAAAGCAATTCAGGAAAATTCTGTTAATTTGTACAATATATATATATATATATATTTTACTGCAAAAAAGTAAGGAGACCATAATCAAATCAAGTCTGATTTATTTATTGCACTTCAAAATAGCGCCTTAATGTGCAAACCTTTCTAGGTATCTAAAACTTAATTCTTACTAAAATAACTTTTTTTTTGTTATTCTGAAAAGCATTTTCTGCTGACAAAGATTTAATTTAGGAAATCTATTAATACCATTTTGACAAGGAAAGTAATTTGACCAGGAATAATCCTATTTCAGTGATGTAGAAATGGAAGAAAGAGAGGGGAGTGCTTTTAATAAATGTCAAAACCTCCTGCTATAACTGACTACATATAAAATTAGCTCTAAAAAAGACAATATAAAAAGAGTGTATATAGTACAAAAAAGCATACAAAAAGAAAAAGGTGTAATGTCCTGGAATATGTTTCCATCCATTTTCTGTCAAGTTTCATCCCTGCTTGGGTCGCAATGGATGCTGGTGCCTATCTCCAGCTGTCTACGGGCAAGAGGCAGGGTACACCCTGGACAGGTCACCAGTCCATCGCAGGGCAACATAGAGACAAACAAACTTTCTCATCTAAGGAGAATTTAGAGAAGCCAATTAACCTAACAGACATGTTTTAGACTGTGGGAGGAAGCCAGAGTACCTGGAGAGAACCCATGCATACTCAGGGAGAACATGCAAACTCCATGCAGAAAGACCATGGGCCATGAATTGAACCCCGAACCTTCTTGTTGCAAGGTAACAGTGCTACCCACTGCACCACTGAGCAGCCCGGAATATGTTAAAAATATATGCAAACTCAGAGTTGATTACACTAATTCACACCAGCCACTGTGAAACAGAGTTTCCAACCTTAGGCTAGATCAATTCAGAGTTGAGGAAACCTGCTTTGTGAAATAGATCTCTGATGAGTGACTTGCAGAGATACCAAAGTAACAAAGGCTTCCATCAGTAAAGCCCTAAACCCAGAGGGACTCAAATCCTACAGTGCCAGGCGTGTCCCCCTGCCAGTAGAAGTCCAGGTCTGTTTGAAGTTTGTCAGAGAGCATAAAGATGATCCAGAAGAGGAAAATGAGAATATCATGTGGTAAAATGAAAGCAACATATATTTTTTTTTGGCACAAAATCAACTCATCCTGTTTGGAGGAAGATTAATGCGGAGTTGCACCCCAAGAAAACCATATCTACTTTCAAGTGTAGAGTGGAAACGTCATGCTTTGTGGCTTTTTTTTTTATCTTCTAAGAAATAAGGTTGACTTATCTGTGTTAAGGAGAGAATGAATGGGGCCATATACTGTGATAGTTTAAACCAAATCCTTCCATTACTGAAACCATTGAAGATGGAACGTGGCTGGGTCTTCCAGGATGACAATGATCCCTAACACACCGATAAGAAAACAAAGGAGTGGCTCCTTTAAAAAAGAAAAAAATCAGGGTTCAGGATTTGTGTAGCCATTCATCAGACCTCAACTTAATTTGTGGAGGGAGATGAAAGTGTCTGTTGCCAGGGACAGCCAGGAAACATCACTGCTCTAGAGGAGATCTGCAAGGAGGAACGGGCCAAAATACCGGAAACACTTTGTGCAAACCTGCTGAAAACTTACTAAAACGGTCTTTTTATTATGACCAAATGCTTATTTCCCACCATAATTTACAAGTCAATTATATAAAAATCCTACAATCTCTAATCTCCTTTCTTATAGTTGAAGTGTACGCATAATGAAAACGTCAAGAGAAGTTTCCCAATTAGTGGCTAATCTTTATTTTTTTAACTTCACTGTACTGTATGTCTGCAAATATTTCAAGGAAAAAGGAAAAAGGAAAAAGGAAGGAAGGAAGGAAGGAAGGATCTATTGTTCTCTTTTAAAACTTAGTGAATTCTTTTGGAAGATAGTTTACTCTGAAAACTGTTTCTTAAAGCAAAAAAAAAAAAAAAAAAAGGTCACAAGGTCCATTGGCCTATTTCATTTAACTTAACTTTCCTTTAGCTTTGTGTTTGATCCTAATTACCCTCTCTTATCATTCCAAGTAAGCAGCTTAATGAGCTTATTTAATTTCTTTTTACAGGATGAAAAGAACCAGCTCATGACTGCAAATGTTTGGCTCTGGCAGGTAAAGATGAGAACTTGATTCACTTTCTTAAGTACAATTTAGGCAAAAGAATTATTAAAGTGTACATTAATTTCATTCATTTTATTTGACCTGGTATTAGCTTAACATTTGGGGAAAAAAAATGCAACATGTTACTGGAAGCCAGGGTAATACATAACATTATAAGAAAAAATTGCCTGTCATTACAGAGGGAGATTTTACCCTTAAATAACCTTTTCATAGCAGATTTGTTTCCCATTTGGTTTTTATAGGAATAATCAGAAGATGTGGATCCACTAGAACAGTGGTTCTTGATCCCTTTCCTCAACTACCACTGCTCTGCACGTTTTAGACATTTCTCTGTTGCAGCCCACATCCTTCAAATGATTTAATGAGCTCTTCAGCATCCATCAAATGCTGCAGAAGCCCTATCATTCATCCATATAATTTCGTACCAAGGAGTCCCATAAAACTAGGAGGACAGTGGTACTTGAGGCCCACGATTGAGAACCTCACCACTAGAACTGCTTACACCTATATTCAAAGCTTTTCAAACATGTCTATTACCGGTACTATGACTGCAAATTTGTAAAGCCCTCTGTGTTTAAACGTGAGTATTGCTTTTTTTATTGGAGCTATAATTTCTACTCGTTATGGCTGTCTCATTACATAAACATTGTCACAGTTTACATATGTGAAGATACAATTTTCTCAAATTTCCTGGTCTGGGAAAGCCAAAGCTAGTCCCTTGGCTTACCAACTCCCGATGACTGCAAATACATAAAAGTAACAGAAAACTTCATCTGGATGCAACTAAAAATGTTATATTTCCTTATTTACTTGAACATTCCTCATCTGGTGCTGCCTAAGGCACCTGCCCACATCACAGAACCGGCCAGGTGTCTTCCTTGGCCTTGTCATAAAGGAAATAGTGGTGCTGGCTGGATTTAAGTATCTTCTCTAAGAGGAAAGAGCTTAGTTTCACATAAATATATCCGATGATCTAACTGCAAAATTTTTGGTTTAGTGTAATCATGTCTCCCAAGTCAATATAACTCACCCCAAAATTATAATTCTTTACATTTATACTGTATAAACTGAGCATGTGGGGTGTTATTTTAATGTTATTTCACTTTTTTTTTCATTTTGGATTTTCTAGTTTTGAAATATTTATCTGAAAACCGACTCTGTGCTGTCCTTAAGGGCTAAACGGTAGCTAATACAGTTGAATGCTCATACATCAAACAGTTCATGCCGGTACACGCTTAACAGGTACAGGCATTTTCCGCTCATTTAGGTATAAATTCGTTACATCTCACTCAGGTGCCTAAACAGCATTGGTATTTGGCAGCAATGACGATGCTACCATTCTGGTAGCATCTTATTATTTATTTTTTTTTTTTACATTTTTTGAGGTTATGTCATAAAATCAGTGGGAGTTATACTTAAAGCATTTTTAACTCATATACATTTCTGCCTTAAATTCAAAATGCTTGGAATTACACTTGCCTTAATTAATTAACCAATTTTTTTGTAGTTTATTGTTTAGCTGAGATGTAAATACAAATACTATAATTTAAATGATGCTGCACAAAGACTCCTTTAACTGCTGTTTTAATGAGAACCTTGTTGTATATTATATTTTGATAGGAGTGGACTGATGTGAAGCTTAGGTGGAATCCAGAAGACTATGGGGGTGTTACTTCTATCAGAGTGCCATCAGAGACTATATGGCTACCTGACATTGTTCTCTATGAAAAGTGAGTTCTATTGCAACCTTACAATTACACTGCTTGATCAGTTAGAGCTGTTCAATCTGCTCATGTGATGATTTAAGATCACAAAATGCTGATTGTGTAGAATTTTCTGGTGTGGTTTATTATTACCGGTAGTTTGCTGTCCTTTTAATGTGATGATAGAAGAAGTTTCTTCTTACTGTATGGAGCATAAAAAAGATTAAGTAACACAACACTGTTCCTTCCTTTTCTGTTTCTATAACACTCCCAGACAGCATACTGAAAGAAGGTTATAAAGCATTTTCCTTTCGTCCAGGAAAGACAAATTGGTCTCTCTGGTAAAATTTCTTGAACAAAAACAGCTCTCTGTTAAACAGCCCTATATCATCAAATAATACTTGTCAAACTAAGAGCTGCAGCTGAAATATGTATCACTACCACTACTTCAAATGAAAGAACTTACCCGATTGCATATGTTTTTTTTTTCCATAGAGATAGAGACTCATTAAGGCCCATTCGTAGTCAATTTAGTTCCAACAATGATGTGTTCTCTCTATTTTTCATATTCTGCAAGTGCTGATGGTCGCTTTGAAGGTTCCTTGATGACCAAAGCAATAGTGCGATGGGATGGCACTATAACATGGACTCCCCCTGCTAGTTATAAATCTTCCTGTACCATGGATGTCACCTTCTTCCCCTTCGACCGACAGAACTGCTCCATGAAGTTTGGCTCATGGACGTATGATGGGCACATGGTGGACCTGGTTCTTGTGGATCAATATGTTGATCGCAAAGACTTCTTTGATAACGGTGAATGGGAGATCCTAAACGCCACTGGAATGAAAGGAAGCAGGAGGGATGGGATGTACTGGTATCCATTTATCACCTACTCCTTCATTCTCAAGAGGCTGCCGCTGTTCTACACCCTCTTCCTCATCATCCCCTGCCTCGGCCTGTCTTTTCTAACTGTGCTGGTGTTCTACTTGCCATCTGACGAGGGAGAAAAACTGTCCCTTTCCACATCAGTGCTGGTGTCCCTCACTGTTTTCCTTTTGGTCATAGAGGAAATCATCCCTTCATCATCAAAGGTTAGCATGGATAATCGTTTTCTCAAGTTTCTACTATATTTGGCTGGCTCATTAATACCCATATATTAAGCATAACACAGTTAAAAACTCCTCTCACACTCTAAAGTTTCCATCTGATTTTACCTAAAGCCCAGCACAGACATTTTAAGTTTAAAAAATAAAATATCTATGAGATAACTCCTTTAATGAATTTTGATTTATACAATATTATTATTTTATGTTTTTGAGGTTCTATGTTTTTGAGATTATTGTTATTTATGAGGTTATTTTTATTCTACTCTATTACTGACGATAAATATGCTGCTCTTGCTTTGCACAGGATTATCCTATATAACAGTAAACTATTTTCCAGACTAGGTAGGTTTCCCGTAGAATGTAGAGTGCCATTTTCTACCCAGTTTCCTAGATTCTTGCTTCAGAGTGCGTGGCTCTGCATTAAAACCAGGGAGCCTACTTTCTTTATTTAAAGTTTTTCTTTTTCAAAAGGGCTGCGTTGTCCAAGGCAGTACGCAGAGAACTAGCAACCCCATCAACAAAATCGTCAACCTGTTTAGGATTCTGTTCATAAAAAAAACAAAAAAACAACTGATCTATTATTTCAGAATACTCTTTGCTTAAAGACAATTCTTTTGAGGGCATAATCCTCTTCAGATGTCTCTCACTTATATTGAAACCAAGTTCAAAGTTAAGCAAGGATTTTATCTCTATATATTTGAAACAGATCTCAAAATTAACTTTATAAAACCTTCCCAATTGTCCATGTCCTTTACAGTTGCAGTGGTACAGCCAAACTGATCCATAAAAACTATAAATACAGGAAGTAACACAAAACCTTATCAAGATAAGGCAAAAAAAACAAATATACTTACTTAAGCTTACTTAAGATTATCTTCACTTGAACAATTTCTTGTAAAAGCGAAATTAACTCTTCCAGACAGCATGGAACATTCCATCAAAGAGCAACCTGCCATTTTTGTTCAGACCGTAGATATTAGCCGGTAAGGATAGTAGTCTTCTAGGTGTCACATGTCTTGACTCTAATTGTTAAGAGTGACTGAGGCTTGGACTGATTAGGGAAAATGTGTATGGACACTTTAGCCAAAGAGGAAGTCATGATTGCTGTAAGAATGCTGCTAGCAGTAAGGAAGGAGCTAGGCAGAGGAAGCTGGGTAATTCCTATCAATAGTTCATTTTGCAAACAATCATCCCAATGATCCTATCCACCAATTATGAGCTATACGTCCTAGATAACAGCCTATCTGGCAAATAGGAGCAATACACAATCCTTCACAAGAATATTATATTATTCTCATTATGTTACTGATTTGTATGTTGGATGCAGTAAAAATACTTCCCTTCCTAGTAACTAACTCTTCCATTTGCATCACACATTAGCTTGAGGGTTAGAAGTGTTTGAATAAGAATTTCTGTTTTGTCCTTCAACAGGTGATCCCACTTATTGGAGAGTACCTCCTCTTCATCATGATCTTTGTCACCTTTTCGATCATAGTCACAGTTTTTGTGATCAATGTCCACCACCGCTCTTCTGCTACCTACCACCCCATGGCCCCCTGGGTAAAGAGTCTGTTTCTGCAGAGACTGCCTAAGCTGCTGTGTATGAGGGGCCACACTGACAGGTAAACCTTCCCTTGGCATTTTTATGAAAAACTAAATTCAATCCCTGGATATGGGGCTGTAGTCAAGAGGTGTTGAATATACAAAAATAAGCTTTGTAAATCTGTTTTTTTTTTATAGAGCTTGCTTTTTATTTATTATTTCTAATAATGTCAGTATGGAAAAGTCTGGGAGGTATTGAATTAACTATTGTTATTATCTATGTAGTCTATAGTCTGCATAATTGTCCCATATTTATTTGGGCAGTACAGTTCTGTAGTGCAAGTGCTACAGTATAACCCAAGTCAGCTACGATGTAGTCTTTACTTAGCTCTCTACTGTGCAGATATTTTTACATCTAAGTAAAACATATTCAAGGACATTACAACTTTTTTTAATGATTTTTTTTTTGTACTACATAAACTCCTTTAATATTGTATGTCTTATTTTTGTCTTTAATGGCATCTTGCTTTTACTCTTTGTACTCTATATAAGCTACTGGAAACAGAATTTCCCTAAAGGAGCTATCCCAAGGGATACATACAGGTGCTGGTCATAAAATTAGAATATCATGAAAAAGTAGATTGATTTCAGTAATTCCATTTAAAAAGTGAAACTTGTATATTATATTCATACATTACATACAAACTCATATATTTCAGATGTTTATTTTGTTTAATTTTGATGATTACAAATGACAACAAATGAAAATCTCAAATTCATCATATCAGAAAATTAGAATATTGTGAAAAGGTTCAAAATTGATGGCCCCTGGTGCCACACTCTAATCAGCTAATTAACTCAAACCACCTGCAAAAGCCTTTAAATGGTCTTTCAGTCTAGTTCTATAGGCTACACAATCATGGGGAAGACTGCTGACTTGACAGTTGTCCAAAAGACGACCATCGACACCTTGCACAAGGAGGGCAAGACACAAAAGGTCATCGCTAAAGAGGCTGGCTGTTCACAGAGCTCAGTGTCCAAGCACATTAATAGAGAGGCGAAGGGAAGGAAAAGATGTGGTCGAAAAAAGTGTACAAGCAAGAGAGATAACCGCACCCTGGAGAGGATTGTGAAACAAAACCCATTCAAAAATGTGGGGGAGATTCACAAAGAGTGGACTGCAGCTGGAGTGAGTGCTTCAAGAACCACCACACACAGACGTATGAAAGACATGGGTTTCTGCTGTCGCATTCCTTGTGTCAAGCCACTCTTGAACCACAGACAGCGTCAGAAGCGTCTTGCCTGGGCTAAAGAGAAACAGGACTGGACTGCTGGTGAGTGGTCCAAAGTCATGTTCTCTGATGAAAGTAAATTTTGCATTTCCTTTGGAAATCAAGGTCCCAGAGTCTGGAGGAAAAGAAGAGAGGCACTTCATCCACGTTGCTTGAAGTCCAGTGTAAAGTTTCCACAGTCAGTGATGGTTTGGGGTGCCATGTCATCTGCTGGTGTTGGTCCATTGTGTTTTCTGAGGTCCAGGGTCAACGCAGCCACATACCAGGAAGTTTTAGAGCACTTCATGCTTCCTGCAGCTGACCAACTTTTTGGAGATGCAGATTTCATTTTCCAACAGGACTTGGCACCTGCACACAGTGCCAAAGCTACCAGTACCTGGTTGAAGGACCATGGTATCCCTGTTCTTAATTGGCCAGCAAACTCTCCTGACCTTAACCCCATAGAAAATATATGGGGTATTGTGAAGAAGAAGATGCAATACACCAGACCCAACAATTCAGAAGAGCTAAAAGCCACTATTAGAGCAACCTGGGCTATCATAACACCTGAGCAGTGCCACAGACTGATCGACTCCATGCCACGCCGCATTGCTGCAGTAATACAGGCCAAAGGAGGCCCAACTAAATACTGAGTGCTGTACATGCTCATACTTTTCATGTTCATACTTTTCAGTTGGCCAACATTTCTATAAATCCTTTGTTTTTATTGGTCTTCAGTAATATTCTAATTTTCTGATATGATGAATTTGAGATTTTCATTTGTTGTCATTTGTAATCATCAAAATTAAACAAAATAAACATCTGAAATATATGAGTTTGTATGTAATGTATGAATATAATATACAAGTTTCACTTTTTAAATGGAATTACTGAAATCAATCTACTTTTTCATGATATTCTAATTTTATGACCAGCACCTGTAAAGCCTAATAAAGTCTATGTCTGGAGAAATAATGAGAAAAAAAGCAGACGCAGAAGGGAATGTTTGAATTTCCAGATGTTATTCCTTATATTGGTTATCTAAAAGATATGAACTTTCAAAACAATGAAGTACTTCCTACATTAATTTCTATTCAAAGAAACAATAAGTAAAAAACTTTAGGTAAAATTAGTCAAAATCATTGTCACTTGTCATGGATGGAGGTAACATTCCCTATAAACATTGTCTTAACTTGTCTCCCCTCAAATCTAGAGGTATGGTGCGAAATTTATTTGATGTAGTCTGAAGCCTATGTTTAATTTCCTGTTCTTGAACCAATAATTTGAGAATTCCCAGGGTTGCCAAACCCCACACTTTAGCTGTGCTAAATTTGATCTCTAGACTTGGCAATCTTTATGACACTCTCCAAAGGGGTGAAATACACTTTTTGTTTCTGATTTAAGCCCAGGTCACACCGGTTGCGTTCGGCTTTTTAATATCCCATCCAATTTTTTTTACCACACAAATTGAAAAATAATCCCACATTTGATTGGGACAGATTATGAAAAGTTATTAAAAAGTAAATAAATGAAAACACCAGGGGTCTGTTTCAAAAAGCAGGTTTAACAAACTCAGATTAAAATCCGCCACTCTAAATTGATTTTAGCCTAAAGTTGGGAACTCTGAGTTTTTGGTTTCACAACAGCTGCTATCAATTAGTTCAATGAACTCCAAGTAGAATTACTCAAAGTTTAGCACGTGTGCAACTAGCTTGAAAAGCCATTATCAGAGGAGCACTTATTCGACAAGTCACCATGACAACAGGCAACAGGGAGCGCCCCAGTGGAACTTGAGTTTTTAAAGCAGAAATGCAAAAGAAAAAGAAAATAAAAAAGGAGGCTGTTTTTAAAAGACAGATAAACAGCGCTACAGTTACAAAGGAGAGGAATATGGTGAAGGAGCAGATTGTTGCTCGATCAAATGCATGAAGTGGGGAGTGGCGGCCTAGTGGTTATGCATAGATCTTGGAATACTGAGGGTGTGAGTCTGAAACACATTCCCACAGACTTCCAGTCTGGGTTTTAAGCAGGTCTCTGAGGGGCACCCCATCATGGCAGCCCACTGCTCCCCCACCGAATGGGTTAAATACAAAGGTAAATTTCTCCAATATGAGATCAATAAAGTTCAATAAAAAAAAAGCAAAGTGGACTTTGCTTTTTTTGGCAGGCCGTTTTACATTTATTAACAGCACTCTCCTCTCTGTTGTTCCATTTGAGGATCACTAAAATAAGATTCTTCCTGATAAAAATCACAGTCTTAAACTTAACTGTAATAATGATTTTCTAAATTACACTTTTATAGCAGAAACTGAATTTTAGAAAGTAAAAAAAACAAAATTATACTAGTAAGAATTAAGTTTTCTATATCTAGAAATGTTTACACTTTTTACATGGCCATTCTGACGTTCGTCAGCTTGACTGAATATGTATTTATGATATCTGAAAAACATTTTTTAATAGTTAAAATAATACAAATGCTGAACAGTAATATGGAGATCTGAAATGTATTTATAGACATCTAGAATGTTTCTTCTAGATGTGGAGAATGTAATTTTATTTGAAATGGTTTGTTAGACGAAGAAAAAATGTTTTTTTAGATATCAGGAATACATAATCAGTAAAACTAGTACATATCAATACTGATTGTAATAACAGTTTTGTAATATTACAGAATTATTTCTTGAATGGTAGTAGATCAATGTATCTATTTAGGAGAAATTTTCTGGCAGCAGGTGAAAATGAAGTCTAAAAACGATCTAATAAATAAAACCTTTTGATCTTCTCATGGGTCCCTCCACATGTTGATTCAGTCTTTTACACATTAAATACTAAGTGGCTGTTTGCAGCTGCGCTTCCGATGTTATCATCCCAATAAAAGGCCGTTATTAGCGGCTATCAGGCCCATTGAATGCCTTTAGCTTGTGCCAGTAGACTAATTAGGTTGTTAGGTTAGGTCGTTACCATTAAGTGAATCCTAATCTTAAGTAATTCCTTTTCCTCTGTGGAATTAATTAATCTATTTATGTGTAATCTGAAAATAATTTCAGTCGTTCATGTACTGTAAATGTAACTAAATAAAACTAAAATTATCTGCATCTCGCTCAAACTAAACAAACCAAAGGCCAGTACTCTCATGCCCTGTCAACTGAGTTGTAGAATCCTCTCCCCTATAAAAATTGTATTCTCTGTGAAGAAGTGCTGATCATCCTTTCATAAGATCCTCGTATAACAGACATGCAATGTCTGTTTTTAAAAGCTGATGTGTCTAGCAGACATAGTAAAAAAAAAAAAAAAAAAAAATATATATATATATATATATATATATATATATATATATATATATATATATATATATATATATATATATATATATATATATATCTATATATATATAGATATATATATATATATACAACAACAACAAATTATTTTTTTTTTTTTATGTCTTCAAATATTGAGGATGGAAAAGTATCGACAAACTGAAAATGTGCAATGACTACAGTTGGTGCCATTTTCCTCAGATATCACTTCCCAGATATTGAGATGCGAAGCCCTGACCTGAAACCCCACAGAAGCATAGGGCTGAAGGCTGTTCCTGGTCACGGTGTAAACCAGCAGAGAGGAGCCTATGGAGGGAAGGAGGATGAGAACCAAGCCTGGTTGGCAATGCTGGAGAAAGCCAAAAGCTCAGTTCGCTACATCAGCCGTCACATTAAGAAGGAGCACTTCATAAGAGAGGTGAGGGGAAGGCGGACTGGAGGATTAAAAAAAGTCACATCTTTATTCTGTATAATCATTTGAGCTACAGTCTCCTTACCAAACAGTTAAAAACTCCTGTCTGAGATTTTTTTTGTGCTAACTCTGATTTTTGGGAAATAAGTCATGTTTCTTTTTCATGTTGTGTCTCAACAGGTTGTTCAGGACTGGAAATTTGTGGCTCAGGTGTTGGACCGGATATTTTTATGGGCCTTCCTGACAGTGTCAATCCTTGGCACTGTTTTAATCTTTACGCCTGCTCTGCACATGTACCTCAGCACACCTTCGTAAACTCAGCCTTTAAAAAACAAAACTTCTCAGACTTTAAGATTTATTTAATAGATTATTAATGTGTATTCCTATTGTATAAAACTCAATAACCTCAGGCTCCAAACATCATGTTCTTAACGGTATGGTTTGCAGCCTCAAATTACTCCTGGAAACTGTAATGTTAGAAACTCAATCTACCCTTTATTTCAACCTGCATGTTCAGGGATGTGAAGAAGACTGAGCAATAAACATGGTAACAATTAGTGTGATTGAATTAAGCATCTATGATTATATGACCATAATGTTGCAGCTGTGAATGCAATAAAATGCACAAACATGACTTGATAAGGAATTAAATGTTCGGTGCACTTTTTTGTCACATTATTTGTATTTGTCTGTGTGTTCTGCACAAAAATAAATCTGCAATATCCTATGCTTTTCTGACTAAGAGCAATTTTATCACGACAAAGCCTCTGTTGTAAAACAAAAGTTTGACTAAATGAAATTGCTGACCTTAAATTGTTTTTTTTTCTATGTTCTAGTTTTTTTTGTAATTCCTAAATACATTTAAAATACATTCCTTAACTCTAAAAAAATAAACTGACTAGTCTCAAACACAGTCAGGTTAAATAGAAAATAACAGTAGCCTCTTTTGCAAACCTTACAAAAGGAATTGTGTTTAGTTAGAAATTTAGTTATGGACATTTTTTCACACTAAATTAATTCACTGATAAAGAAAAAAAAAACATACATTAAAGTATCACTTAAAGCAAAGTTCTAGGGAAGTTCTGGTTCTAAGGGAACTTTACACAAGTTAAACCAATGTTTTACTCTGAAATGTAAATGCAAAGCTTGGTGTTTTAAATACAGGGACTAACTTAAAGAAGATAATTCAATCGGAATCTATAGAGTCACCAGAGCTGATAAGAAGGGTCTTACCTTAGGATAGGAGAATCTATGTCTTTTCTAAAGTCTTATTTGCGTTTTTGCTATAGTGACATCAGTTTCCTCTCTCTCAGCTGGAAAAATGTCCTACTTCCACAGCAGTGGAAGTAGAATAAAAGTTAATGAGGTATGACAAATAGCATCAATTAAATTTGATGTGCGTAACACAGATGTTATTAGTGCATCACAATGTATTAGATTGAAGGAGATCTTTTGTGATGGTAAAATGTAGTTTTTGTAAAGTTTAAAGCCTGTCATGATTGATACCAGTGATTATTTCTGTTTATTGCTTTTAGTTGATGTTGCTGTTACCCTGGTTCCCTTAGTGTCCTCTAGGTTTAATCCATTGTCAGCTAATATATCCATTGGACATGTGCCAGCCAAGGTCTTTTTGTTTTTGTTCTACAGAAACCCATGAAAAAGGTTCACTCACTAGTTTTTATTGTCTTGGACATCTTTAAGAAAAAAAAGTTCTGCTACTATTAATAAACATATGTTTATGCCTTCAAGGAAGATCAGAAAAGAAAAAATCTCTATGTTTTCTGGCAGAAGCAAAAATCTAATTCAAGGTCTAATGTATATCCTCTTGAAGAAAATACAGGTATTGTCAAAATCCAATAAGAAAACTAAACGCACAGGTTAAACTGGATTAAATAAAAAACTAAATATGGATAATTTCAGAAGTTTACTAGTAGAGTTCTCAACCAGCAGAGTAAAACATTTCACTTCAAACTAATTTAATGGCATCTTCAGATTAAAATAAAACCATGCATGGTTTACGAAGCTCCAAAATATAATTTCCAGCTAATGAAAAGACTCATTTCATGAAAAAGGACTTTAACAAAGGCTTTAAGCAGGAAACTGTGTGCATAAAGTGTGATTTCAAGGTCATTTATCTTACTGCACAGAAGGTTCTGATGTAATAATTCCTAGAGGAGCTGACTAAATCCTCTTGTTGCTAAATGAGGCAACTTTTTTCAGGTCTGGAGCAACAGTAGTTAGTTTAGCTAAGAAAGCAATCTTTCGGGGAAATCATGCAACTCTTGGTAGACACAATACCTCATGCTGAGTTTGATAACTTGTATCCACTGTAACAAAATATATGAGTAAATCAATTGATACAGAGAATAGTTTTAGAATTAAACTGAAAGCATTGTGCATTTCTTTCAGTTTCCTGGTAATTTGTGGTTACTGATCAGAAAAGAGCAGGTGTTTTTGTCTAATTACTGGCTGACATGGGAAGACACTGAGGTTACTGGGTTATTTTAAGAACTTCAGAGACTCCACATATAATGTTAAAAATGGGCTTTGGACTGATTTGATCTTACAGTATGTTTTCACCAGACACACCAGGAGCACAGCGCATCACACACAAGCTGATTTCATGCAGAGCATTCAGCTCTCAGAGGGGGAATATGGCCAAATCTCTTGATTAAAGTACATACATTTATGTGGGCCTATCATTTCAGGTTTGTACTGTGTTTTGCAACTAACAGGTCTGTGTGAGGATTTGAGTCCTGCACTGGGTTGGTAGGAACCATTCAGCTACAGGATAAAGATAAAACAGTATTATTTAATGGATAAATAAACATGAAATAGTCGGATAGCATAAACACTAACAAGATGAATGCAAGTTATTACTTATATTTTCTCTTTTTTTAATTTAAATTATTTAATCAACAAAATAATTGAAGTAGGCTGGAAAATGGCAAAAAAAAAAAAAAACAATTTAGCATGCAAAGAGGCAGCACACATTATATTGAAGAAAACACAGGAGGGTGCAAAGGATGTTTTGCTCTGGTGTAAATATCATGCAAAATGTTCCCCAGCCTAGCACTGATAAATGTGCTTACCATCTGCTGGGTTTGTGATTCTTGAGAGGAGACTGCAGCATACTCATCCAGTGACTGTGGAGGGTATTCTTTTTCTGCACAGCAAACTTAGGAGAAAAGCCTAAATATTATTTATTGAACTTTGGTCAGATGGCCCAATTTAACCAAAGATTTAGTCAGAACAAACTCTTTTCATAAAACTTTAAGAGTGTTCACCCTGCTGGTCCAAAAATTCTCACTTTTAGTTGGCACAGTTTGCTTTAACATAGTGATAGGGATGGCCGTCCTTTTGACTGAATTGTTATCAGTAAAACCAATAATTTTTTTTTTTTTTTTTTTTTTTTACAAATGGTTAAAAAATTTGTTTATCCAATCATTCAGGTTATGCAACTATATTTTTGTTTTAACAATTATAATGGGGAATAAAGAATAAATAATTGGCATCATGCATTCAAGAAAACCCCTTCCAGGCTTCAGAATAAATTGACCTGACCCCTAGAGTAGTAACTGGTCCAGGGTGTCCTTCTTTGGTCCATTTCAGGTCCTGGATGGTAATGAACCTCCACTAGAGGACAGTGTTGGACAGTCCTTCAAATCAGGTAGTAGATAAGTCTGCTAATTTGCCCTTGAGTCCTTAACATGTGCTGCCTGCCTCCTGAGCCCTTTTTCCTTGATGTATGCTTCAATGTTTCATCGAGGACTTAAAAATTATGTAATTCAGTTAGAGTACAGGAATATATTGAGCAATTTTATAACTATAATCATATGTATACAACTATATCCCAGAATCATTTGGGGCAAACAGGAGTAGAAGTAACAGTTTCAGAGTTTGAACTTAATATAGGGGGCATATCAAATGCATCTGTTAATAATAGCATTGCTAGTTTCAGTAGAATA
Organism: Cyprinodon tularosa; assembly: GCF_016077235.1. Lineage (NCBI taxonomy): Eukaryota > Metazoa > Chordata > Actinopteri > Cyprinodontiformes > Cyprinodontidae > Cyprinodon > Cyprinodon tularosa. The sequence goes on from NW_024039644.1 coordinate 351,670, forward strand.
GATTTAAGCCGCGAGACCACTAAAGGCTGTTATATGTTCAGATTCAAATTCATCGTTGATCTGTTTATTATGACACCATTCAGTAAAGAGCACTGGTGGCTGGTCAATAGAGGGCGCTAGGGTGCTGCCCCATCCACCCAATGACCTTTGTTAAGGCCTAAAAAAACAAATAAAATGAAATTAGAAAACTTTTATATTTTTAAATATATTGATAATTAAAGTGTTTTTAGAATGTTTTTTTACTGGTGTGATAACTTAGTTTACATTTGATTGGTTTTTGGTATACCTCTATTTTGAATGTGTAGCCCCCCCTGGAGAAAGCTCTACCAGCAACCACTGGAGGATGCAGTTCTGTTGTATGACCAGGAGACAGACATGGGCAATGTGGAGTCAACAAGTCATCTCCATGTCATGTATTTAATCTACCCAGCCAATTAACCAGGTGAGTCCAATCTGCACAGGTTAATTCACGGTGAAGATTGGACTCACCTGCTTCAGTGGCTGGGTAGAACAAATACATGACATGGAGAGGACTTGTTGACTCCACATTCCCCATGTCTGCCAGGAGAACCAACAAAACAAAAGATTTGCCTTGTCAAGAAAGTCTTACTTTCTATGTTTGTGTTGCAATAGAAATTGCTATTTATAATTACAGAGAAGCAGGTCAGTTATTTATGGAGACAGACATCTTTGTGTTTTGGTAGCACAGGGACACTTGTGACTGTAAAGATTGCCATTACAATGTGTGTGATGCAAATTAGCCCTATATAAAATATTTGCCCTACACAGACTGATAAAAATTCTATTTCTAAATGTATCTATATAAATTAGACCTGCACTGGCCACAACAGCCATTGTGAAGATGACCATATTCAAATTGCAGTCATTGTGTTGTTCATGAGTTTCTCTGAGTGGGCTTGCATCTTTCGTCTGCGCTTGGTCCATGTTTGTTTTGGTCATTTGGTCATTCAAGGTGGAAAGACAGTTAGATTTCACAAAACATTTATTTAACCTGTGTTCTACTCTGCAGGAGAATTTTCAATTCAATTCAGTTTATTTATATAGCGCCAAATTCACAACACATGTCATCTCAAGGCACTTTACAGTTCAACCAGATCAAATTGATACAAAGTTTTCTATCTAAGGAAAACCAGTTGATTGCATTGACTCATTGACTCAAATACAATCCCCCACACTAAGCATGCTTGTAGCGACAGTGGAGAGGAAAAACTCCCTTTTAACAGGAAGAAACCTCCAGCAGAACCAGGCTCAGTGTGAGCGGCCATCTGCCGAGGCCGACTGGGGTTCAAGGAGACAGAAGCAGAGATACAAAAAGCAGCTGTAAAAGGCGGCCCCGTCCAGGAAACACACAGCCAGGCAGACGAGCTCCAAGGCAGCTCCCATGCCAGAGGACGAAGAAAGCACATCCACTCAGTCACGGTCAGAGAAACAGGACCACACTGGAAAACAGGCCGATCTCCAACATCTATAAACAAGGGTGTTGATAGAAGCAGCACAGCTGATGTTTCTTTCCAGGATGACGTCACAGCCAAACAGGAACAGACGAGGCAAAGCTACTCTGAGGAAAAGCAGAGAGAGCAGAAGGTTAGAGATTGAACTAACAGATTCTGCAGAATAGGAGAACAGAGAGAGAATGAAGCAGAATGATGAAATGGGGGTCCCTATGCCCTCCAAAAGTCTAAGCCTATAGCAGCATAACTATAGAGATAGCTCAGGATAACCTGAGCCACTCTAACTATAAGCTTTATCAAAAAGGAAAGTTTTAAGCCTAGCCTTAAAAGTAGACAGGGTGTCTGCCTCACGGACTAAAACTGGTAGTTGGTTCCACAGGAGAGGAGCCTGATAACTAAAAGATCTGCCTCCCATTCTACTTTTAGAAATTCTAGGAACCACTAGTAAACCTGCAGATTGAGAGCGAAGTGCTCTGTTAGGAACATAAGGAACAATCAGATCTCTGATATAAGATGGAGCTTGGCCATTTAAGGCTTTATATGTGAGGAGGATTTTAAATTCTATTCTTGATTTAACAGGAAGCCAATGAAGAGAAGCCAGGATAGGCGAGATATGATCTCTCTTTTTAATTTTCATTAGAACTCTGGCTGCAGCATTTTGGATCAGCTGAAGGCTTTTAACTACAGTTTGTGGACTTCCTGATAGTAAAGAATTACAATAGTCCAGCCTTGAAGTAACAAATGCATGGACTAGTTTCTCAGCATCACCCCTGGACAGGATATTTCTAATTTTTGCAATGTTCCTCAGATGAAAGAAGGAAATTCTAGAAACCTCCTTGATATGGGACCTAAATGACAGGTCCTGATCAAAAACAACACCAAGATTTTTTACTTTATTATCTGAAATCAGTTTAATCCCATCCAAATGAAGTGACTGGCTAATCAGTTTCTTTTTCAGAGACTCTGGTCCAAAGACTATAACTTCTGTTTTGTCTGCATTCAGAAGCAGAAAGTTAAGAGTCATCCAGGTTTTTATGTCTTCAAGACATGCCTGTAATCTATGTAATGGGTTAGCTTCATCTGGATTTATAGACAGATATAGCTGGGTATCATCAGCATAACAGTGGAAATTAATCCCATGCTGTCTAATAATTCTACCAATTGGGAGCATGTATAAAGTAAAGAGAATTGGTCCTAGCACTGATCCCTGTGGTACTCCACAGGTAACCTTTGAGCGTGTTGAAGATCTATCATTAACATGAACAAACTGAATTCGATCAGATAGATAAGATTTAAACCAGTCTAGTGCTGTTCCTTTAATTCCAACAAAATATTCAAGTCTTTCTAAAAGAATATTATGGTCAACTGTATCAAATGCAGCACTAAGATCCAACAGGACGAGCACAGATACAAGTCCATTATCTGAGGCCATGAGAATATCATTAGTGACTTTCACCAGAGCTGTTTCAGTGCTATGATGAGCTCTAAAGCCAGACTGAAACTCTTCAAAAAGTTCATTATGGTGGAAGTGATCGCAAACTTGTTTGGCAACTACTTTCTCAAGAATTTTGGATAAGAAAGGAAGATTGGATATAGGTCTATAATTGACCAAGTCATCTGGGTCAAGAGACGGTTTCTTAAGCAGAGGTTTAATTACAGCAACCTTAAAAGCTTTAGGTACATATACCTGTAACAGAGATAGATTAATCACATCTAAAATGGAGGAGGAGATCAAAGGGAATACCTCCTTAAATAACCTGGTTGGAACTGGATCTAACATACAAGTTGAAGGCTTAGATGAAGACAATAATTTTGCTAATTCAGAGAGTTCAACTGGATCAAAGCAGTCTAAACCCAGTTCAGATTCCATGACTACCTCAGGTACAATCGCGGATAGAGGAGTGCTTATGATCTTATTTTTAATAAGATCAATCTTATTTATAAAGAATCCCATAAAGTCATTGCTGCTAAGAGCAGGTGGAATGGACGGTTCAACAGAGCTATGGCTCTGGGTGAGTTTGGCAACTGTATTAAAAAGAAATCTAGGATTATTCTTATTCTCCTCTATTAATGAGGAGAAGTATGCTGCTCTTGCTTTACAAAGGGTCCTCTTATACAGCAGTAAACCATTTTTCCAGACTAGGAAGGACTCTCGCAGGCCTGTGGAGCGATATTTTCTCTCCAGTTTCCTAGCATTTTGCTTCAAAGTACGCAGCTCTGCATTAAACCAAGGAGCAAGCTTTCTATTTTTAACGGTTTTCATTTTCAAAGGAGCTGCGTTGTCTAAGGCAATACGCAGAGAACTAGCAACCCCATCAACAAAATCATCAACCTGTGAAGGGGAATAAGCTAAACTTTTGCACTCTGCAGCACTGCTCAGTGACACAGAGGAGAGAGAAAGTGAAGCAGATTCTTTAAAATTTATAACTGCACTATCTGATAAAGATCTACTAAAATTGAACCTTCTTTTGGGGGAGGAGAACTCTGTTAAAGTAATCCTGAAGGTTATTAGAAAGTGGTCAGAGAGGACAGGGTTGTGAGGAAATACTGTTATTTCTTCACATTCTATGCCGTATGTCAGCACAAGATCCAAAGTATGAAGATGAGAATGCGTGGGACTATTCACATTTTGAACAAAGCCAATAGTGTCTAAGATAGCATTAAAGGCTGCTCTTAAGCTATCGCCTTCAATGTCAGCATGGATGTTAAAATCTCCCACTATGATGACCCTGTCAGTATTTAATACCAAATCAGAAAGGAACTCTGAAAACTCTAAAAATTCTAAAAATTCAGAGTAAGGACCTGGTGGACGATACAAAGTTACAAAAAGAAGAGGTTTTCTTGCCTTGAAATTTGGATCAGGGAAATTAAGGGTTAAATGTTCAAAAGAGTTGTAGGTATTAACTGTTTTGGGAGTAATCAGTAAGTCAGACTGGAAGATTGTTGCTACTCCTCCTCCTCGCCCAGAACTTCTGGGGATGTGAAAATTTAAATAGCTTGAAGGAGTTGCCTCATTTATGCTCACATAATCCTCTTGCTGCAGCCAGGTTTCTGTAAGGCAAAACAAGTCAATGTGATTATCACAAATCAAGTCATTAACTAGTAGACTTTTAGAGGAAAGCGATCTTATGTTAAACAGACCGCATTTAATTGTTTTAACTTTTTCCCCAATTTGAGTTATTTTGATTTTAATTAGATTATCATGATTTACTCCTTTGGGAATCTTTGCTAATTTATTAGATTTTGGTCGTGGGCAAGACACTGTCTGGATGGAGTAAAGAGTGGGTAACAGTAGAGAAGCTGCAGAGATGTGTGTTAAACTACAACTCTGCTTCCTGGTCTGCACCCTGGGTGAGAGAACACATGTTAGTGACCATGTCTATCTGCCAGAGGATGATAATGAACATGTGAGTCACTAACCTGGTCTTAGAGTTCAATCCAAGCTCAGAGGATGACAAAGTTCCTAGTAGGTAGGCTGCCAACGAGACACGGCCGGTACCGCTCAGATAATCCCAGGCGCTGGTCTCTCAGAGGTCAGGGCACAGGCAGGAAATCAGAACCGGTGTCTAAGATGGTGTCAAAGACAGTGTCAAAGACGTGCTTGTTAGTCAGAGCCAGGAGATCAGAGGTCCAAAGAGGATCTGAAGGGAAATTCAGAACGGAGTCGGGGAACAGTTCCAGGTTCGGTAAACAGAAAGGCAGAAATCCAGCAGGGGTCCGAAGACACGGGGACAGGCAGTCTCAGAAGACAAGAGGTCGAACGGGTCAGCATCAGACAATCAGAACGTTAGAGAACTCTCACCAAAGGCTAGAACAGGGGTGTCAAACTGGTTCCAGAAAGGGCCGTGTGGCTGCATGTTTTCTTTCCAACCAAGCAATAGCACACCAGACTCCAGTCATCTCATCAATTGAATCCAATCTGAACATGATGACTTGATGAGATGCCTGGAGTCTGGTTGGAAAGAAAACCAGCAGCCACACAGCCCTTTCTGGAACCAGTTTGACACCTGTGGGCTAGAATAATCTGGCACTGATGACTGGTTTGAAGGCTGGTTAAATACGGGCTGAAGAAGCAGGTGGATCAAATGAACGATAATGAGAACTGGGCAGAGATAGGTAAGTATAAAATGACTAATCAGACCAGTCATCAGCGCCAAGATCATGACACACAGTGCCAAAACAACGGGACGAATCATCCGGACAACAGAGGTAAAGTGGGACTGCGTTCTGGAACTCAGGCAGTAGCAGTGGCAAATCAGTGCAAGAGCACAGGCTGAGAGAGCTTTAGCCGTGCCCCTTCTGGGGCTGTAAGGAATCAAAGTGGTAGGGGTGGCAACTAACTGGTGCTAGCTCAGGAAGAGAGCTGAGGAGCACAACAGAGGATCGGAGAGAGCCTGCTCGGCAAACAGAGCTCTGAAGGCGAGTGAGAGCTACAGCTGGCCTGGGCTAGCTATAAAAGCTAACTGGGGAGGATCGGAGAAGGACTGCGGAGGGTCAGATAAGTCTGCCGGGCAGACAGAGAGCTGAAGGCGGGGTCAATTCACAGTGTTTTCTCATTTCCTCATTTTAATACCTAATTAAGAAAATTATGGATTTGATGCTGTATCAGCTCCTGATCAGTCTTAAGCTCTTAAGCCTCCCTAGTAAGGTCTATTACGGGGTTCTGGAAAGGAGGGTCAGTCGGATAGTCGAATCTTGGATTCAGGAGGAGCAGTGTGGTTTTTATCCTGGCCGTGGAACACTGGATCAGCTCTACACCCTAAGCAGGATCCTGGAGGGTGCATGGCAGTTTGCCCAACCAGTCTTCATGTGTTTTGTGGATCTGGAGAAGGCATTCGGCCATGTCCTAGGGGGGTCCTGTGGGGATTACTCCGGGAGTATAGAGTACCGGGCCCTTTAATAAGGGCTATTAGGTCTCTGTATGACCAGTGTCAGAGCCTTGTCTGCATTGCCTGCAGTAAGTTGTGAAGCGTGCACTGTACCGGTCTGTTGTGGTGAAGAGAGAGCTGAGCCAAAAAGCAAAGCTCTCCATTTACCGGTCAATCTACGTTCCTACTTTCATCTCTGGTCATGAGCTTTGGGTAATGACCAAAAGAACAAGATCCCGGATACAAGCGGCTGAAATGAGTTTTCTCCGTAGTGTGTGCTCTCCCTTAGAGATAGGGTGAAGAGCTCAGTCATCCGGGGAGGACTCAGAGTAGAGCGGCTGCTCCTCCACATCGAGAGGAGCCAGTTGAGGTGGCTCTGATTAGGATGCCTCCTGGATGTCTCACTGGTGAGGTGTTCCAGGCACATCCAACCGGAAGGAGGCCCAGGGGGAGACCCAGGACACTCTGGAGGGGGAATGTTTCTCGGCTGGCCTGGGACCGCCTTGGGATTCCCCTTGGCCCAAGTGGCTGGGGAGAGGGACATCTGGGCCTCCCTACTGAAACTGCTACCCCCGCGACCCGACCCCGATGGATGGATGGATGTTTATGTTACTGAGCTAAGTAGATTAATGTATTAAGCTAAGGTTTAACAAAGATTTGGTTTGTTTGTTACCCATCTGGTATTTCTAGTATTAAACGGTATATCTATATCTCATATCTACATCTGAATATCTACATCTATCAGATATTTTGTTATATTAGATATTATATCTATATCCCAATTGTGTTTTTGCTGTTGTGGTATTTCAGATACGATACAACTGCAACATCTCTAAATGCTTTGCTTCTGTGTTGTTCATTTCCCTGACTGGAGCCCACTGTACAAAAATGATTCTTGTGCACCTACAGTTTATTACAGGCACACAAAAAATGAAACATTATGCAGGTTTAGTGTGAAACGACTAAGACAGTCAATCTAAAACAGAAAGCATAGAAATCGTAAAAACTATATATATTAGGTCTTTATTTATTATAAAATTAGAATGATGTATTTTAGTATATAACATCGCATGATAGAAAAATCACATTATAATGACTTACTTGGTCAAACTTTAATGATGTACTGTCAGCTAAAATGCTATCTTTAACTAATTTAGAATCCTTCTGTTGTGATCCACATAATCAAATTATTTGTAGTGAAAACTAGTTTGTGAAAAAAAAAAACAGGACAACCTTGCTGCATTTTTTAAGCATACCTTTAGGTTGATTGAACTAAATTGTTTGCTAAGTGTGAATCAGCAACAAGTGACACCTTAGGTGGAGTACTGTATTTTCTTCTCTTAGTAATTTTTTTTGCTTTTGTTTTGCAATGTTTTCTTTTATTTGTTTATATCAGTAGTAAACAGATCTAATTTAGAAAAAAAATAATCATAACTCCTGAATCAGTTTACATGTTTTTTTTTTATGTTTGATCAAGGTGTCAACCCTTGTTTTTAAATTAAGTCTAAATTATGAGGACTATTCATAAATCTCCTAATGCTTTAGTTTAACGTCATATTTGTAGCCAAACTGCATGTTTTCAGATAAATTTTGATAGGTTAGGAGGCTGATCAATTGATAAGCATTAACATTGTTCAATTTAATTTTCAATTCATCAATGTTCACACATTAACACGCTTTTGGTGATTGTGTTTTTAGGTGACCAGATCATAAAATGAACACATTCAACAGATCATTAAGTGTACCGGTCAGGGTCTGTCTGCAATGACAGAACATAACCACTAGATGGGAGAAAATATATTTCTTTTAAATTTCAAGGTAAGAACAAATGTGATTATAAAGGGCTTCCCACTGACAAGCAAACAATAAAAAAAAGAAATAAAAAAACTAACAATTGGTAATAAAAAAATGAGCTACACTGGAACCAATAAAAACAAGTTTCTAATTTTAAGAATTAAACTTTATTTTCAGTTATTCAGACAATCATCAACAATTTTGTCACAGATGGCAGCCTCAATGATGTCATGTTGTTTTGACCTAGTTTGTTTGGATGACAGAGTTTGTTTTCCGTCTTATTAGAAATGTCTGGCATGCATGAACAAAGCCCCTCCTGCCCCCTTCACACTTGATAGTCTGACCTCAGCATGCTCTTCCATTATTCACAGCCACAGATCTGAGTCATGCAGACAGGTGTGGGTCTGTAAACTCACACGTGTTCATGTTTGCTTGTGTGACATGACAGATACGCTCTGGGACAGAAGACCTGATAATAATGAATAAGGTGTCTTTGAACTGGAGAAAATAGTTTAATGTAACGGACTGAGACTGAGACTCTACAAAATATTTCAGGACATTGAAGTGCTGTTTTTGTTCTAAGTTATATTCCTTTGCTTTCCCTTCAGGCTGCAAGAAAATTAATTATTAAATCTATTCAACTGCATGACAAGAAGCATTAGTTAAATGTACCTGAAATGCAAAAACCTGTGAATTTTGTTGTGAAAAGCAAAATCTCTTATGTAAACCAAAAATCTTATGTAAGTTTAACTAAATATAAAGCAGTTAACATGTAACCAAATTTCCCTCAAAAACTACTTAAGTAGCTGAAATAATTTAGACAGAGTTAATATTAAAATCTAAACCTCCTAAATTTCTTAAAAAATGAGTGTCAGTGTTGAAGCATATTTAACTGCTACTGTTAAGAAAATATTCAAACCTGAGTTGTGACAGTGCTTTAGCTTAATAGCAATAAAGGAAGGATTTTTTGAAAATCTGAAACATTACAGATAATTTTGTTCCAGTTAGTTTGGACATACAGTAAAAAAAAACTACATATCAGAGCTCAACCCAAGTTGTTTTCGTTCTAATCATGGATTTAAAAAAGACTGACTTGTACAAAATAATAAATCCTAGGGAGCATCATTCATCAATGTACAGAGTCATTCCAATCTGGCAATGTGGAGAGTTTTCTCTGACTCTGCCATACAGCAGCAGTCAAGGAAAGCTTGTAAGGATGAGAAGTGGGATTTTTTTAGGGGAATGCCTGGGTATATAAAAAGATTAAATTGTCCTTTCAACATCTGATATGTCACTTTAAGATGTATCTCAAAGAATAATCTAAACATGCATTCTTTACATGCAGGTTTTTAATGATAAAAAATACTGGTTTCACTTGTTTGAGAAAAAGAAAATCAAAATAGGGGTTTCTCTTCTGGTCTGCGATGCAGTGTAGCTGAAAACATTTTTGCTTATCTTTTCAGATTTTGGACATTTCTCATGATTAAAAACCATACAAAGTTTTTTTTTTTTTTTTTACAACCGGCAGCACCTAATTAACATATCAAAAGCAGAAATAACACTTCACCTCCTTCCCCAAGTCCAAGATTAATTTAAAAAAAGAGGCACTGAGGATGCACAGTAGGAGTAAGGAGAGAGAGAGGAGAAAATTCAAATCATCTGTTTCATCAGTGTTCACAGTTTTAAAGAACTTCATGCCCTAGTAAGGCCCTAGGCAGGATGCTGAAAGTGAAACAATGGTGTAACTTTGTGATAAAAATAGGTGGGGATGCTCTAAAGATAGTAGCTGATGGACCTACAGCTACTCAACCCGAGTGTATTTAATAGGGTTTATAGTTTCCAAAAAAGAGCTCAATCATATATTTATTGGATGCTTTCCTATTGTTGAGAACACAAGAGTACCACAGTATACTGATATTTATAGTTAGACAAATGTCTGCCTTTAGTTCATTCTTTATAAAGGGCTCAAAAACATTAATGTATAAAAAATGACGAATAATAGCCGATATCAGATGCCAACATCAATATATCATGCATCATGTATGGACACAACTTCACTTCCATCAATCCATCCATGCATGGCTTCCCTTTAAGCTACATCACTGATTATCCTCCTTCACAAGCAGCATAATCAAACTTAAAATTTCTTCCCATATGTCATTGACAGCCAAAATCTATATGTTGAACCTTATATTTCAAAAATCATTTATACACTGTTTTTTTTGTGTGTGCTTTAATTCTTGCAGGGTTCTCATATTTTAATTTTAAGTCTGTTTCCTGTGAGTCTGTCAGTCTCTTGGTTGGCTGGCACAGCTATTTCTGAGTCTTGCTGAACAACAAAAGACAAAAAGTTATGTTGAATTGTATTATAGCATTGCATATTTTTTTATCTTGTGAACTTGGATATATGTTTTATTGCATGTTGCATATGCCAGTGAATCTGTTTCACCTTTAAATCAGCAGCTGTCCCTTACTGTGTCTCTGCTCTGCTTAAAAACAGATTTATGAACCAGTCTACCAATATAATGATGCCAGAGAAAATCATTTTCCAGATATCTAGAACCTCTGCAGTCTGATTCTCTGTTCAATAAGAAAACATCAGATATGTGTTGATTTTAAGCTGTAACTTTGAGTAATGGTCCTTTGAGAAGCCCAGCTTTTTTTACTTATATAAATGTTGACTCTGTTGCCATTTTTAGCTGAAAAAGCTCTTTATGTGTAAGGAACGGATTTTTCGGTGGCATCTCTAATTGTTTTAACCAACCCTTCTCCTAAATTTTACTCAAACATATATTGAAGTAGCTGCCAATTAAAATTCGCTGAGTGCTGCTGTGTTTCTCTGCTCCAACCATGTAGCTACTATGTACGCAGTGAATAGCGAACCCAAATAATATTATATCCCAAAGCGACAGATCCGACAATATTTTACAGAGAGGTGGGTCTCGACAGCAACGGGAGAGCGAGGAAAATCACTGACTTAAAACGCTCTGAACACAGACAGCTGCACCAAACCCCAGTTACTGTTGGCTAAAATAAATCAGCGGAAATTATTGGTGGGGACTGTACACTCCATGCCAAAGTTGGTGGGTAAATGTCCACACCAGTCCTTCAGAAACTTACGCCAGTGGACTGAAATATTATGTGTTTTACTGAAACATGGCTGCAGGAATATATACAGGAATATATAGACTCCAGTGTCTTGGATGGTCTTTACGACTATAAAAGTCAGCAGATTTTTAACTCTTAAAGGAAGTATTTTATGCCTTGTTAATACATATTTTTCCACCATATTCAATTAATGGCAGAAATTGTGCTATAATGAATGTTGTTCACACTTCTAAGGAAGTAATTTTTCAATGAAGTTGCTTTAATATATCAGTGATTTTTATAAAATCTAAATGATCATAACTTTCAATCAATCTGATGGTTTAGTAAATTTAAAAATAAATAAAATAAAATTGGAATAAAAACAATAAATACTGTATGTGTTCCCGTCCTCATGTATTTCTTTAATGAGCGGAGCTCTGTCACTGGAAATCCCCTTCAACTGCAGCCTCTGGCCCAGTCGCTGGGCATTAAATAGGCATTAATAAGCTGTTTCAGTGGAGTGATCATACTGATCTGCATCAGCAGTGCTGTGTCTGTCTCCCTGCCAGCTCCCACATCAGCTCCTCTGATTTGTTGATGTGGCACGTCGATCAGCAAAAGTTCAATTTTTCCAACTTCAGCATCTGCTGCTTTTGCAGTGTGTCCCATGCGTCAGATGCTTGTAAGGCTCTGCTTCAGCTGCTCAAGACGCGTGCTGCAGGACCATTTGATGCACCTTGAGGTGCTTCAACCATAGACCTTCCATGTAAACTAGCTGCTTCTGCTGTCTCTTTATCCAGAATGTTCACATTCTGGATAAAGAAAATAGGTGATTTGAGAGGGGCGTTGAAGGAAGCCATCTATGTTAAGAGAGAAACACCAACTTTAATCAGAGGTGGTGGACTCAGATTCCAGCTTCCAAAAACGCACAATTCAGTTGTAGAGCTGATCCCTTCCAGATATCACCACACCCCCCCACCCCATCACAGAGGAACAAAGCACCTACTCGCTCTAGCCGGTGAACGATACCTCTTTAACGACCGACCCTTAACAATCATAGACAGGTTTCAGGTATTACAGGAGACAATCTCCCCCTTTAACGACAATCCCCCCCTTTAATAACTGACCTTTAGAATCATAGACAGGTTTCAGATATTACAGGCTAACAATGGAAGCAAACGACCCATTCATCGGTTACCATTTGCATGTTTCCAAGCAATACAAGGCCTTGTCTATATAAGACTCAACTCACTGCGGATCCAGACATTTGAATTGAGAAAGCTTCCTGGAGAGGTGGAGAAACGTCTTCAAATCTTGGAAACCAAGTCCAGTGGACATTTTTTTTAACTTTTACGGAATGACTATGACCTGGATGACTGAGAATCTTCATCAGTATATCCAACAAGGCATTCGAATAATCCACTTTATTGGTCACTTCAAATGTACATCAGAATGAAATTTATCCTCTGCATTTAAACCATCCCTTAGGGAGCAGTGGAAAGCTTTATGCGACCGGGGAGCAGTCTGTGGCTAAGGGTCTTGCTCAGGGACACAGAGTGTGGGGGTTTACTCTAACTACAATGACACCAATCTAACAGTAATTGAAAAACTGAAATGCTGTTTCTGTACATGGTAAACTGAAAAACTATGTTTTGTATTTGACGTAAGCTAACTTTATTAAGCTCAGAATAGTTTCAAGTGCCAATAAATTATAAACTTCAACACTCGTTCTTAGCTTTCATACTGTTAAAGCATGAGGGTGTTCTAGAGTTGTAGATTGATAACATGGGCTCAAGACCACCTCTCTACCTTATTATACACTATATTGCCAAAAGTATTTGCTCACCTGCCTTGACTCACATATGAGCTTAAGTGACATCCCGTTCCTAATCCATAGGGTTCAATATGACGTCGGTCCACCCTTTGCAGCTAGAACAGCTTCAACTCTTCTGGGAAGGCTGTCCACAAGGTTTAGGAGTGTGTTTATGGGAATTTTTGACCATTCTTCCAGAAGCGCATTTGTGAGGTCGCACACTGATGTTGGACGAGAAGGCCTGGCTCTCAGTCTCCGCTCTAATTCATCCCAAAGGTGTTCTATCGGGTTGAGGTCAGGACTCTGTGCAGGCCAGTCAAGTTCATCCACACCAGACTCTGTCATCCATGTCTTTATGGACCTTGCTTTGTGCACTGGTGCACAGTCATGTTGGAAGAGGAAGGGGCCAGCTCCAAACTGTTCCCACAAAGTTGGGAGCATGGAATTGTCCAAAATGTCTTGGTATGCTGAAGCATTCAGAGTTCCTTTCACTGGAACTAAGGGGCCAAGCCCAGCTCCTGAAAAACAACCCCACACCATAATCCCCCCTCCACCAAACTTTACACTTGGCACAATGCAGTCAGACAAGTACCGTTCTCCTGGCAACCGCCAAACCCAGACCCGTCCATCAGATTGCCAGATGGAGAAGCGCGATTCGTCACTCCAGAGAACGCGTCTCCACTGCTCTAGAGTCCAGTGGCGGCGTGCTTTACACCACCGCATCCGACGCTTTGCATTGCACTTGGTGATGTATGGCTTGGATGCAGCTGCTCGACCATGGAAACCCATTCCATGAAGCTCTCTGCGCACTGTTCTTGAGCTAATCTGAAGGCCACATGAAGTTTGGAGGTCTGTAGTGATTGACTCTGCAGAAAGTTGGCGACCTCTTCGCACTATGCGCGTCAGCATCCGCTGACCCTGCTCCGTCAGTTTACGTGGCCTACCACTTCGTGGCTGAGTTGCTGTCGTTCCCAAACACTTCCATTTTCTTATAATACAGCTGACAGTTGACTGTGGAATATTTAGGAGCGAGGAAATTTCACGACTGGATTTGTTGCACAGGTGGCATCCTATCACAGTTCCACGCTGGAATTCACTGAGCTCCTGAGAGCGACCCATTCTTTCACAAATGTTTGTAAAAACAGTCTGCATGCCTAGGTGCTTGAATTTATACACCTGTGGCCATGGAAGTGATTGGAACACCTGATTCCAATAATTTGGATGGGTGAGCAAATACTTTTGGCAATATAGTGTATGTATGATGTAACAACACAGGATTGTCTTGAATACAAAAAGAGAGCTGACATACATGGCAAAGCAAATAAATAAGTGGCCATAAGAGAAAATGTCAAAGTCCAAGTTCCTGCAGGTTGAACTTAAACCACCTTAAATGCTATGATGACATGGCTTTACACAGACATTACTCCCAGAGCAAGACTATGGGGGAAAGGAAAAAAAATAGCAGAAAGAGAGCAGAGGAAGAATTTTAACCCGAGGAAAAGAGCAAACTGGGAGGTGTGATAGATAATGAGTGTCATGAACGCTGTAGGTATTCTTGTAAATGTCCGAGGTTATCAGTGAAGCTTTCAGGCAGAGCTGAAGGAGTACAGAACAGAGATGAAAGAAAGAGCAAGACATGAAGACTTGGGGAGGAGGAAGAGAAATAACAAAACTGTCACCTATATTTAAATAGTTTTACAACCATTTAGAACATTTGGTTTTAATTTAAAACATGTTGTAAAACAGTAGAAACCCAAAACATAAACATGGTAAAGAAGTAAGTACAGAAGACAGGTTAAATCAATTCAAAATGTCTACAAAATATTCAAAATACATTTGTTGTCCTTAGGTTCATGTATTTTCTTACCTGTGTTGCTGAGTGGATTTTCCTTTATCATGTTGTAATGTACTTCCTGTGCTCAAAAGGATTAAAAGGCGGCCCATTTATACTTCATAAGATCATACATCATAAGATCATTTACATTTGACAACAACAGACAATGTTACACTGCATGAAAAGTGAGATTTTCATCCCCGTAAACTCCCGCAGATCTGCCTGATTTTCGTCAGTTTCCGACAATTTGCAACCCGTGCTTGTCCGCGTTTGTCGTGCCACAAATTGTCGGAAACGGACTCTGACTTATGTGGAGAGCGATCAGCTGTACTAATGGCCCTAATTAGCATATGAATGCAGCAAACCCGCGCGGCTGGCCAGGTCTGGCTTGAATAACCTTCCCAGTATTGGCTGAAACCACTATTCTCAAACAAATGAAATCGCTCGTGATTGGCAGCAAAACCACACGTGGCCACGCCAGGCTTTAATTTTCTTACTGAGTATTGGACGGAACCACTTCTTTTTAAACAAGTAAAGTCGCTCGTGATTGGTTGGCATATATATATATATTTACATCTAAATTTACATATATATATTTATTCATATATATATATATATATATATATATATATATATATATATATATATATATATATATATATATATATATATATATATATATATATATATATATATATATATATATATATATATTTATTCATTCATATATTTATTCATTCATATGGTGTGTATTTATGTTATCCTACACTACTACACAATTATTATGCTACCATCAAGGACATGAATGAATTTATACAGGAAATGAAAATTTGCCAGGAAGCTGTTTACGCAAAGAAAGAGCTTTATTGAAACACACAAAACTATATACAACGCGTATCCAAACACATGCGTTTCTAAAAATTAAAACTCCGTGAACGGTCCGTTTGCTTCCTCGGGGTTGGAGGTAACTGGCAGCATTCCCTCCGAGGCAGGTCCGATGTGCAGACGCCTACTGTGCGTGGCCCTGTACTAAGGCATCGCTTCTAACCGGGACTGCAGCTTAACACAGAGTTCAGTGAGATCCGGCCTACGAAATGGCGGCGACCGTACAATCCATCCAGAGACACCGCTGACGACGGCGGACTTCCAGAGTTCCACTTCCTCATCTGCTAGCACACTCTGCCTCGCTTTCAGCAGCTGAAAAAAAAAAACAATGAATCAGCGCACTGCGTATGGACACAACACATCTATTAATGCACCTGAAAAATAGTCACCAAATAAAGTCTTACCCTCTTTCTTCTGGCCCGACTCCGAGCAGATTGCCTCCGCACGCAGCGTGTTGGCTGGCTGCGTATATCTGAAGCTCCTGCGTACCGTCTGAAAATACGTCTTACAGGCAGCTGGAAAACAATTAAATGAGAGTGGTATAAATAAAAAATCAAACGCAAGTCACAGTAACAAGGAAGGAGAAAACATTAAAACAAGTCACTTACACACAATGTCGTCTTTATCAACATCGTGCAAATCTGGACTTGCTGATATGGCTCCGAGCAAATAGGAGGTCTGTGAAAACAAAATGATGCTAAGCTATGATCGGTATCTATCCGTATCCATTGCCTTTTACCGCAGAATGAAAGCATATTCTTTAAATCTTACCCTTGCTCCGGTTCATAGCGCCTGCAATTAGTCTCCGAGTTGTGAAGACGGCGTACTGCTTCCTGTGAATCACAAAAAATACACTTTTATCAAGCTTGTTCTTGCAAGGCTACTGTTAGGGGTAGCTTTAGGCTAGGCTGCTATTAGCCGTAGCTTAGGCTAGGCTGCTTTTAGCCTAGCAGGCAGTAATCGAACATATATTTACCGCTAGCATCTCTTCTTTGAGTTCGTCTTGTTCGATGCAGAGTCGCCATCGCGTCCAAGAGGAGTTTTACCCCGAAATCCAGACGCTCCAGACCGCCTGCACAAAGCAAAGCATACATCCTCCACTGTGGCTGCACACCGCGCCGCTCTGAGTTTCTTGGAGATCGTAGAGCGCATGCGCGAGATGAACCAGGGTTTCCGCGGATCAATAAAAATAATTAAAAAATCATTCATTTTTTTTTAAATCAAGGCCTTAATTGGCACTAAAATTATTTAAATATGTTTATCGAAGTATTTATAATTCTTTAATAAAAAATGCTTATAAAAACAATTTCGTCAGATATATTATATCGCTCCAGGCGGAGAAAAAGCTAAAGGATATACACTATATTGCCAAAAGTATTTGCTCACCCATCCAAATTATTGGAATCAGGTGTTCCAATCACTTCCATGGCCACAGGTGTATAAATTCAAGCACCTAGGCATGCAGACTGTTTTTACAAACATTTGTGAAAGAATGGGTCGCTCTCAGGAGCTCAGTGAATTCCAGCGTGGAACTGTGATAGGATGCCACCTGTGCAACAAATCCAGTCGTGAAATTTCCTCGCTCCTAAATATTCCACAGTCAACTGTCAGCTGTATTATAAGAAAATGGAAGTGTTTGGGAACGACAGCAACTCAGCCACGAAGAGGTAGGCCACGTAAACTGACGGAGCGGGGTCAGCGGATGCTGACGCGCATAGTGCGAAGAGGTCGCCAACTTTCTGCAGAGTCAATCACTACAGACCTCCAAACTTCATGTGGCCTTCAGATTAGCTCAAGAACAGTGCGCAGAGAGCTTCATGGAATGGGTTTCCATGGTCGAGCAGCTGCATCCAAGCCATACATCACCAAGTGCAATGCAAAGCGTCGGATGCGGTGGTGTAAAGCACGCCGCCACTGGACTCTAGAGCAGTGGAGACGCGTTCTCTGGAGTGACGAATCGCGCTTCTCCATCTGGCAATCTGATGGACGGGTCTGGGTTTGGCGGTTGCCAGGAGAACGGTACTTGTCTGACTGCATTGTGCCAAGTGTAAAGTTTGGTGGAGGGGGGATTATGGTGTGAGGTTGTTTTTCAGGAGCTGGGCTTGGCCCCTTAGTTCCAGTGAAAGGAACTCTGAATGCTTCAGCATACCAAGACATTTTGGACAATTCCATGCTCCCAACTTTGTGGGAACAGTTTGGAGCTGGCCCCTTCCTCTTCCAACATGACTGTGCACCAGTGCACAAAGCAAGGTCCATAAAGACATGGATGACAGAGTCTGGTGTGGATGAACTTGACTGGCCTGCACAGAGTCCTGACCTCAACCCGATAGAACACCTTTGGGATGAATTAGAGCGGAGACTGAGAGCCAGGCCTTCTCGTCCAACATCAGTGTGCGACCTCACAAATGCGCTTCTGGAAGAATGGTCAAAAATTCCCATAAACACACTCCTAAACCTTGTGGACAGCCTTCCCAGAAGAGTTGAAGCTGTTCTAGCTGCAAAGGGTGGACCGACGTCATATTGAACCCTATGGATTAGGAACGGGATGTCACTTAAGCTCATATGTGAGTCAAGGCAGGTGAGCAAATACTTTTGGCAATATAGTGTATATATACGTATATATGTGTGTGTGTGTGTGTGTTTACATACATACAGGAGTCATGGAACTATGCTTGCAGCTCCTTCATTTTCATGTACACTAATAACTTGTGTACATGGTTCTTGTTGATGGCATTAAAATCATTTCAAATAGCATTAAATTAGAGTCACTCATTCCTGTATGAACCCTGTGAGCGCTTAATTTAATATGACATATTAAAAAAAATCCCACCATCATCCAGCATATGTTCAGTTTCTGCCCAAATATATATTTATATTTTTGTAGATTTTTGTAACGGGGATAAGGATAATTCAAAACTGCTTTTTTTGAATGAACTTGTTCTCTTCTCCCAAACATCTCTTTTCATTCCTGTAATAAGAAGTTTCTTTTGAATGGATTTGATTAAAGTTTAAGTCTCTCGGTATAAAATAAATATTTTGATGGAGATGAGAAATCTGCTTCCTCGTTGGTGAATAACCAATAGTTTGGATCCAATCATTTAAATAAACAGTGTTAGTTTATTTTTTTTTTATATACACTATATTGCCAAAAGTATTTGCTCACCTGCCTTGACTCACATATGAGCTTAAGTGACATCCCGTTCCTAATCCATAGGGTTCAATATGACGTCGGTCCACCCTTTGCAGCTAGAACAGCTTCAACTCTTCTGGGAAGGCTGTCCACAAGGTTTAGGAGTGTGTTTATGGGAATTTTTGACCATTCTTCCAGAAGCGCATTTGTGAGGTCGCACACTGATGTTGGACGAGAAGGCCTGGCTCTCAGTCTCCGCTCTAATTCATCCCAAAGGTGTTCTATCGGGTTGAGGTCAGGACTCTGTGCAGGCCAGTCAAGTTCATCCACACCAGACTCTGTCATCCATGTCTTTATGGACCTTGCTTTGTGCACTGGTGCACAGTCATGTTGGAAGAGGAAGGGGCCAGCTCCAAACTGTTCCCACAAAGTTGGGAGCATGGAATTGTCCAAAATGTCTTGGTATGCTGAAGCATTCAGAGTTCCTTTCACTGGAACTAAGGGGCCAAGCCCAGCTCCTGAAAAACAACCCCACACCATAATCCCCCCTCCACCAAACTTTACACTTGGCACAATGCAGTCAGACAAGTACCGTTCTCCTGGCAACCGCCAAACCCAGACCCGTCCATCAGATTGCCAGATGGAGAAGCGCGATTCGTCACTCCAGAGAACGCGTCTCCACTGCTCTAGAGTCCAGTGGCGGCGTGCTTTACACCACCGCATCCGACGCTTTGCATTGCACTTGGTGATGTATGGCTTGGATGCAGCTGCTCGACCATGGAAACCCATTCCATGAAGCTCTCTGCGCACTGTTCTTGAGCTAATCTGAAGGCCACATGAAGTTTGGAGGTCTGTAGTGATTGACTCTGCAGAAAGTTGGCGACCTCTTCGCACTATGCGCGTCAGCATCCGCTGACCCCGCTCCGTCAGTTTACGTGGCCTACCACTTCGTGGCTGAGTTGCTGTCGTTCCCAAACACTTCCATTTTCTTATAATACAGCTGACAGTTGACTGTGGAATATTTAGGAGCGAGGAAATTTCACGACTGGATTTGTTGCACAGGTGGCATCCTATCACAGTTCCACGCTGGAATTCACTGAGCTCCTGAGAGCGACCCATTCTTTCACAAATGTTTGTAAAAACAGTCTGCATGCCTAGGTGCTTGAATTTATACACCTGTGGCCATGGAAGTGATTGGAACACCTGATTCCAATAATTTGGATGGGTGAGCAAATACTTTTGGCAATATAGTGTATATATATAAGAATTGTGCTATAATTTCTAGTCACCGATCTGTTGCTGCTATATTTTAATTTGACGAACCGGAATTTGTCGATGTTCTTTTTGACCTGGCCGGACCTTATGACCACAGTGTACCAATCTTCTCATGGCTACTTCCAACAGGATAATGCGCCATGTTATAAAGTGAATCATCTCTGGCCCCGTCCACACGAAGCCGAACCCTGGCCTAAATTTTTCACCAAACCAGCCTCTCATCCACACGAAGCCGGCGTTTCAGGGGTCTGTAAACGATCTTTTTTTTATTCAGCCTTCAGAGTGGGAAGATTTCGAAACGCTGTTTTCGCGTTTCCATCTTTACGCTCTAACCGCATATTTTTTTTTACACACAAGCGTCATAGCGTCGCCTCTAAACACGCATGCGCGACCAGTATCACAACAACAATGGCGCCGTTGCTGCTAATGCTACTCACCCTGCTGTCGGGCTTACAACAGAATCTTCTTCTTCTGGAATATCTCCAGGAAGAACAGAGCAATATCGACGACATATTTCAGCACCTGAATTTGACTGAACCACGAAAATGGACCCGCAGGGCAACCATGTATAAATATTAGTGCGCATGCCCAACATTTCGTCGCCTATTTTTGCTTTGGCACCACAGCGCATCTTACAGGCCTGGCATACATTTTGCAGCGTTTTCATGCATTCGTGTGGACGCTCACATTTATTTTACGTCTCCATCTTTACGGCAAACGTTTTGGAAAATATCAGCGTTTCGTGTTCGTTTTGACTTCGTGTGGACGGGGCCTCAGACTCATTTCTTGAAACTTTTCCACTTAAGTTATTGTGAATTGAGCATATTGACAGACAACATTTTATTTTTTATCTTAAATGCAATTTTTTTTTTTTTTATAATTACTGCTCTAAATGTATTGCTCTGTCAGCTAAAGATCTGTTTTGGTCTCTATACTTTAATTAAATAAATCAATTCAAGCTAAAATGTAAGAGGCTATACTGAGCCTGATCTCTTCGTATCAGAGATTTTCTTACCTTTTAGAAAAATATCACTTGGAGTAAAACCCCCCCTGCAACCCTGATTTGCATCTGTATAGCTCACAGCATGTTCATTTACATGTTAAAGCCTCCCCTAGAATTCCATGGGATGGGAGGCATGGGGGGAACACTGCCTAACAAAGTCCACGTCAATTTCTTTTTTTTTTTTTTTTTTACAGTGTCCTGTCTGGCAAGGTGGCAATAAGAATAATTGTCTTGATGCCAAAAGGAGCCCAACAGATTTTACTTTCACAAGTGTAGCGGTATCGCAATTGCCATACTGCTCCACTTGTTACATGTATATAAATTGCTTTATTATAATTATGCAGGGAGTTTTACAGTTCATATGGACACTGCAATGTAAGTAAAGCAGAAAAACCGAAGAAGAAGAAGGAAAAAGAAAAAAACAGGACAAAAGATGAAAGAAAGAGGAGATAGGAAGGAGACAATGACAAAACATTTTCAGTCTGCTTCAACGCCTGTAATGAGATGGAAAAAAAAAAAAAAAAAAAAGAACAGCACAACCAAAAAACATGGTACGAGATATACAATAAAGCAAACACCTTGAAACTATCGCTAAAGTAATATTATTAAGTCTGACATGTACTCTGTGTTACCTGAAGATATGAATGTGGGGTTTCTGTTTGGAAGTGGGTCTCTAAGTACCTGAAGCCTAGCACCTGTAGTTGTTTGTGAGGGTGAACTTGTGCATGTAAAGTTTTAACCATAGAAAAAATGCTCAATAGTGGTTGTGGAGAGCCGGAGAGGCACACCCCCCAGAGCACTGAGTCCAGCGCCGGGAGACCCAAAGCCCCAGGCGCCCAAGGGGACCCCAGAAGCGAAGGCACCAAGGCGGGGCCAGCCCCGGAAACCAGACCCCACCAAGGCAGGAGGAGAGACAGCCACGAAGAAGCCCCCCAGCCACCGCCATGCCGGCGCCCCGGGGAGCTGCGGGGACGAGTCCGCGGGCCCCGCCGGCAGCCGGCCACCCCGAAGTAGGGCCGGGCACCGAACACCAGCCCCCCCACGGCGCCGACCGAAACGCCCCAGCCCCACAGAGCACCGAAACACGCCCCACCCCCCAGCACCAAGTCCCGGCGACCAGCCGCAACACCCACCGCGACCGCACCACCCAGGAAAACACTCAGGCGGCCCCGCCCCCGGCCGGGGCCCATGCGCATCCGCCGCGAGCGCCGCGGGACCCCCCCAAAACTCCCCCCCGGCCAAAAGCGCAGCCCCACCCCACCAAGACCGATGCCAACAGCGCGCAACGAAACACACCGCGCACAGAATCAGCCCGAGAGCAGAAAAGCCGCCCGGCGCAAAACCGCAAGAAGAGCAGACCGCAGCCGGCGCAACCACCCCCCCCAGCAGCCCGAGGGGCAGCACAAAGCCAGAGCGGAGCGAACCACGCCGCCCCCCCACCGGACGAAGCCAAAGCAGCCCAGCCCAGCCACGTCCACCGCCCCCCCCCGCCGCCCGCACCAGGCCCTGACACGCGGCCAGAGCAGCTCCGCCGCCCCGGCCCCCCACCACGCGCCGGCCATAGCCACTCCAGGCCCCCACCCGCCCCGCAGCCCCACCCGCCGCGATCAGCGGGAACAGAGCAGCCCCGCCATGCCTCCAGGAGGGAAAACCCACCCGAATACCCAGCCAGCGCAGCCAGCCCGCCCAGACCGGCCCCCCAACACTACCCCCGCCGGAGCCGCCCGGACCCCCACACACCAGCGGCGCGCCGCCAGCAGGACCCCCACCCAGCAGGCCCCCCCGCCCCCCCGAGAAAACAGACATGCCAAACCCCCCACAGAAAAAAAAAAAAAAAAAAAAAAAAGGAGCCCCCACAATGCGACAGCGGACACCAGACACCGACCCGCCCGCAACCGCTCCCCCCCACCGAGGAAGAGAGAAAAAAAAAACAAAAAAAAAACACAAAAAACATAAATAAATAGGTAAGAGGAGAAGTGCGAGCGGAAAAACCGGAGCCCAAAACAGGACCCAAGACCCAAGACCACGTCAATTTCTGACAATTTACGGGAGTTTTCGGCGAAGCCTGCAAATTGTCGTAAACTGCCGCTAACCTGAAGTTCCACGACAATCTACAGTGCCGCATATTGACGAAAATCCCACTTTTCATGCAGTGTTAGGGTCTCTAGGTTTTGCTGTTTTTTTCTGGTGTGAGTGAGCTTCCTGTCACGGAGAGGATCTTTGCTAATGACTGGGGCGAAACCTGTTGCTGCTGATTACCTCTGATGGTATTCCAGCCAAAGACCTAAACCAGGAATATCCATATTGTTGAAATTGGTCTTCTCATGAATCTCTTTTAAGGTGGACTCTGTAATTTTTCCAACCAGTGAACCTCAGTTCATCTCGGATCTTCATGGAAAAGGTCTTACCTGTATGCAGCAGTTCTCAGTCTTCATAACCTGCCTGCCCGCTGTCCAGCATGGCGTCTCTTGCAAGGTACCAATGCTATTTGATCTCACTCACACTCTGCTGTACCTCTAGGGTACAGTCTGCAAAGCCAGCTGAATCAAACCCCAACAGATCCATGCTACTCTCCTTCATCTCTCAAGTAAGCAAACTAATTAGTCATCAGTTGTTATCAACCAACTCCTTCCGGATGAGTCTGCTTTCTCTCCTGAGACCAACCAGAAAGTTTAGCTGACTTCCTGCAGGTCTCGGCTCTAGATACCTGTTGCTTTTGTATATAAAATATTAAGATTTACTGGTTCCCCATGTGATTCTTACCTATGCTACTGTACATGGCATTGTTATCATGCAAGTAATAAGTGGTTTAAGGCTTTCAGGCCCTCTACTTTAGTCTTAAACTAAATATCTCGCCAATCTCTTAAAAAGTCTCTTTACTTCTGTCTCAAAATAACTTATACTAGGTTTAGATACTCTGTTGTTTAGAAAGTATAAAGGATTTGATTCTGGGGTGAATAGATCCAAAATTTCCTTTTAGGCTGTACTTCAGTGGCTTCCATATATATTTTTACCTGGGGATACTCTGAAGAACCTCAGCACATGAATTCTACATTTTAATAGTTTTTCTGTGTTTAAAAGAGTGATATACTCTGCTTAGGCTACTGGAATAAGTTTGACAGTTCTGAATATGCATCATAGATTAGTCCTAGATCGGGAAGAATTCTGTTGCTTTGCAATTGACATCCATGACCTCTATAAGTTTGTCTCTCTTTTGTGCTACTTGTTTGGTCTTGCTTATTGAACACTGATTGTTACAGTCGGCTTGTGGTTAAAAAAATATAGCCTTATTAATGTTAATGGAAAATGTCCTTGAAGAAGAGACTATACTCTTACATTATTGCCTGCATTTGTTTTGCAATATGCTCCACAGTCAAACAGAATATATTGTCCTTAATAAAATATCTGTCTCAGCCAGCACATTGATTGATACAGCTTTTACCCTGCTTAGATGCAAATCCTGGCCGCCCTGTTTTGTAAGCTTCTGAGCAATCTCATGAGCCCTGGGGATCTCATGCCGCTTAATCTTATTCTGGAGGGAAAACACTTCAGCTGCTCAGTTCTCATTTCAACCTGCTGACCGGATTGAGAAGAAACCAACTCCTCAGATAGCAAGACCCTCAAGTATACTATTACCTGTATTTCTAACATAACTTACTGCTAAATCTAAACATACATCTATAATAACATCAGTTGCCTACACCCATGTGCTAACTAATACCAGAACATAAAAGGAATCATAACCTGACCCTCATTCCACACTGCTTGCCAGGAGTTCGTAGGTAAGAAAAAACTAAAACAAGGAGATTTTCAAGAGAGTACAAAGCATAGTGTGATAATTATTGAAACACACTTTGACACAATATATAATTTTCAGTCACCTATTTATTTCATGTTATTTCTGTAAATTTACTCTAATAAAGTTGATTAATTAAATAGACCAATTAAATGAATGCCCTATGAATTGTTCCTACAAATTGAGTGAGTGTGCAATGACAATTGCTGCTTGAGCTACATCAGCTAACTTGTATAGCCATTTCTACTTACCATTCGTGAAGCTCATATCAGTCTCATTTTCTGTGATTTCAGACGTTGAACTGGCAGATTCCTCTAAGGCTATATCTGTGGATTCACAGGCAGCTGAGTGTAGTTTATTTTCTCTTTATTTTGGCCGTTGCTCCAAGCATCGGAAATCCTTTAGCTTTTGCATCTCTCCACTTGTTTCAGTTTAACATGTTTCCGCTACATCCAGGGAGACAGAAGCAGAAATGCAAAAGGCACACAGAAACACTGATCCATAGGTGGGCTAAAAAATACTGCAGAATTGGAAAATTGGACAAAATAAAAGAGAAAGATTGAAAGGAGCCCTATGTCCCCCAGCAGTCTAAGGCTATAGCAGCATGACTTTAGAGGTGGCTCAGGATAACCCAAGCCAATCTGTCTTTAAGCTTTAATCAAAAATGAGAAATTTAAGCCTAGTCTTAAAAGTAAGCATGGTGTCTGTCTCACAGACTAAAATAGGTAATTGTTTACACAGGAGATGAGCCTGATAAGATCTGCGTCCCATTCTTCTTTTAGAAATATAGTAAACCTGCAGATTGAGAGCAAAGAGCCCTGTTTGGAAAACACGGACTGTGTTCAAATTTATGGTCTGCGTCTTCCAAGGATGCGGTCTACGTGTACTGGATCCTTCGAAGCCTGTGAAAATAAGGAGACAGAAAGAGTGATGGATGTGAATTCAAACAGGTCTAGCCTTCGGCAGCTTTTACCGCCATGCGCTCTGTCGCATGGCAACCATGAAAGTTTTTTTTTTTCTTTTTTTTATGGTAAAGTAAACAAAGACTACACCCATGAGAATACAGAATGGAATAAAGGTGACAAATGAATGAACAAATGAAAGCAAATTTAATAATAGAAACCTTAGTCAGTTAAATAACATGTTGCTGTCAATTTGCACATCTCTGATGTTGCTGCTATTTTTCAAATATCCATCAATGTAAAAATGTCCATAGCTGTATATTGGTCATTTATTCTCCAGGTGCACAGTTTTTTGTATTGTTAAGACACTTACAGTACAGTATTGTATTGTTAATCTTTTAACTCTTCGCTATTATGTTATTCTTATACATTAAACTGAGGTCCACATTTGTATGACCATTTTTCCTATAATCTTTCTGCTGCTCTAAACACCAGAATTTCCCCCATTCTGGGACAATAAAGGGATTTTCTATTCTATTCTATAAAGGGGTAGAAAGATATAAGTAAATCTAAACAATGTATATTTAAAAATGTATCTGCAAAATCTGCTATATTCAACAACAAAAAATACTTAGTTAAGCAAACTGTGCAAAATAGAAATATCAGGGTCCCCACAATGCAGATATATTACAATCTGTCCTTAAAGTACAGCCAAAACCATTTACATGGTAACAGATAAAAACCTTTAGATAAATCCAATATTACCCGCCACATATCTGACTCAATAACCATTAAAACAACTATTTTCATTCATTTCAGAGGGAACTATTCACGTACTTGTATTATATTAAACTGAACTTCCAATATTCACCACTGTTCGGCGCAAAGCATCTTTTTCCTCTGATCACGAAGCAGACGGCTTGCTTGGTCTGGTAATAAATCCTGGGATAACCAAGGATAGCTAGGATACACTGAATAATGATACAATAAAAAGAAAGACGCATATACAGGCCGCAAAACGAGGAGTCTTGGAATCCGACCAGACCTCGTCCGCCACACTATGACATAATCCGCCTTCGAATCTGGCCTTATGCTGACACAATCCATAAATTCAAATGCAGCCAAGGATTGATCAGAGGTTTAATATAAAATGGAGCTTAGTTATTTAGGGCTTTACACATGAGAAGGAGGATTTCACATTCTTATTTGTATTTAACATTAATTCAATGAGGGGAACAAATAGGAGAAATATATATATATATATATATATATATATATATATATATATATATATAAATTTTTTTTATTTTCAGCAGAACTCTGGCAGAGGCATGTTGGATCTGTAAGGGTTCTGCCCTCTGCTTGGGTTAATTTTTAGGTTGTTTTTTTTCTATGTTTTTGTAGTTGATTTGTTTAACATCTGTTCACCCTGATGACACATGACTGCGTCCCCAGGTTCACCACCAATCACATCGTGAAGTTTGCAGACGACACCATGGTGGTGGGCCTCATCGGTAATGACAACGACCAGAACTACAGAGAGGAGGTGGAGCAGCTGGTGGACTGGTACTGGATTAACAGCCTGATCCTGAACATGGAGAATACAAAGGAGATCATCTTAGACTTCAGGAAACACCGGCCTAACCACATTCCAAGGGTCATCAACAGCTCAGCTGTGGAGGTGGTCAAAAGCACCAAATTCCTGGGGGTGCACATCACAGACACCCTCAACTGGAATGTAAACACCACCTCACTGATCAAAAGGGCACAAAAGCACACGTTTTTCTTGCGGAGGATGAGGAGAGCTCACCTGCCTCCACCCATCCTCACCACCTTCTACAGAAGTAGCATAGAGGGCGTTCTGACCAGCTGTCTCACTGTGTTTTGTGGAGGCTGCAGCGCGTCAGACTGGAAGAAGGTGAGAAGAGTGGTGAGAACTGCAAAGAAGATCATTGGGACTCCTCTTCTCTCCATTAAAGACATTTCATCCCAGCGCTGCGTGTCCTGAGCCAACCCAAATGGACTGTTCTCCATGCTGCCCTCTGGGAAGACTCTGAGGCATTCCATGCGGGTCCAGCAGATTCCATAACAGTTTGTTCCCCATTGCCATTAGACTGCTGAATGTCATGTAAAATGACTTATTTTATTGTATTTCATTATATATATTAGGGCTGCAACTAACGATTATTTTAAAAATCGATGAATCGGACGATTATTTTTTCGATTAATCGATGAATCGGACAAAATATATTTTTTATATGAACCTCTTTATTCCAAAATAAAAATTTTAGACAGAACAAACAAGCACACAAGTACAGGTTGCTCATTAACTGTACTGGTGCAATATGAAAAATAAATGTTTGTGTTAAAACTACGCAAACTTACATGAGAAATGTAGCTGTACATTCACAAAATATAGGCTACTTTGTTTCATAAAGCACATAAAAAGACATTTTTGTTTTTAAAGCCCCTAAGGGGTTCAAACAATAGGTCCCCCCATTTCAACTAATGAGTTTTTTTTAGACTAGAAGAGTTCTGCCTTTTAAGACAGGAAAGTATAGCAGTTAAAGTTGCTACTTGAGAAAATACTGAACCATAGAGATAAAAATAGCCCTGTGATTCAAATTATAAATTGTATTTGGAATAAAAATTAGAGAACTAGGGGTGCTAAAAAACACATCCTCCAAAGACAGATATTTACATGGGAATGTGGCATATAATTAATTGACATATTACTGATCTTGCTGGATTTTATTCTGCTTTACTTCCATAAATTGCAGGATCTTCTTTACTTTATCTTTGCCAGAAGATTTAAACTTTAAAAGCCTTGCCCTCATAATTTGCAAGTTAATTTATTTATAAAGTAAATGTAAACACTGCTTAAGCTAATTCAAATGAAATTAAAAGTAAAATAAGTAGCCAACCTTATCACTGTCTGTAACCTACTAACATGGTAAGGAAAGCATCAGATGAGCTACCTGAGAAACTAACATAACGTTTCCCCACTTTAAAACCAAACAAACATGGTGGTTCCGTGCCATGTTAATTTGTTTAGACAAAAGTTGCATGTTACGACTTTTTTCGCTTTACAAAGCGCAGGCTATTTTAATTATTGTGATCAATTTGCGCCATCAATCCCGGTGCATGCGCGCTTCATTTGCAGTCTGGACGCTGAGGCTCTGACTGCAGCGCTGAGAGGGACTCCTTCGGGAAAACGTGGTTGGGGTGGGGGAGGCGCCCCACGGCAGAGTAGGAACGATACATGCTTTCACGTAAGAGTCTCCAAAAGCCGCCAGTGACACCGTAAAAAGTCGCCAGATTTGTCGCTAGTCGCTTTTTTGAAAAAATAGTCGCTGGAGGGGTCTGAAAAGTCACTAAATATAGCGACAAAGTCGCTGAGTTGGCAACACTGCACCTGCAGTGCTGACTCGCTCTGCCGTATTTTTTTGTCTTCCTCTTTCATTCAAGAGGCAGTGATGACGGCGCGGCGGATGACGCATTAATCGCGCGACACAACTAATCGATGATGAAATTCGTTGCCAACGCTTCTAAAAGTCGATTTTTATCGATTTTATTGATTCGTTGTTGCAGCCCTAATATATATTATATTTTACTATAAAAAAATGAAATGTTTGAACTGTAATTATACAGTCATATGTTTATATTACAGTTTTTATGTATTTTTTACTGTTTTCAAGGCTACACTTTAAAAAATGAAATTGTCTAAAGAGCTGTTTTTAAAGAAATTTCTCTTTGTTTACACTTTGGGCCGGATTTATCAAGATCCAATTTTGCGTGCAGTAATTTGCGCTCGCAAACTGGAATTTTGCACGAGGGGCTGAACCATGGTTTGCGGGTGATTTAACAAGAGCGATTGCGTAACTGGTGGCAGGTGCAAAACTGTTGGAGACGCCCTATTTAAATGATGGTTTTGCGCGTTTGGTGGTTTTGCGGCATGGCAAGTTTGGACAGCAGAAAGCGCAAAAGGAAATTCGACCCCATGGAAATGGAGGTGTTGGTGGATGAAGTCAACAAACATTTAAGTGAACTACAGCAAAAAAGTGTGACTGTCACACAGAGGAACGCTATATGTGAACAAATCTGTAATAAAGTAAACGCTGTTGGTGAAACCTTGCGAACAGTGGATGAAGTAAAAAGAAGATACCAGGATATAAGAAGGCGAACCAAAGAAAAACTGGCATATAACAAAACAACTACGAACAAAACAGGAGGGGGCACAGTAGATGAGATGCCTCTGACGAGCATTGAGGAACAAGTACAGCTGACGCTCTGTGAGGAGCAAATCACTGGAATTGCAGCTCCAAAATGTCAATGCTGGATAAACGAAATGTTTTGATGATCGTTTCCTCGTTCATTCCAAAAATATTCATACGGAGTGAAAAAATGCGTTCTCTGCGTCTTCTTGCTTCATTTCAATGTCTCCTTCTTGCGGCAATAACCGCTGCCATGTGTGCGCAATTACGCATACAGACCATTTGCACCTTCTTTTGAAACGTGTTAAATATAGAGTCAGATACCGTTAGCAAAATTGCTTTCAGGTTTGATAAATCACTTTGCGAGTGCTAAATTAATATATTTACATGTTCTCCTCCCACAAGACGCACTTTTGCGTGTAAACGCCCCATATTGCATATTCATTGCAGAAAAAGTACTAAATGGATAAGAGGCGCTATTTAGCACGTTTTAAAGACCAAATCCTTTTAGCACGCTGTTGATACACTATATTGCCAAAAGTATTTGCTCACCTGCCTTGACTCACATATGAGCTTAAGTGACATCCCGTTCCTAATCCATAGGGTTCAATATGACGTCGGTCCACCCTTTGCAGCTAGAACAGCTTCAACTCTTCTGGGAAGGCTGTCCACAAGGTTTAGGAGTGTGTTTATGGGAATTTTTGACCATTCTTCCAGAAGCGCATTTGTGAGGTCGCACACTGATGTTGGACGAGAAGGCCTGGCTCTCAGTCTCCGCTCTAATTCATCCCAAAGGTGTTCTATCGGGTTGAGGTCAGGACTCTGTGCAGGCCAGTCAAGTTCATCCACACCAGACTCTGTCATCCATGTCTTTATGGACCTTGCTTTGTGCACTGGTGCACAGTCATGTTGGAAGAGGAAGGGGCCAGCTCCAAACTGTTCCCACAAAGTTGGGAGCATGGAATTGTCCAAAATGTCTTGGTATGCTGAAGCATTCAGAGTTCCTTTCCTTGGAACTAAGGGGCCAAGCCCAGCTCCTGAAAAACAACCCCACACCATAATCCCCCCTTCACCAAACTTTACACTTGGCACAATGCAGTCAGACAAGTACTGTTCTCCTGGCAACCGCCAAACCCAGACCCGTCCATCAGATTGCCAGATGGAGAAGCGCGATTCGTCACTCCAGAGAACGCGTCTCCACTGCTCTAGAGTCCAGTGGCGGCGTGCTTTACACCACCGCATCCGACGCTTTGCATTGCACTTGGTGATGTATGGCTTGGATGCAGCTGCTCGACCATGGAAACCCATTCCATGAAGCTCTCTGCGCACTGTTCTTGAGCTAATCTGAAGGCCACATGAAGTTTGGAGGTCTGTAGTGATTGACTCTGCAGAAAGTTGGCGACCTCTTCGCACTATGCGCTTCAGCATCCGCTGACCCCGCTCCGTCAGTTTACGTGGCCTACCTCTTCGTGGCTGAGTTGCTGTCGTTCCCAAACACTTCCATTTTCTTATAATACAGCTGACAGTTGACTGTGGAATATTTAGGAGCGAGGAAATTTCACGACTGGATTTGTTGCACAGGTGGCATCCTATCACAGTTCCACGCTGGAATTCACTGAGCTCCTGAGAGCGACCCATTCTTTCACAAATGTTTGTAAAAACAGTCTGCATGCCTAGGTGCTTGAATTTATACACCTGTGGCCATGGAAGTGATTGGAACACCTGATTCCAATAATTTGGATGGGTGAGCAAATACTTTTGGCAATATAGTGTAGATCAGTTTGTACATTTTTTAGCGTGCGCAGTGAAATAGCTCACGTTTTTATACACGCAAACCTTTGATAGATCCGGCCCTTTGTGTATACAAAATAACAAAATAAATCTGAATAAGTCTAAGACTGATTTCTACCAGTGCTGAGTTCTTTAGTTACCCTCTGTTGCCTCCTTGTGCTTGTTTCCTTTCCCTTTGGCTTCCTCCTAGTTGGTCTTGTCCACACCTGTTCCCAATCTGCTGATTAGCCTGTCTTGGCTCAGTCTCCCAATATATACAGCACCTCTGTAATTATGATGTGGTGTATATATTGGATTAGTTTCTT
Source organism: Cyprinodon tularosa (assembly GCF_016077235.1). Lineage (NCBI taxonomy): Eukaryota > Metazoa > Chordata > Actinopteri > Cyprinodontiformes > Cyprinodontidae > Cyprinodon > Cyprinodon tularosa. Next base: position 383,839 of record NW_024039644.1, read on the forward strand.
AGCATCATTCCTAGACAGGATATTTTTTATTTTTTGCAATATACAGGAGATAAAAAAATTATATTATTGAAAGCTGCTTGGCAATTGATATGCCACATATCTCCAAAATCAATAACAAACAAGAAGGATGTTTCCACAAACTCCCTTTTAAAGGTATAGTTGATTCATTTTTTCCCCCCAGGTGGATCCCCAAAATTTGTGCTCCTCCTAATTGTCAGTCATTCTGGTGATATGTTTACTAAAGACCGTCCTACGGCCTCCTCCCCATTTTAACTTAGCGATGGTGAGTCTGACATAGTGGAAAAATTTAAAATCTTCTTTTGGAAAGTAAACATTTATGAGGGGTGCATACAGTAACATTTAAACAAAGCGTACATGAGGAGAAATGGGCACCTGAAGGCTCTCACACACACCTGTGCTTCCCTCTCGGAAGCAGGCACAGGGTTGTGCATGTGCAATTTTTTAAAGTGGAGAGGGTGGGTCTTTTCAAAACTTTGTGAAAATCCTTCACTATACCTTTAATTAAAATAAAAAACAGCACGTATTTCAGTAATAAAATCCAAAAATAAGTTTCTGTTTTTAGCAAGAAGCAGAATGTGGTCCTTAAAAGACAATTGATAATCAATTAGAAAAACTAAATATTCAAAACTGAACACCAACTCAATTTGTTGACCTTTTCTTGTTGAAAGTTTTTGATTCAGTAAAGATCTCATGATTGCTGAAGAAATAAAAAGCATACATTTACACAGTAAATTGTGCACTGTAAAGTAACACATTCAGAGTGCATTTGGTCCCACTCAGAATTAGTGTTAAATTAGAACTCAATATAGTGTATATCTTACTCCAGTTGTTGTTGGAATAACTCTTAAAGAGTCAATTTAATTTGACACTCCATTTAAAACTTTAAAATTCAGAGTGTAGGTTTGTCACCATTTAGTATAAATTGAAGATGACAAAGCTGTTCCTGAACTTAATCAAAAACATGTTGTAAATATTTAAAGGCCTTAGCAGGGGTAGGTGCTACACAGTATGTGACAGCATGATTAGCATAGTAATGGAAAAAAAGAAGTTGGAATATTCTGTCCTAGGTCATTTATGTAAAGTGTAAATAAAAGAAGGGGTAGTACAGAACCCTGAGGCATGCCCCCTTTTCACACATAACACATTTGAGAATAAGCTCTGAGCTTAAAGTTCTTTTTTTATTTTGATTTTACGTTATTACATCATGTTCTACTCACCCATATGAGTTTTGTGTCATTTTGAGCCGTTCTGAAGATATTCGGTTAGGTTACATCCAAGTAACGTCTTCCTATGGGCAACGACTTGAAGGCACAAACTAAACTGTTCATGATTTATCATTTATGGTATTTCAGCATTCATAACATGTAGGCGAATCACTGTCCCCCAGGCATCCGCTGTTATATTTTTTCTATTTATATTTTTTAAAAACAAAGCGGAATGCTCCCGTAGGAAAATGTTACTTGGATATAAGCTAACCAAGTATCTTCACAACAGCTCCAAATGACACAAAACTCATATGGGTGAGTAGAAGATGATGTAATAACGTAAAGTTAAGGGCCCAATGTAAAAAGATTCAGTGTTCCCTTTTAAGCTCTTTTATTTTCACTTTATTACATTTACATCGCGTTCTTCAGATAACAACTGACAACAGTTTCCTGAGAATAAAATAAAACACTGAGCTACTCCTTTTAGTTGCTCTAACGTGTTTATCTAAGAAAGGTCAATTTATATTTCTTAAGTGTTCAACTTACTTTAACTTTTTCAACTCACCTGTACGGATATATGCTACAACAACACAATCGTTATTTTCTGTTTTTTAATAAGAAAAACTAATAATTGGTGCAGAGATTCGGGGAGGGGGAATGAAACTAAAGAGACAAATATATGCGAATATTAAGGTGTAATTTTTACCTTTAGTTCTCTAACATCAAAAACCAGTTGAATCATTCTAAGTCGTATTGTCAAATAAATTCGGGTTAAGGGTGTGGCTTCTCGTCCTCTGGCAGAGATGTATTGGCATCATCAACATTTAATAGCGCTCTTTCTACCTTCCTGTATTTAACGAGCCTCCAGGTTGCAGCGGATACCAACCTGGAGAAGTTTGACGGTGCGCTCAGCTGACAGGCTGTCGGTTACCATTAGGAAACACGCTGCTCCGCAGGTTTGATACATGAAACAATATATATAAGCACAATAAGAGATAAGGGAGAGAGAGGACAGAGCTGGATCCAAAGTGACTTTTGAAGTCACAGGAAACCTAAACACAAGAAGACAGACATCCTGTGCTCGCGTGTCTTCGTCTGCCCTGTCATCAGAGGAGGAGGAGGACAGAGACAGACGTACCGGAGGGAGAGCAGCACCAGCAGTCTGTCAAAGCGCCTCTTCTACCAACTTTGACGTTTCTTCTTGGCTTCAGGGGAGACTTCATGTCTAATGCTTAAGATGGAGCTCCGAAAGAGAAATGGATCTGTTTTGGTTGGAGTTTATCTTTGGGCGATGTTTTACTATCAAGGTAGGTAACTGTATGTTACATTTTCCCCGTTATTCATCAAAATGCGCATATTTCCATGCAGTTTTTTTTTTTTTTTTCCTGGGCGACCATGTCTGTGAGGAAGGTTAGAATGTCTGTTTGAGAGATTTGTTCAGATGCGGCCACATCTGGTACGAGAGACAAATTTATACGCACGTGAGAAACAAAACGCTCCAGAGCCCCCATGTGGATTCTTATGCATGTTTTGTGTTTTTCAGTCAGAAAAGTAATCCCCGCATAGACTATTTGCATTGGTTTTCTACATTCGTTTTGCTTTATTTCAATTTCAATCTAATGCCATAATTAAGTAACCATGACACAAATTGCAAAAATTGATGTGATGAATTAGTGTGCGTAAAAGCCAACTGCAGGATCTGCCTCTCAATATGGAGTACGTCCCGCAGGTGAACACAGTTCATGAGGTCGATCACTGAAATCTGCAGTTGCAGACCCAGTTAATCTGCATGATAATAAGGAGCAGAAACTACATGAATCCTCCAGCTGGCGGCTATAGGCTACCACAGGTTTCAACATATGTTAAGCTTTATTGTCATTGTCATGGAATCCAGCAGATTCCATAACAGTTTCTTCCCCACTGCCATTAGACTGTTGAATGTTGCGTAAAATGGGTTATTTTATTTATAAAAAAAAAAAAAAGTTTAAATGTTTTAATGTTGTCAAGGCTGCACTTTAAAAAATGAAATTGTCTAGAGCTGTTTTAAACAAAATTTCTTTTTGTATACACTCGTGTATACAAAATGACTAAAGCTAAGTCTAAGTGTCTCTTAAGCTGCTCCTTCATACTACCTTAAATTACTTTTTTGCGTTAAAGTAAGAGACACTTACAAGACATCAACCAAAAAAAATACACCAACCAAGAAAAAAAAATGCACAGGCTTGCACACACCCACTCCATATGGATACAGACAACCAATAAGAACAAAATAAATGAGAATTCATGCTTAAAAAGTGTAGGATTTTTTTTCCTGATTTACAATATTAGTGTAAGTAACGGAAAGAACAGTATAAAGTCATTATTACACCAGCCAACGGAAGGCTTTGGCTTTCGCCATTTATTGCAATGGCTGTGATATTTACCCAGAATTACTTTAACTATATCATAAAGGCATATTAAGGTTATATTTTAGTTGGAATATATATTATTTTGATTACGAACCTGCTGTGGCAGTTCATAGTTAAAATGTTTGGGAAGTTGCAGAATGAGGGGCTGATGTCGTCATTAACACACTTATTCATGATGTAGCTTAGGGCACTCTTACTGATTGCATTCATTATTATTTCAAATATTAAAAAAAAAATTCACTGAAAACAAAATCGTGTAATTAAGACAAGGTATGAGGGTACATGATTGGATATCTAATTTGATTTGGATAATTGTCCATGTTTGCTGATTAGTTGCAGTGTAAAATACTTTATAATCAGCCTTGGGGACAGGCATAACAGAATAGTGAGAGCAATAAGACCTCCTTTTAGATGTTTTAATGACTTGAGAGTGTTTGGGAATTTGCTGAAACTTTAATTTACATATTTCATCCTAAAGGGTTGAAAATGCACCTGCGTTGTCATCTTTGTGCAGTTCCAGACATACATGGATTTGTTAGAAAATCTTGTAAATAAATATGCTTGGAATTAGATTTGAAAACTTCTTAGAGTCTTCATCATGTGCAGATTGCCTAAGGGGGATGCATATTTTGCCTGTCTTTGTAAAGGGAGCACTTTTCACAAATTTTCACTGAGCTGAAATTTGTATATGTAGTAGTCTAAGTTAAATACCCTCAAAATGCTGCTGCAAAGAGTATCTTTGTTTAGATTTTTAAACAAATCAAAAGTAGAATGTAGTAATAACTTTAATCTCATAATAAAATCTAACTTGAAAATGTCAGATGAAAAAGTGGCTTTCAAGAGACAGATGAAGCTGGATGTTTGCCTCAATCCTCAGTCTTTAGTTGAGTAACTCAAAGTCTTAATTTCGTTTTCATGCAGTTGTCATGCACTCTATCATTCTCAACATTGAAATGTATGTTTATTTTTCCTGTTCTAGTTTTTACAGCTTGTAAGCTAACCTGCTTTTTTGGGATGCATTAAATATTCACTATGAGTCAGTCTTTGGTCTACTGGCCTGAAGTGGCTTTTTTCTGTGTTTTTCTTCGCTTGAAGCTACAGTACAGGCTGTTGGGGATGCCCCATGGAAAGCATTATGTTCATCAATTAAAATTAGGGGGGAAAAAAAACAAAAACGTAGATTTCCATTTTCCTTAAGGAGGGGTTGTTGTTTTTTTTACACCCCTTAAGGAAGGTTAGTTTTTAAATGTTGCAACTCAGGATGGCCATACTGGTATTGATTCATTTTAGAGATGTCCCGATCCAGGTTTTTGCACTTCTGATCCGATACCGATATTGTTTTTGGACTTCCGATCCGATACCGATACTGGCCGATACCAGCCTATCCGAGCATGTATTTAAGTTTAAGTTAAAGTATTTAGCCTTAGTTGTAAGACTCATGTTGAAAAGGGTTTTAGTACTCTTGATAACATCTAGCCAGCTAAATTAGGTGAGATTGAATAAAACACAATGCTTGGTAACAACAAACTTACCTGTTTATTAAGAGATAAACACAAACTGGACAAAATTATGAATAGCAATCTGAAATTGCACAGTGAACAGTAAAACCGTAAACAGTTAAAGGTGCAAGTATTACTGTAAGTTTTAATAAAAATGCAAAACAGGGAAACACTGGCGCAAAATAGTGGAATGGATCGTTTCAATCGGCGAAACTGGAAAATACGGACCGGATAAAAAAAAAAAAACTGGATCGGCATTTTACATGCTTTGCCGATACGCATTTTTTTGCCAATATCGGCGTCCCGATCTGATACGTGGATCGGATCGGGACAAGCCTAATTCATTTAATACTCAGTAGATTAAAACCTATTCAGTGAGTTCATAATACTTACTGAGATTCAAGAGAAAATAAAATACATTTAGTCACTGATGTTATATACATATTCTTGACTTGTTTCTTAAGAAGAGGACCAAGCTATTAATTTGTACTTTTCATTGTAGGGAAGAAAGATCACTCCTACTTCTGTGGGTCAGGAAGTAGATACAGCTCTTTGTACATATAGTGAGGAAAATAAGTATTCGAATATCCTGCTATTTTTGCAAGTTTTCCCACTTAGAAATCATGGAGGGGTGTGAAATTGTCATCAAAGGTGTTTTATCGGGGCCTGGGGCCTTTCTTGGGTTGACCCTCCTCAGAGTCTTCCACACTTCAGCAGTTTTGTGTGGTGCTGAATTTTTAGACCTTAGAATCTGCACATCTTGTTGATGTCATCCCCAGAAAAGAGGTAACCCTCATGCTGTTGGGAAAAAATTAAATATGGGAATGTCTCTGTTCCATTAGACACATGCACAGATATCCAGAAAATCTTGAACCAATCCCTTATCTTGTTTTCATTAAAAGGCCTCTTTTAAAAACTAGGGTGTTGTTGTGTTGATGTCCTGATTACATTTCGACCCTATTGCCATACTTCTTTACTATAATTAAAAAAACAAACAGAAATAAACTAGCCAGTCCAATACTAATCTGAACAAATTATCGTATTTTCCAGACTACAAACCGCTACTTTTTTCCCCACTCTTTGAAACTTATGACTTATGCAAAGTTGTAACTTTCCGTTTTTTCTTCAGCCGCCGGGGGGAAGAAGTAAAAGTTGGAAATCGATGAAAAAAGTGCACACGCACATGCTAGAAGGCATTGACCGAGAACAAATGTCCTTAATTCACACATTTGGCATTTATTTGCCCCATAAAACTGACTCACCAACGAAGAGACAAGACTTCTGCAGAGCTGAATTAAAGAGCTGACGAGCCCCCATCTTTATGAGAAGCTCTTACTTCGGGAGCCAATAATCTAATGGGAACCTGCATTCTTCTTTGTCACTAGAGAACATGTTTGGTGGGTTTTACAGCTGTTGTGAATGACTGTTTTATTCAATTCCCAGCCCGCTGGGAATTCATAATATTTTCTGATACTTTAAGATGTGCATTGCCCTCCCTGGTAGGGGTGGCAAATATTATTTTAATCAGATGTGATTCGGACTGTGATATATTGTTTATGAACACAAGCCCTACTACCTGTGTGTTAGAACAATAAATGAAAGAGTGATTTAAGCTCAAATTGTGGTCAAACACGTAATTATGCACATACATGAATCAGAATCAGAAATACTTTAATAATCCCAGGGGGAAGTTACTTTTGTTACACACTCCAGTTACAGTTATATATATATATAACTGTAACTGGATCTAAGAGCTAAGATCCTATGGGACTTCAAGATCCAGACTGACAAACAGGTGATGGCTAACCAACCAGACATCGTGTTGATCGACAAACAGCAGAAGAAGGCAGTAGTGATAGATGTGGCAATCCCAAGCGACAGCAACATCAAGAAGAAAGAACACGAGAAGCTTGAGAAATACCAAGGACTGAAGGAGGAGCTAGAAAAGATGTGGAAAGTAAGAGCAGCAGTGGTGCCAGTGGTAATTGGAGCACTAGGGGCTGTGACCCACAAACTGGGAGAGTGACTACAGCAGATTCCAGGTAAAACATCAGAGGTCTCTGTCCAAAAGAGCGCAGTCCTAGGAACAGCTAAGATACTGCGCAGAACCCTCAAACTCCCAGGCCTCTGGTAGAGGACCCGAGCTTGAGGATGACACATACCACCCCACGAGGGGTGAGAAAAACAGTTTTATATATATTTATATATATATTTTCCCACTGTGTACTCACTTACCCACTGCATCACAATATGCATTTCCTGCCATTTGGATATATGTATCTTTTTACCACAGCCCTCTGACTGGGTCTCTGCTACTCAGAATGTAGTTTCTTGGTTCATTTCACTCGAGTGCCTCTCCATATTTCTGTTGGCTGACAATCCCCCATCATTATGCAGATTTTCTTTCCATCCTGGATTTAGGGGTACCCAATCTGACACTTGCCATCACCATTTCACATAATGCACAGCAAGCTGTTCCTTTTAATTTTTGCTTCATTAGCTGTAAAGCCATCCACATAGTATCTCAGCTGTCGCTTGGTAATGCGTGAAATGTGTTGTGGTGCAACGACTCATTTGGATAGGGGTCAGTGGAGAAATGAGAGCTGAGACCGTTTCATTTTGCAGCAAAATTGTAAGTCTGAGGGACAGAGGATTTCAAAAAATTTCAATGTTCTCTTGATTGCAGTAACATTTGTAGTCAAAGCAGCTGTCTATTTATACATTTTTATATATTTATATTTTTTATGGATGGAAGGATTTTCTTTTAAGGAAATAACCAAGTCTTATTGTTGCTCATCCCTTCACTCAAAAAAATGTTTTTGTTGGATGAACATAAAAAAATTATGGAATGTATTGCCACCCAATCATTATATGCTAAATTAGCAAGAATTTTATGTTTTGTTTCACATTCATGTAAATATGCTAGTTCAACATAAGGTGTTGGTGTTTCTATTACTCAATTACAAGTGGTATGTCCAACATAATAATAATTGGTTGGGTGAACATATAAATATATGGAAAGTATTTCCACCCAATTATTACAGTACATGCTCATTTGGCAAAGGACAGATTTTTTGAATGAAATTAATTTAAACATGCAGAGTAAACAAAAGCTGGCATTAAAGTTAGCTAATTATGACAAGTAACTCCAATGTAACTTTTTAATGTAAGTTCTACATATGTATCCATATTTGGTTGCAGTGTAGGTGAGACAATTTAATTGGGTAGGTACAACTATATTTTAAAATGATACAAAACAACTATAATTGTGCCGATCCAACAAGACTAGCATTTGTCAATTGCTTGTTAAGAGTCCTTTCAGTCATATGAAAATCACAAGTTCAATAAGTCAATTCTGACATCTATATTTGTTTTAAAGAATGTACAAATTTCTCAACCTAGTTTGTGACACTTGATATCATGTTGAGAGCAGGGGGTGGATAAACACATAACAGCAAATGGGATTCCTTGAGATTGAACTTTATGGCAAATGCAGAGGAAAACAAAGACAAACATTTGACTTTACAAAAAAACTAAATACAATAAAAATAAAATCGCATTATTTTACATCCATGAATTAAAAAAAATAAACAGAATTCTTAAAATGTTTTCATATACTAGAACTCTACTTATGGTGTAATGCCACATTCAGATAGCAAGCGCTGGAAGCAGCAAAAAGCTTCTGCTGCTTCATTTTTGATTCTTGTCCACATTAAGGTCAGACTCCAGTAAAGTGTGTCCAGATGCTTCTGCTGCTCCTCCTGCTAACCCCTACAATTGCTGCACACTGGAATTGCATGGACTACACTAGAGAACTTTAAGCCATATATATGAAGGGGAAAATTTACAGGATTTTGTCTCATGAAAATCAATATTTCTATAGTATATGCTCATAGACTGTGCTAAATTCATTAAGGGACATGCATGCACTGTCCATCTACTGCATCATTGTGTCAACTGTGCTACCAACCAAAGTGTGTGTTAACCGGACTCTGCTATTGCTTATACGATGCTAAGCATATATATCACACTATGAAACACTCAGTGAACATCTAAAGGGGACAGTAATTCAATTCATTTTATTTATATTACACCACTTCACAAGACATGTCATCTCAAGACACTTTACAGTTAACCAGATCATACAGTCAAAAGGATTCAAAGTTTTCTATCTAAGGAAAAGCAGTTGATTGCGTCGACTCATTTACTCGGATGCAATCCCTCACACTAAGCATGCTTGTAGCGAGAGTGGAGAGGAAAAACTCCCTTTTAACAGGAAGAAACCTCCAGCAGAACCAGGCTCAGTGTGAGGAAACACACAGCCAGGCAGAGAATGAAGAGAGCACTTGCAGCCAGTCACAGTCAGAGAAACAAGACTACACTGAAAAAAACAGGCCGATCTCAAACATCTATAAACAAAGGTGTTGATGGCAGCAACACAGCTGATATTTCTCTCCAGGGTGGTCTCACAGCCATCTGGTGAACAGACCAGATGACGCTACTATGAGAAAAAGTGGAGAGAGCAGAATGTTAGAGATTGAACTAACGGATTCTGCAGAGTGGGAGAATAGAGATAAAATGAAGCAAAATGTTGAAAAGGGGTCCCTATGTCCTTCAGAAGTCTAAGCCTATAGCAACATAACTACAGAGATAGCTCAGAAAAACCTGAGCCACTCTAACTATAAGCTTAATCAAAAAGGAAAGTTTTAAGCCTACTCTTAAAAGTAGGTGGCACACTACTACCATCTTCTATTCTGGAGTTTTGCACGTCACTTGATATCTTACCCAATAAGCATTAGGGTCTGTCAGCATAACTGAATTTAGTAAATGCTAACTTATTCCAAATTGTGTTAAAATAATATTACTTAATGATGTTCAACCACAAAATATAACTATATATAGTAAAACAAACATTTCACACACATTAATTTAGCATACACCGAATCTGGCTTTTTCAATTTTTTTCTGCTATTCTGTTGAGATAATCACCTTTAAGTTTTTATTCTTTTATTTTGTACATGTATTTTTCTGCAATGTTATCTGAAAATATGAAAGCAAAAACAACAATGCAATATGCCAAAATATTTAATATCGCTTTTAAAGGAAATCTATAACTTTCTCAAATAAAAACAAAACAGTGATTCACTCGCCGCATGGAACCAGATGGTGCTTCACCACTGGTTTGTCTTTTAATTAAATTGTCCATTTTTAGTACAAACATAATTCATTGAATGGTGATGTCAATGAATACATGTAGATATGAGACATGGCATTTATATAGACTATAAGATTACATGTATCATGTTTCACACTTTCTGTTAAATTACACCAGATATTTTCTGATTTGGGCCAAATAACAAAATCATTTTTATTTTTAAATGCCTGAATAATGGAGAGGAGAATATTATTTTAAGCAAATAAAAATTGCTTTACATTTCAACAAATTAAGAAAGTCAAGATAGTGAAGTCATGATTTTATGAGGTCCTGAAAGGTTAATTCACAACATTTGAATTAATTAGAATTACCCTTGTGAATACATTTTACTGAAACACCCCTAAAACAATGGGTCCTTATATGATATTATACAGAGAGAGAGAGAGAGAGAAAGAGAGAGAGAGAAAAAATAATACAAGTCAAAAGGAAGACTATTGTGGCGATCCAGGAGTCTTGTCCATCTGTAAAAATTTAAGACCTTATTTTGACTCTGACATGTAGCTCAAACAGTTATGCATAAACTGAATGCTACCTAGCTCTAACATCTAGGTATCATACTGCCCAGGAAGCAGACAGGTTCTGAGCCCCAGATGAAACAGTTTTAGACTGAACTATGTTAATAAGCAATAGAAAAACAGCAACATGCCTTGTGAGTACACTGTCTAAAGTAAGAGACTGAATTTACCAATTCTCATGATAATTCCCCATTTTTCCTAAATTTGCTGCTATATCAGGATACTTTATAAACAAGCCTGAATTGTATAATGCTGCAAAAAGATTTCCAGAATAACATTATTAATTTGCTGTACAATTGCAACAAGTGCAGTAGCAGGACCAGCAAGAGAGTCAAAAATTAAATTGACAGTAGCACTTAAACAAAAATTTACTCATAAAGTTGTCATCCAAGAAAATACTAAACGGCTGCTCAAGCTGGCCTACTAAATTTAAAAGGATCAATGAATATCTTTATTTCAGACAATCCATAAAAAGTACCAAATTCAACACGTGCAGACCTTTATAATAAGAGATATGTATAATTATGTTATCTTTATAATTGAGTGCTTATGTAATTTTTTTTACTCTGTCCCAGGATTGACAGCATAAGATTATTATTTTTTTGTATGGGACAGAAGTGAAAACCTATTTAACTTTAACCCTCTACAAACCACTTGTATATTATACTCCGATCAGATTATCAACTCTTCTTTCTGTTGAACAAGTTTTCTACCTGATTTTCTTTAGTAATTCTCCATTTATCCCTTCCAGCTTGTCATGGCGGAGTGTACCAGAGGAAACTGTACAATGAGCTGTTGGCAAACTACAACCGTCTAGAGAGACCAGTCCAAAATGACTCTGCACCTATTCTTGTGGAACTTGGCTTGACATTGCTACAGATTATTGATGTGGTAAGTTTTTTTTTTTTTTTTTTTGTCGAATGTCTGTGTTCTGTAAAGTTCTTTCCCACCCATGCTGACTACTCTCATTGTATTTCTTAAATGATAAATTTAATGTTCATGCATATTCTTTGTGAATATTGCACCTCATTGTTCTTGTAGCCGATTTTAAAATCATTTTTCAAGCTAGTCTTCGGAAGAGCAAGTTGTTCCATATTATGCAAGAACAGATTAACTTAAAAACTGTGTACTTACAGTAGTAAAAGCCTTTGCACTCCAGACACGGTAGACTTAGTATAATAGTAATAGTTACCGAACAGCAGTATGAATCACCCTGGAGAGTATAGTAAAGTTCCGTAAAAGTATAGTAAAGTGTTTGTAGTAGTAAGCCAGCACCATCAAAGATGTTGCTAACAAAAGAGACCATGCCCATGGTGGGGATGCCAGTGTTTGTAGGAACCAATCTTAACACCTTGGCTGTGTCCAAATTAAGGGGCTGTACCCTACAAAGGCTGCATTTGTAGGGTGATCATATTATAGCGCTGCAAGACGGGCTGTTACAATTCCAAGACTGCATTCAAACCTGCTCGACAAATTAGTAGGCTACTTCTTTTCTGTAGATTTGAAGGATGTGTATCCTTCATAATTTGAAGAAGAATTGTCAAGAAGTGGAGAGGCAGAAATGGAGAATGACAATGGCAGTAATTGTGATTAAAAAATATATGTTAAACTTTTTGTGACCCCAAATTAACTGTTAAGATATTTTAGCTTCATAAAACTCAAATATTACCCTTTACTATGATGTTTCTGAATTTCATAACGGCTCCTGTGTTTTCCAATGTTAGCTGTGCTCACAGCCAACTTGTCCTTCTCCTGACTTCTGAGAGGAAAAAACAACATGACTCCTTGCACATTGTTTTACCACTGAGTTTCACCATGGGGTGAAATCAAACACCAATATGACTCCGTCAGATGATATTGAGCTATAAATGATTGGCTTATTTTGGTGTTTTATTTCTGACTGAGCAAATGTTGGCTGAAATAAAAGCTAAGCTTCACAACAAGTTCCTTTTATTTGAATTTAATGTTTTATTGGAAAGGCATAGCACATTAGAGATGAAAATGGCAATACTACACCAGTTCCTCTGTGATTAAATTAACCAAAGCAGAAAACATAAAGTCACAGGTGATGAAGCAGACTGAAAATGTTTTATCATTATCTCCTTTCTATGTCCTCTTTCTTTCATCTTTTCTCCTTTTTTTCTGTTTTTCCTCATCGATTCTATTTACATTGCAGTGTCCACATAATCTGTAAAACTCCCTGCATAATTATGACAATAGCTCTACTGCTCCACTTGTAAAAGTCAAGACAATTATTCTTATTGCCACATTGCCAGACAGGACACTGTTAAAAAAAGAAAGAAGAAAACATAAAGTCAGAATCCAGGCTTGTCATGACTCTAAACAGACCCAGTATTCAGGTAAGACAGACAGTGGGATTATTCAATTTATTTAATATGTCTATTAAAATTACGGGCTGCAGATCTGCAGTAGCAGCAGCTAGGGCATCTGAGGCAGGAAACTTGAGAGAGAGGAAAACACAGGTTAGTGACCACTTAAATTTAATGAAGTACGATTAAAAAGGTGAGTCACTAACCTGGTTTACAATTTCAGTCAGTGTCCAGAGAACAAGGTAGGATCCAGCCGGTGGGCTGCTAACAAGATGTCTACAGTGTCTCAGATGCTGCAGCCCCGGAGAACAGAGAAGAAGCAGGAGTCCAAAGACAGGTCAGGCAACCAGATCAGAATAGGAACATCGAGGCTCAGAGGTCCAGGCGTTCAAAGCCAGGTTGGAAAAACAGATCAGAACAGGATAGGGTTGTCAAAAGTATCGATAATCAAAAAAAGTATTGATACTGAAATGTTGTATCCGGATACAATACTCGTTTTTAAAAGTATAGACTCAGTGCCACCACCAGTGGCACCTAAGCAGTCATTCATCTAAAGTGCAGAATAGAGGACAATGCACTTTCAGAACACTGTGTGATTGAATAATTCTGTGCACTTTTCAGTTTCAGACTTTTTTTGTAAGAGCTGCAGCTGCTGAGATTTATTTTTGTTTCTTAACTGGTTTGGCTGGTGTCATTGTTATGTGTGCAAAGCATAGCCAAGGAAGGAACACTTAATTTAAATTTTATAAGTTTTTGTGCACAGCATACAGCCTCAAAATATTGTTCTTATTGTTTATTGTATTTTATTTATTAATGAAAATATTTCTGTAGAATTTTGTAGTCTTTTATCCTTGTGGTATCGAAAATGGTATCGAGTATCGAATATTTTCCTTAGTATCGGTATCGAGTTGAAAAGTTTAGTATCGTGACAACTAGGGATGCACAATATAATCGGCCCCCTATCGGTATCGGCCTGTATCGGCCTTCAAACTGAATATCGGACATCGGCCACCCCACCGATATTTAACCCGATATTTGATCAGCTTCTGAGTTTCTAAAGTCTAAAAAAATTAATAAAAATACTACTTCTTCTTCCTCAAAAACTTTTTTTTTACAGACTTAAAAACTTCTAAAGACGAGGGAAAAAATATTGATACATTAAAATATCACAATATCTTCATATGCTGATATATTGCCATTTAAAAACACCATATCAATCTCTTTTACTAATGAAATATTGCTATATGTCATCGTTATGCTACCAAATCCCCCGAAAATTCATGAAATTTTGCCATATTTTTATATGTTGATATATTGATGCGGTATCAATCTATTTTACTAACAAAATCTCACAAGAATTTGCAAAATATCACCAGCTTTAACATCGGTATCGATATCGGTTATCGGCTACATGAGTTTTAAAATATCGGCATATCGGATATCGGCCAAAATCCCAATATCATGCATCCCTAGTGACAACCCTAGAACAGGAACAACGAGGGTCAGAGGTCTAGTAGTCTGAAGCACGGTCAAGCAAACAGAACAGGAACAGGCAAGCTCAATGGTTGAGAGCCATGTCAGAATCAGGTAAACAGAAACACTACGGAAATGCTAAAAACACTTGCACCACTGGCTAGAGAGAAAAAGAGAGGCAGTAGCCGGTGGATCAGATGAGAGCTAATGAGCAACCGGGCAGAATTGGACGGGAATGAAATGAGTAATTAACCCAGTCATCAGTGCCAAGATCATGACAAGGCTATAGTGTTAAATTCATCCTCATTCCTGCAGAAAGAAAATTTGACCTTGTTGTCATCAACCTGATTGTTTGAGTTTAGGGTGGGGACAGCTAGGTTAGGCTAGACTGTCTAAATTCACAGCCACTCACTACAGGCCTGTTTGGTATTTGCTGTCCATCAGAACCCTTTAAGGATGCAGACCCAGTATTCATACACAACCTCTGTATTTGTCAGTGGTGTAGCACTCCTTCTTTGTTCTTCATTTCTGGGCTGTCCTTGGCTGGTATAGACATCTTGATGTTATTCTGAATGGCATGACCACTTGTAGAAACGTCTAATATCTTTGTTTTATCTTCTCTTTTTATCCCTTTTGTTTGATTATTATGTAAGCTAATGAAAAATTTATAAAATTACTATTTTAAGCGCACCAAAGTGGCCAAAAAAATTGGTTCTGACTTGAGCTGTGGGCTCAGTCACAAGAGGAGCTCACAGTGGAAACTGTCAAGTACCCAGATGCAAAACCTCTTTCGGTCAATCAGCTTTCATTGTACAGTACAAGGCACCAAAACATGGAAAACATTACCTGCAGAACTGAAGGGAGAGTCAAACTGGGTCCTTTTTAAACATAAACTTAAAGACTTTTTATTGAGAGGTCAGTCATGTGAACATTAATAATCTAACTGACCTGATCTCATTTCTGTGATGTTTTAGTGTGTAATTTGTTCTGTTGTTTCTTGTGTACAGTCACTGTGTTTTGTGTAAAAGCCTAACTGGGGACAGGCATTGAGAATTAGCCTTAGCTAAAATTTTGTAGTGTGTGACATGATTCATGAAACATACTTGTCCCTATCATATAAACGAAAAAAAAAAAACTAAAAAAAAAACTTAATATTTCCTTATTTTTTTCTTTAATTGTGTATATGCGTAAAATTAAAATCTACCATTGAAATAACAAAAATACTTCTTTGGAGTTTATCCATTGTTTGAATTTAAAACAAAAAGAATATTGTTATTTATTTCAATTCTGTTACTGATTCAGAGCTTTGAATGTAAGAGTGAAATCCTGAGCATTCCAATCCTGTATGAGTATCATACACTCTAATGAGATGCAGGTGTTTGGGTTTACACTCTTTAAACCTAAGTTTATCTAAATGCCTCTTTGTAATTTTTTATGTGTGTTTACAAACACAGAAAGTACTTCTACTTTTCTGTGTCCTCTACATTCCATTTCCCAAAAGACCATTAAATATAAAAAGGATCATATTGCCCAGTCTTTTTCATGTCAGACTTGTAGCTGTTATAAAGAAATATGCAGTTTAATTAGCTAGTATTTGCGTTACATTTTCCTACTGTTTCAAGTCTATTCTACCTTCTTTCATACAGAAAAACACATGGCGTCCTGCTGGTTAGACTCACCACATATACTGCTCAACCAAAAAAAAAAAAAAAAATCTGACATCACATTCCTGACCCAGCCCTGTCTTGAGACATGTACATCTCTTCATGCATGCTAAATAATGGGAGGAAGGGCTTGCAAACCTGCAATGTAGGCTTCCTGTTGCACTATTAATGTTAACTGTCTCCAGCTTCTGAAATAGCACAATGTCTGATTGTTTAAATGTGCTAAAACAACAAATCGGAGATAGTAGTTACTGAAGTGAGGTTCATTCCAGAAAGAGAGGTTTCCTTTTTCAGTTTACATCATATAATATTGATTTTAATATTGCATTGGAAAGCTAGTTGAGCATGAGAGCTTATTTGTGTGCGATGCGCCCTTTGATTTCTCCATCTGCTTCTGGGTGGCTGTAACCATAAAACTGGGTCAGGTTATGACCATCAGAAGGAGTGCCACACCATAAATGATGACAGAAACCCAGAGAGAAAAGCACAGATTGGTCACCATACCGCATGACTACCTCAGCAAAATTTTAACTCAAATATTAATCAAGATAAATTGGTTTAAGTACAATGGTTTACCTGTATGTCAAGAGATTGAAAAAAATGTATGGTCCTTCATTGTAATAATTTTGTTACAGATAATGTTAAAAAAGATTTATCATTTTTTTAACATTTACATTTTTTTTTTTTTTTATTATTAGTTTAATTTCTAGGACTGATAGAAATTATTAAATGGATAGAATTGCAAGCAGCTTGGGTAGGACATCAAGCTCAAAGGAATAAATATACAATCCCAGATCATTACCAGCTTAATACAAACTTTACAGTACACATTAAAATAAAATGTGCTTTACTATTATATTATTAACAATTGTGTGACAAAAAGTATTTGAATTCTATTACACAAGATTCTCTCCCTGTAACATTTAGTACATGCATTAATATTAGCAAAGTAACAAAAGAAATTTAAGCATGATCCTGACATGAAAAAAATGTTTCTAATTTCTTAGTTTTGCAAATAAAAATCTGAAAAAGTTGAATTTTTCCTCAATCTGATTTATATTTATATCCCAAAGTAAAGTGAAATACAACAAAGCCATATGATTCTTAAAGCTTCTTAAATAGTCTTTTTGTCATTTCCTCTCAGTTTAATTACATCTCTTCTCTAAAGGCCTCAATGGTTTGCAAATATTGTTCAAAGACATAACAAATATCAAGGAATAATCCAGACAGTTTTCAGTTAGATGCTGCCAACATTAAAGTTTCTCCCTCTATACAAAAAGTTATATCTGGAGAACTTGCATGCCACTCAACACATCATTCTATTAATGAAATGTGGTAGTGGCTCCATCACAATGTGATTCATCCTTTTCTAAATCACCAAAAAGGAGCATATCCAGCAGCTCTGAATATGTAATTTTTCTGTCTGAAAAAAATATCCCTGAACTTGAAATAGGTTGTTGAAAGACAAAGGCTGTGGAAAGACAAAAGATCAGGGACAATCTTTACAGAAGCATGGTTGTGCCATGGGATCTCCCATGTCACCAATTGTAGCCAATATTTACATGGAAGAAGTGGAAATGAGAGCTTTGGACACCTTCAGAGAAATACCACCAAGCCACTGGTTTAGATATGTGGATGACACATTTGTCAAAATCCAGCTAAAAGAAGTTGAAGCCTTCACAAGACACTTCAACTCGTTTGACCATAATATCAAATTAACCAGAGAGGATGCCAACAAGAACAAGCTACCTTTTCTGGACTGTTTGGTGAGTATGGAAGGAGATGGAAACCTCAACTTTGAAGTGTATAGGAAATCCACTCACACACACCAATATCTTCTTATTGACTCACACCACCCACTAGAACACAAACTTTCAGTCATCAGGACCTTACAACACCGGGCAGAGCATGTCCCTACAAAAACTGAAGGGAAGCATAAAGAGCAGAAGCATATCAAAGATGCTCTTCAAACCTGTGGATATCCAAACTGGGTGTTTGTCAAATCAGCAATACAATCCAAAAGACACGCAGCAGAACATAACGGTGAGAAGATTAAACGCAAAAACATTGCCGTCCCATATGTTGCGGGAGTCTCTGAAAAACTCAGGAGGATTTTCTCCAAACACAAAATCAGTATATTTCAAACCAGACAAGACCCTTAAACAGAGACTAGCTCATCCTAAAGAAAAAAAATCCTAGACCAAATATGAGCGGAGTGGTATATGCAGTTCAATGCAGTGAGGAATGCTCTGATCTTTATATTGGAGAAACCAAACAACCTCTCCACAGACGCACGGCCCACCACAAAAGAACTACTTCCTCGGGACAAGATTGTGCGGTACATCTACACCTTGTGGACAAAGGACATTCTTTTGAGGACCAGGATGTTCACATTTTGGACAAAGAAAATAGGTGGTTTTAGAATGGCTTGAAGGAAGCCATCTATTTTAAGAAAGAAAATATAATCTTAGTCCAGGGGGTAGACTGAGATTTCAGCTTTCAAAAACCTACAAAGCAGCAATTGAGTTAATCCCTTCCCTCTATCATCGCAACCCCAACCCCTGTACATTAGAGCAGAATACCTTGCCTATTGAGCCAGGCCAACAAAGGGGTGGACCCCTTCGTCAATTTCAGTTTGCATGTTTTCAAAACCAAAACAAGGTTTTGATAGGCTACTCTATAAAATCTCGAACTCAGTGTTATTCCTGACATTTTGAATTGAAAAAGTTTCCTGAATGAGAAGCAAAATGTCTTCCAGCTTGGAAACAGAGTCCAGTGGATTGTTTTTAACTTTCTTTTTTGGAATGATTATGACCTGGATGACTAAGAATCTTCACTAACATATTCAGCAGCTCTTTTTTTTCTAAATCCTCTGAGTTTTTTGCCATAAGGTTCCATGTTGAATTTCTAATAACATTGAAAAAAGGGTAATATCTTCCATGTTGGAAAGACATTTACAAAAAAATTCAAGTGCTTATTGACTTGCGAGGTATTGCATATCTTGAATACTTTTCCTTTCACCTCATGGGTGCTACTTAATGTTAGACAATTGCTATTTAAATTATACTCATGTTTTTTGGTAGTAATGGCAATGTTGGAGCTGTATAAACATGAAAGCAAGCTTATTCCCATCAGGCACCTGTGTAAGGCTTTTTTTTTATCCCAGGACATAGCTACAGATAATTTATAGGAAACGAAACATGAAGAAATTGGTCAATGTAAAACCCTTACCCTGGTTACTCAAAGAGTGAGTGTGAAAGAGACTCTATTTAAACCTAACCTTTTGATCTCCATAATGGGCTCTTAAGAAACCCTGCAGCTCAGCTGGTATCAAGAAGGATATGCAGGATTTAAATTTTAAGGCACAGATCAGAGGCTTTAGATAATGCAATTAATTAGATTTTTGTCCCCAATTTTTAACAATTATTTGAATAGAATAGAATTTAACTTTATTTTTGTTACATTGTAACAAGTATAAAGCAACAAAATGTAGTTTGCATCTATCCAGCAGGGGTAACCAATAAAAAATCAGCATGGTCCGAATAAAGAAAATCAACAACTAGTAAAGGTCCGGAGAAATTTTTATCTGTAATCTGTTACTTTAAACTGAATTTAACACTGAAAGAAAATTAGGTGTTTGTGCATCCATGTTATACAATGACTTTGTTAAATAAAAAAACATTGGTCCAAATTTAAAATCTAAGATGTTTTTTTAAGTAGAGAACAAAAATCGTTCAGCTTGGTATTTAGCCAATTTCCTGATTCACATATTTTATAAAACACCTGAACTGACGGTTTGATTTTTTTTCTTTCTTTTTTTATGGCTTAATGAGAGCAGTGGGCTTTACGTTGCCCTGCAAGGCTTTAAACCTGGGTATGAATGGAGACAAAGCCATTCTCAAGCACATATCAAGGTGCTCATTCGTGAGCATGGATCGATATTTATTTTTGATCTTATTTATGGCGGGGGATTCTGCTTCACAGCAGTAGGTTGAGCCAAACATACTCAAAATGTGCAGGGTCATCTTTGAGCACGCTATTTCACCTTTGTGTCACTAGTTATCCAAGCCTTTCAAGCGGGCCACAGTTTCTCTGCTCTTTTTTTCTCGTCTAATTCTTTCCCATCGCCCGGCTTGCCACAGGTTTGCCTGCTGTGTCTAAAAGTAGCTTGCAGCAGCGACCCAGACTGACACAGCTCATTGGCTAATTTGTGTCACGTTTAGCCTAGTCCCAGACGCTCCGGAGGGCTTTACCATATTAACAGGAGAAGCGGCACAAGTGAAGTTAGATACAGTTGTCGGGCAATCTGTAGTAATTTATTAATGTTTTAAATCAGGTTGAGTCCAGATTAGCCAGCAGGTGGGTCCGGATCCGGACCCTGGTCTACTAATCCTTGACCTCTGCTATAGAGCGGAGGTCTTCAACAGGGGGTCCGCGACCCCAAGGGGGTCCACGGAGGTTCTGCATGGGGATCGCGAAAGTTTTGGTTGATTAGACTTTTTTTTTATTTCCCCCTGCAATTTTTTCCACATATTGAAATGTTTTTAGATCCACATTAACATGAATTCAACACACTGTAGTAAACAGATAAATGGAGGCAGAAGATGTCTTTCACTCATCAATGCACACATTCAGAGACACACACACTGCAAAAACTGTTAATCTAATTTAGTAATTATTTCTTAAAATAAGTGGATTTCTTCTTAAATTGAGCAGACACTTTGCCAATGGAATAAGACCATTAACATTTAAAATAAGAAAAAACAACTCTTATTTCAAGGGCATAATATCTAATTATCTCATTTCAAGGGTAAAAATGCTCATTGCATTTGCAGATCATTTTATTTTCCGGCTTAAATTAAGGGTGAATACACTTATTTTAAAACATTTTTACTCATTTGTAGAATGTTTTTGCAGTGCAGGAGCTCTTTCAAGCTGGGAACCGATTCATTCACACCTGTCCCATCAACCAGGAATCAGAATCAGAAATCCTTTAATAATCCCACGGAGAAATTACTTTCGTTACATATAGGACCAGTTTGATATAACACAATTGAATACAATATATATAATGAGGGGGTCCCCGCTCCATCTATACATCAGTTTGGGGGTCCTTGGCCTGGAAAACGTTGAAGACCCCTGCTATAGAGGATATAGATATTTATTTTAGTGCTGTCAATCGATTAAATTTTTTTAATTGCGATTAATCGCATCAATGCCTAAGTTAACTCGCGATTAATCGCATTTTAATCACAAATTTTTTTTCTGATTGAAAATCATTTAAATACTCTCGATGACATACAAAAAATACATACAGGCTAGGTTTGTGCCAATGTTCTTTTTTTAAAATGAAAACAGGTCACAGATACTGATTTATGCCATAGAAACATATGGCAAGAAGATGGGGAGGCATGTAGCAAAAAATAACAAATATGTAGCCAAAAAAAAGGCCCTGAAAACAGGCTGATGTATAAGACAGTCTTTACAGTTAATACAGTCTTTTGAACAAAGACAAGCATTTTACCCTACTGCTATAAAATTTAGTAGAGTTAACATTAGATGTCAATTAACCAAGGTAATAATGAACAATTTTCAATCAATACATCAAAATCAATTGACCGACATCACTAGATGGAGGTAGTCTATGCTCTAGAAAGTTACTTTTCAGCCTCTTAACAAAAATGAGAACACACACACACCCACACACCCACACACACGATACTGACCTGTGGCGTACACAGACAGCAAGAGTGCCGTAGCAGATTCCATTTCACCTCAGTAATCTGTTTTCTCAGCGTATTTCAGGTTGCTACTAGGCACCAGACACTCAACTTGTTTGTTGGTGGTGGGGCTTAAAGAAAAGGCACTAGCGCCACCCAGTGTATGAGCGTCTTTTTTCCTTGAGGAGCTCCGCTCTCGAAGCCTATGGAAAATACACAGACTGGGGGAAAATAGCCCCGCCTTCCCGCAGGCTGCAGCGGGATGTACTTGGAAAATTGTACCATAAAACCACATAGCGTTAATCTCACGTTAAAAAAATTATCGCCATTAAAATGGCCTTGCGTTAACGCGATAATTTTGACAGCACTAATTTATTTACATGTGTACAGAGTATGCATGGACTATAAAGGGAATATATAAACAGGGTGTAATTTTAAGAGGCTATAAAATAAATGAATATGGAACTATATACAGATTATACAGGAAATGTATGATATGGATTATATATATGTATATATACATATTAGTTTGGTTATAATATAGGATTAATAATGACCGATAGTAGCAGATAAAATATTTACAGATTATATACACGATAGTTGAGAAGTATGTGTAAGTGGTGTTGGATCTGTTGGAACTATAGAAAAGCCAAAACATATTTTTTGGTCTTTAGTGCAGGGAATATGATGAAATATAATGCATTCATTAATAACAATATCAGCTAATAGACATTAATACGTTCAACAAGTCCTTGCCACCTCATACACAGTAGTGGGTTGGTATAAAAAAAGAATATCATGTTTGTGTTTGGTTTTACATATTGATAAGACAAAAAGCAGCTGTCTGAAATCCATCATGACAAAAATGTTCTATTTCAAGCACAAAACTGAATAAAAACTCTGTGGCGTTAAATCAAAGTCAAGTTGTATACAGTATATCGCACATAAAAAACACAGAAATATGTTGCTTTGTAAGGCACACAATAGGGGGCTGTTGTATCCTAGCAGCTGAGAAAAGGGCCTTAAGATAAGATTGAAGTGTGAATAGAGTGTGGAAGCGGGTAAAGAGGAGAAAGCCTAGAAAAGATGGAGGGGCATGGATTCTGGGAGATTCATTTAGAGATACAAAGGAAAAAAAAAAAAGAAAAAGCTCTTTAGTTTTCTACCAACTGCAAAATTTT
Organism: Cyprinodon tularosa; assembly: GCF_016077235.1. NCBI lineage: Eukaryota > Metazoa > Chordata > Actinopteri > Cyprinodontiformes > Cyprinodontidae > Cyprinodon > Cyprinodon tularosa. Next base: position 407,070 of record NW_024039644.1, read on the forward strand.
AGCAGGTTTTTGATAATTTTGTTCATGAAAATTATTAAGTGAACAATGTTTTGGCCGCAGACTGACAGCTTATGCATTTAGAAGCATCCTGACTGATTAGCCATTTATGGGCAGACTTGAAGTAATGTGAGAGCGGAGTTAATTGTGCTTTTTTCAAGGAAAGAGCATTTACTTCTTATGATTATTTAATAATTTAGCTAAGCAAGTGAGATTCATATTTAAAGTCACTGTTGGGGATTACTAAGAGCCTTTTTATTTCCTAAATCATAATAGTTTTGTATGTTTATTAAAGGGCTGTAAAGGAAGGAACTTTTTGAAGAACAGCAGCTGAAGAGGTCATACAATTTTTATATCTTATACATTTAGTGCAACCTGCATCAGTAAAAAAAAGAGGACATATAGATGTGAGATGAAAGGTAAAATCTAAAGTGTTTTTTTTGAGTAATATTTCTTTGTTGTTTTCTCTTCTTGCCTCCATGCTAACACTGGCCCTGTCTGATTGTAGCCACCTTTTTACACAGTGGCATGGATAAAGACAGACATAACCATTAGTAACTTTGTAGAGCAAATTGTTTTTCACTGTGTGGGAGAATACAGATAAACTAGGCATAGGCCAGGATGAAATTCTGATGATATGACTTGAAGGTATTGTGGAGGATTTTTTAAAAGATCCGCCCTCTCCACTTAAAAAAAAATGCAGGTGCAAGTGCATGCACAAGCCCATCTCTCCCTGTGCAGGCCCTGTTTAAAATGTGCTGTTCTCATAGCTAATACAAGCTTACTGTGTCCACATATAGCAGGGACTATATAGTGGACTATATAGCAAACTCAGTTAACTGACCATTCAGACAGATGATCACTGCTTTTTGCTCCCTATTCGTCAGGTAACTCCTCCTCCACTGCACGGTGCCTGTGCCATCTTTTTTATGGTTGGGTAGCGACAGTCTATGGCGACTATGTGCTGCTGTGACAGCAAATGCCATTGTGCTTTGCGAGGAGAGATCTCTGTGCAAGCATTCCAGGAAATATCTGCCTCTTCTGAGGCCTTTCTTTTCTTCTCAAATACCTCGTACAAACTTTTTCGCTTACAATCCTCAGCCATTTTCAAAGAACCACAGTGAAAAAGGTGAGCTTCAATGGCTGGTTCAAACTGTAGCACACCACATATATGCAACTGAAATCGCGCATGTTCAGAAAAAGATAGATAACACGTAGGACAGCCTTATGTAAACATATCACCAGAATAATTGACAATTAGGAGGACCACTTACAGTATTTAGATGATCCACCCAGAAATATAAGATCATCCTCTATACCTTTAAGCAAAAACATCCCAGTGTCACAGTATGATGTATTATGTTTTCAACTTTTATCCTGAAATGTCATCAGTAATAAAAAAAAAGTAAGAAAAAAAAAAGTGTTCATTTCATTTTTTGGTAAAGTGTTCTTAAAGTCAGAAGTTTCATGCCAAAATTGAGCTCCCTTGCAAGCTCTCATTCCCCATTAAATGTCCCTTCATACTTGTCTTTTTTTTTTCCTGTGTAGATCATTTCATACACAAAAAAGCAAGAGAAATTACAAGTATCAACAAATATACACAAAGTACGTGGGTACAGCTATTCTGCACTTTATCCCTTCACTTAAAGCTGCTTAAATACATAGGTAACTTTACAATTAAGATCACAAAATATGCTTAACTACTAGAGAGTACCTATGGAAGTAATCAGGAACTAATGGGTGGTTTCTCAGTATTTACTGGGTAACACCCAGCCCTGCCCTATTATGGGACTACTGCTTAGTTCCCTGGTATACACAGATTTCCTAAGCAGGAACTAGGGGGTATTTTGATTTTACTAAAGGGTCAACAAAAACATTAGTTGGCACTTGGTGATTAGGTATTTATTAGTTCCTTAGGAACCAATTGATATTATGATTGATATAACAGAGTGCATGAAATAATAGCTACACTGAAAAAAAAATAGAGGTTGACAGAACTTACATTTTCTAGGCAACGTGATGCATTTAGTTTTTTTAGTTTTCCTTACTTAAATTCACTGTGGTTGAGTTTACAAAGATTTTTGAGTTCTGCCAACTTAGGTTTTTGGAGTGTTACATAGAAATTTTGAGTTCTACCAACTTAGGTTTTTGGAGTGTTACATAGAAATTTTGAGTTCTACCAACTTAGGTTTTTGAGTTTCACCTTTAAGTTCTGAGTTCTATCAACTTTGTTTTATGAGTTTGACATATAGATTTTGAGTTCTACAAACTCAGATTTTGTAGTGTTATCTGCAAGTTGAGTTCTATCAACTCAGTTTTTTTAGTCCTACCAATCGTCTTCACTACCAATCATTCAACACACAAAAAATTATGTTAATACAACATTTTTATTGCTTCAAGCCAAACATTGCATAGATACAGTATAAAACCATGTTCAACAACATAATCTTAACTGCACAGATCAAAGTAACATGACACTGGACCAGAATGTTCTAGATTCGTAAGAGTGATGATGAGGGAAAAAACAGTAAGACACCATTTTAGTAAGAGGAAAACACACAGGTAATTTTTTGTGAAGTAAGTGTATTAACATATATGAAAAAATAACAGTTTTACAAATTTGGACGGCCTTCAGTTTGTTTTTTTCAATTGTAGTCTCTTTAAATTGGGTGCACCCCTTTAAAAAAAATAAAATGAAATAAAATGTCTTGTTTCCCAACGGAAAAAGAAAAAGGTTTTCCCTTTTTATCTCGGAGTTTTTCTTTTTAGTCCTACCACTCTGACAGGACGATGAATGCAAAAAAAGAAAGTCCTCTTCAGTCCAAATCCTTCTCTTCAGTCCAAATCCAGATGTTCACACGGTTGGCTCGCCATCTCCATTTAAGGAGAGAATCCAGAATCCAGGGTATCCAAAAAACCCAGCCTGCATAGCACAACAGGGCTTAGTTAAATCCATTCACTTCTTGTTCTTAACTGTACAGTTTATATCTCTCCAAGTATGATAAATTTCAGTGTGTAATGTAACTTTTCTAACTCATTACGAATTAACTGCTGCATTACAGGGTTAACATATAAAATGTTAATGTCACTGTTTTTCTTGTAAAGCAAATAAAATCATGAAAGCAAAAAATCCACATGTAAATAATGTAAATAACAGTAAATACCCACATCGGATTAAGAAAGTAAAATAATGTAGTCTTGTAATATTCTGTGCCTGAGTGCAACAACACTGCACTACATAAAACAATTTAGAAATTTAATAAGTTATTACACTCAACTTAATGTCTCTTTTCATTTGTACAATGAAAATAACAGGCACACTCTTTTCTCTATGCATAAACACTCACCCGCACATGCGCGGCATAAACACGCACGCGCACACGCGCATTATACACGTGCACGTGCGCTGCTTTTCCTTTCATCAGAACGTGAAAAACATGTGAACTCATGCTTCAACTCGGTGGCAATACACCACAAGGGAATGCTAACTCACGGAGCTAACCGCTAACTGTCTGTACTTTGCAGCACTCACCGGGAAAACTGGTAAGGTCCCAGGGTCGTTCCTCCGTGGTTCTCCAGATGCATAAAATCACAATGTCCGCCAATCTTCTCAAACACGAGGGAAAAAGGCTGTGCCCTTGAAGAAAGGGATAGGAAACCCCGTACCGTAGTGGGCGTGTCCATGAACATAAGCAGTGCGCATGCCCATGAGTTTACAGTTGAGGGAACTCAAAAAATCTTGTATAGGCGATTTAAAACTCCTTGTTAAACCAACTTCTGAGAATTTGAGTTGGGCAAACGTGTATTTATTTGTTAGATGTCAAATTTATATTTCTGAGTCGGATTACAATACAATTGTGTGTTAGAACAACAATTGCCATTTACTTTTTTAACAGTGTAGCCAATAATTTGATACTCAGTAAAGTTGTTTTTCATAAGCTGTGACTTCACAGCTTTAGCGTTTATTCAGAGCCAACACTGAGAATTTCTACTTTAATTTTGCATAATGAACCAGTAGCCTTCTAATAGGTACTGGTTATTGATTTCCTCCTGGGTTTCCTTGTAAACTACCAATTAGTTCCTAATTAGGTACTCTTATTTGGGTGTTCCCCATTAAGTACTGGTTAACTACCCATTAGTTCCTTATTAGTTCGCATTCTTTAGCAACTAAAATATTACCATATAGCAGACATAAGTGGATTTCAGAGCACAGCAGTGCACATCCATCCTGTTGAACTGGCCACTACATAGATGAGTGCAACGGGAGAGGTCATGGTGCTGGAGCTGCTCACAGCCTGAGCACTCCGTCTGATGTGATTTATAAAGATACGGTTATAACACATGAACAGGATGGTGGGAAACTAGCAGTTTTGAAAGCCTGACTTTTTTTCTAGTGGGCGTACCTTGAAACCAATAACCAGCCCATGCCTAAATTGGACCTTTGATTTTTCATCTATAAATATTCCTATGTGTGTTATTCAGTATACTGTACCACTTTCCAAGTTTTAAGAGAGAGATACATTTTTCGCTAAAACAAGATTAGAGATATATATATGATAAGAAAAGAGACTACTGGTGACTTTTTAAGAGATTCTATCTTATCAACATGAAAGGAAATGGGTTTAAAGCGTTGGCCAGCTTCCTTAGTATCGTTTTCAGTATGAAAAAAGATTTTTTCTTTCAAACACAATAATACCTTTTGGGAAATGTCCTTTTGTTTTTGCTCTAATTTTTTTACTTGCACCAGGATGACCCTCTTGGACTGCTTTAATCTAACTTGTTCCTTTTTTACTTTTATACTCTCCCAGACCTAAAAATAAAAAGTTAATCTAACCATTCTATCTTCTCTTGCCACTTTTGGTAAGGACCTCTTGAATACAGCTTTGTCGTCTGATCCTTTTATTATAAGGCATTTTAGTACATGGCAATGCTTTATACGTATAAGATGGAGTGCAATATTGTCTTTAAGCGAACACATCAGCTCTGTTTTTTGTCTCTCTTCCTGTAGCATATTGATTTACTCTTTGTTTGAACTCAGTTTAAGTTCCGACTAACAATCCTCTCTCTTCTATTCTCCTCTAGGATGAGAAGAACCAAGTACTGATCACAAATGCATGGCTGCAACTGGTATGTCTCTTTGCTGACTAAATCTGTGATTAATGCAATCTACAATGATGTGATTCATGGACATTTCTATTTTTTATTTTTTTGCTCTGATACAATCATGGCGGTGCTTGGCGGCAGCGGCCTGATATAGCTCTCGACAGCTTAGCTCTCGATCTATGTTAAAAACTTTTTTCACTTTTAGATCTGATAATATTATTTGTAATATTTGTATTCAAACCATATTTCTGGTGGGAAACTAGACAGGATTCTCTGAAAAGATAGTAAAAAAGTGTAAAATAAATATGACTTTTAAATGTAAGATGTAAAATATATATTTTATGCAATGAAAAATAATGTCATGTTAAATATGTTCACTTTTTGTGGACCTTAGAATAGGGTGACCATATTTTTATTTCTTAAAAGGATGACACTTTTACCTGCCTTGAGACTGAGTTAAACAGGCTTCTCGGGGGTTAATGAACATGCTTTATTATACTTCAATGGTAAAAAAATAACTTCTGTAGTGAAATGAAATCTATAGCAACCAGTAACAAAATTGTTGCTCTCTTTCAAAATACATAAATACCAATACTTTTAGATCTATATTTTTAATCTTTGGTTGTCTTTCTTATAATTTCTTCCACCTCCTGCTTTTCTTCTTCATCTTGCTGTTTTTCCTAATCCTCCTTGTCTGGTCATCCATATTTTGCTGTAGAGCTGAGCTTTCCTAGCAGTTTTTGGTTGTTCAAAAAATATTCACAGAAGAGTTTTGAAAGAAGTGTCAAAATTGTTGTGCACTAACAGAATCACCTTCAGTGACTTAGCCGGCAGCTGCTTCCTCTCCTTGGTCCACTGGCTCTGCAGCAGTGAAAAAACCCTCTTAACATTTGCAAAGACAAACTGCAATATTTAGTAGTTCTGAGTAACATGCACCACTTTTTATTCTCAAAATATTTGGTCCACTTCTGGTGCACCTGCATGCCTCTGAACTATTCACTGTTGCATCTATCTATGAAGCTCTTCAGATTTTCGACATGGTCTAAACACTTAGGACTGTCAATTGGCACCCCATTCTACTGGTGTAATCCATGGACCTTTAGCTGTTGTGGTGTTTGACAGTATGAAATGCTATTGCACCTTCAGCTGCATTTATAGCACCCTGTGTTTTCCCAGGTCTAGCAAAGTACTCAGTGTCCATGTGAGATTTAAGATATCCAGCAACTTTATTAGACACTGAAACGTCTGCCAGCCCTGCACACAATGCTCTTAGCCTCCCACTTGTTGCAACTGGGACAGTATGTGCAAAATTGTTTTTGCAGTTTAATTTGGGGATTTAGTGTTCAATGCTGGCTGCTCTGCCGGGGGGGTGTCTTGCTAGAGCCTCCCACAAGGCAATACCTCAAGAATTATGTCACGCTTCAAAGTACCATAGTATTCTGTGCAAAGTCCCAATTGATATAAGCATACAAATATGGTCCTATAAAAAGAATTAAAAGTGGACATTTTCATGAATTTATAATTCCCCTCCAGATGCCCCGGACAGGATGTAAAAAGTTGCCATGTCTGGGCAAAAGAGGACGTTTGCTCACTCTACATTAGAACAACTGAACTCTTTTTTACATCTTGTATTGTGAGGTTTAATTGTTGGACTGAGCTCCAGGTCTATGAGCTTGCAGGGACTCTTTGCTATAACTGTTATTTTTGCTCTCTCTATGGATTCTTTATTAGATTTATGTTAGGACCTTTGTTAGGCACCTCCTGAATATTAATATTGATACAGTTAGAAAAAATATGTTACATTTTAAAGATATGATTTTTAACCTAAATGTGACCAATGTAGGGGCTGCTCAGTGGAGCAGTGGGTAGCCCTGTCACCTTGCATGAAGAAGGCTCTGGGTGTGACTCCGAGCCCGGGGTATTCCTATATGGAGTTTGCATGTTCTGCCTAAGCATGCATGGGTTCTTTTAGGATACTCCAGCTTCCTCCCCTAGTCCAAAAAACATGACTATTTAATGACTGTGTCTTTAGGTGTGTGAGTCTGAATGGTTGTTTGTTGCCCTGTGATGGACTGGCAACCTGTCCAGGGTGTGTCCTGCCTCTCACCTGTAGACAGCTGGAAATAGGCACCAGCACTCCTTGCGACCCTGCTTGGGATAACTGTGACAAAAAATGCATGGATGACCAACCTATGAATAATTTAGGGCATTTTTTTTTACCTAAAAATGGGGATTGATTGACTTAGCTCAGCACAACAAAGAAGAAGAATGTGCCAAAAGGAAAAAAGGGTGCATTGAATATATATGGTATATACAGTGTGTCCACATATTACAAAAAAAAAAAAATGATATTAGGATCATTGGGATCAGCACTGGGTGTTTACATGGGTATTTATATAGATGGATGTTTAGATGTATTTATAGTTATTGCACTAGGTGTCAAATATAGAGAAACAGTTATTGCACAGTATCAAAGAGTAAATTGCTCATTTTATATTGCACAAGTTATTGCTTTTGTAGTGTTGCATTATAGAGTCTGGTTGCAGCAGGGATGAATAACCTCTGGTAGCACTCCTTTTTACAAACAGGATGTAGAAGTCTTTGACTAAAGGAGCTGCTCCAACACTTTACAGTCTGGTGCAGAAGGTGGAAGGTGTTGTCCATGATGGATGTAAGCTTAGACAGCAGATAAGTCTTCTGAGAAATACAATATTTTAACTTTTGTAAAAAAAGAAATTGTGATCGGTAATCTCCATTAAAGCACATTTATATTTAGAGCCGTGTAGACAGTAATGGATTAAGGTCTTCTCATATGTGTATAGGAAAGAGCTTGTATTATTATTACTATTTAGCTGAGTTGAACAAGCACTTTTTGTTTTATATTGGAACTAAAGGATGTGACAATGTACAAAAAATAGAACAGAGTACAGTAAATGTTATCCAGCACTTTTATTTATCCTTTCCACTAAACTTTGTTGAAGGCCGGTTACATTACCATCTAAATAAGAGATCACAAATGGCTGTAAAATGGGATATTCCCAATTTGCAATGGTAAAGTAGAAATAAAACTCTTAGACCTCAAATTGCGCTTTCTTTTAGATTATGGTGTCAGAAAGAGACAGCAAGCAGATTGTCTTTGCAGGATCCCCTGCTCAGTGTGTTGCTCTCCATTACAAAGGAGATTGAACTAAAGTCCCCAGATTGCTTGGAGCATAGATGAGTCATATCAATGTCCTGGGCTCCAGACATCTAACCAAGGCTGTAATGTTGAGGTGGTTTTGTCAGTTTCATGCTGGGGATCATGGAATATATTTACAATTGACTGACCCATCAGTAACTAGTGCAAACAGAGGTCTGGTTTTTACAGGAGTTGTAGCACTGTGTTGGAAATAGCTAAAAAATTAATAAATCTTTTTTTTTTTTTTTACCAACAAACATTAATGGGGAACGCTGTTTTATTTTACATTGGGCCCTTGATTTTACGTTATTACATCATGTTCTACTCACCCATATGAGTTTTGTGTCATTTGGAGCTGTTCTGCAGATATTTCGTTAGGTTATATACAAATGATGTCTTCCTATTGGCAATGACTTGAAGGCACAAAATAAACTGTTCAGAATTTATCATTTGTGGTACACCAGCATTCATAACATGTAGACAAATCACTGTCCCCTAGACATCCGCGGTTGTATTTTTTATATTTATATCTTTTAAAAACGAAGCGGCGCGTGTAAATGTCCTAAATATTTTACAACCAAACATTTCTAAAATCAAGGGCCCAATGTAAAAAAAACGGCGTTTCCCTTTAACTGATCTTATTCACCCATATTTATGCATATTCATGCTGGACACTATTTAAAACTTTAAATAGTAATTGATTCCATTAAATGTTTGAAACCAATGTTAAAGAATCACTTTACTGTACATATTATTCAATAATAGATTAACATGTACATAAAATTTAACTATTTCCCTACCTATTTATAACGAATAAGTCACCTTCCAGTGCCAGCCTTTTACATTAATTTCATTCATCCTCAGAGGAATACTAAAAAGTTGAGCTTGACATATTTAAACACTCAATATATCAAGGGAAAGGCCAGAATCTAATATTTGAAAAAAGGCTCAAAGCCACGACCTGACCTGAGCCTGACTGACACACTTGAATAGTGGGCCAGAGCCAGAAAAATGTATTACTGCTACTAAATTCAGGCAGTCTGTGTGGCTCACACCAGTGGACTAATGTGCACAATGAACGCTTGGTTACAGCGCTCTCCACAGCGAACATTGGCCCAGAACAGGTCAGGTCCAGATGTGCGTGTCATGTATTTCATGTGCAGGGTGTTACAGAGCAGAGCAAACTTACCCATCATGAGGACGGGCTCCAACTGTTTTCTGTGTGCATCCAAATGAAGTGTGATGAAAAGTGATTGAGCAAAACGTTTGGAGGGGCCTCGGATTCAATGGCTTCAAGAGAACAGCGCATATGTAACAAATCGCCATTCTTTAAGTGGAATATGAATTTATAGCTTGTGTGTTTCTGTGTCCGTGGCACTATTGATTAATATTAAAGGATGTTGTGATAGAAAAGTTTCAAAGTGAAATCATATATGCTTTTTAGCTTTTATTTAAAACTGTGTAAATGTGTTTTTTGGTGCTGTAGCATTTTATCAACTTAAAATTGTAGAAGTGACTTAATTTATGGTCAGGACATTTATCAACCAAACATACAAAGGTAAGACAAAAGGATTTATGAAGAACTCTGGATAGAACTATTGTGACATTTTAATCATACTTAAAAGCTATTTCCATATAGATAACCGAATGTACAAAGTAAACTTGAATAGTAAATATCTTTAACCTTAGAATATGGTGTTGTAGTGCCATTGCTGGCCAAACACATCCCGATATGAGCAGTAAATACACCGGATGCATAACAGCATGCAATTGCAGCAAAGTGGCATACGTGCGTCTGTTTGAAAACTGAAATTTACACCAGACACTGACGAGAGCTTTCCTCAGCAAGTGGTTCAGTAAAGCCGGACTTACACTGTGTGTTTTTTAGCTCTTTTCTGGGCGACTTTCCAGTCATGCGAAAATTTTCCGATTGGCCCAACTTTCAGCCTGTCAGGGTTTAGTTTTGGTTTGGAGGACCCAAATGCAGAGGCAGAGGAGATCTCTTGGGAGTTTTAATGGGGCAAAACAGTAAACAAAGGCAGGGATCCAAAAATGCAACTAATAATAAAAAGGCAAACCAAAACAGAGGAGACATCTGGGGAAAACCAAACACGAGGAGCCAGGAAGAGACGAGGAACATAGACCACAGCATGGGAGGACAGCTAAGACAAGGAACCAACAAAGAGTGAGAGCAGAGGGAGAGCATATATAGGAGACAGAGACAAAGGGAGGGCTAACGAGCAGACAAGGAACAGGTGTGAGAGGAGACAACGAGGGAGCCAAGGGGAAAGGAACATACACACACAAGAGGGCAAAAGAGGACAACAGAAAAACTTGAGAACTAATATAAATCTAGAAATACAACAAAACCGGAATTAGGCTAATAAATCTAGAAAACAAGGAGCAAAGAAAGAACAGCAGAACCACGACCATGACAGTGCCCCCCACTTAAGGGCGGATCCCAGACGCCCAAAATGTCCAGAAACAAAAAATAACCCCCCCTGGGTGGGCCGAGGGGGAACCAGGAAGGAGGGCACCAAATACAAAACCAAACGCAGAGTCCAAACAAAACCAAAACAACCCACCCAAGGTGGGCGAGGGCAAACAAAGTCTCTGGAGGGCGGCCGTGTGGCCGGAGGCCAGGAAGAGTCACTGGAGGGCGGCCGTGAGGCCGGAGGCCAGGAAGAGTCTCTGGAGGGCGGCCGTGAGGCCGGCGGCGAAAGAGGGCCTCTGGAGGAGGCCGGCGGCGTCTCTGAAGGAGGAGGAGGGCCCCAGGAGGAGGCCGGCGGCATCTCTGAAGGAGGAGGAGGGCCCCAGGAGGAGGCCGGCGGCGTCTCTGAAGGAGGAGGAGGGCCCCAGGAGGAGGCCGGCGGCATCTCTGAAGGAGGAGGAGGGCACCAGGAGGAGGCCGGCGGCGTCTCTGAAGGAGGAGGAGGGCCCCAGGAGGAGGCCGGCGGCGTCTCTGAAGGAGGAGGAGGGCCCCAGGAGGACGCCGGCGGCGACGCCGACTCCGACGAAGGAGGAGGGCCCCAGGAGGACGCCGGCGGCGACGCCGACTCCGACAAAGGAGGAGGGCCCCAGGAGGACGCCGGCGGCGACGCCGTCGCCGACGAAGGAGGGTCTCTGGAGGTCGCCGGCGGCGACGCCGTCTCCGACGAAGGAGGGTCTCTGGAGGTCGCCGGTGGCGACGCCGTCTCCGACGAAGGAGGGTCTCTGGAGGTCGCCGGCGGCGACGCCGTCTCCGACGAAGGAGGGTCTCTGGAGGTCGCCGGCGGCGACGCCGTCTCTGACGAAGGAGGGTCTCTGGAGGTCGCCGGCGGCGACGCCGTCTCTGACGAAGGAGGGTCTCTGGAGGTCGCCGGCGGCGACGCCGTCTCTGACGAAGGAGGGTCTCTGGAGGTCCCCGGCGGCGACGCCGTCTCTGACACAGCCGCAGGAACCTTGGGGGACGCCTACTGCGGCACAGGAACAGCCTCAGAGGGGGCCGCCGACTGCGGCACAGGAACAGCCTCAGAGGGGGCCGCCGACTGCGGCACAGGAACAGCCTCAGAGGGGGCCCGCTGAGGGGCCGTGGAGGCTTGGAGCGCCCGCTGAGGGGCCGTGGAGGCTTGGAGCGCCCGCTGAGGGGCCGTGGAGGCTTGGAGCGCCCGCTGAGGGCCTGTGGAGGCTTGGAGCGCCCGCTGAGGGCCTGTGGAGGCTTGGAGCGCCCGCTGAGGGGCCGTGGAGGCTTGGAGCGCCTGCTTAGCTTTATTTCAGAGAGCCCTTTAGTAGCCTGCTCAGGGAAATCAGGATGACTCAGAACGGGCTCAGGGGTCTCAGGCGCTAGGCTAAACGGCCCTCCAATGGGCTCAGGAGTCTCTGGTGCTAGGCTAAACGGCCCTCCAATGGGCTCAGGAGTCTCTGGTGCTAGGCTAAACGGCCCACTAATGGGCTCAGGAGTCTCTGGCGCTAGGCTAAACGGCCTGATAACGGGCTCAGGAGTCTCTGGTACTGGGGAAACCCCCCCACTAATGGGCACTGGAGCTAGGGAATCTGGCCCTCTACTGGGCACCGGAGCTAGGGAATCTGGCCCTCTACTGGGCACCGGAGCTAGGGAATCTGGCCCTCTACTGGGCACCGGAGCTAGGGAATCTGGCCCTCTACTGGGCACTGGAGCTAGGGAATCTGGCCCTCTACTGGGCACTGGAGCTAGGGAATCTGGCCCTCTACTGGGCACTGGAGCTAGGGAATCTGGCCCGTCAATGGGCTCTGGAGCTAGGGAAACTGGCCCGTCAATGGGCTCTGGAGCTAGGGAAACTGGCCCGTCAATGGGCTCTGGAGCTAGGGAAACTGGCCCGTCAATGGGCTCTGGAGCTAGGGAAACTGGCCCGTCAATGGGCTCTGGAGCTAGGGAAACTGGCCCGTCAATGGGCTCTGGAGCTAGGGAAACTGGCCCGTCAATGGGCTCTGGAGCTAGGGAAACTGGCCCGTCAATGGGCTCTGGAGCTAGGGAAACTGGCCCGTCAATGGGCTCTGGAGCTAGGGAAACTGGCCCGTCAATGGGCTCTGGAGCTAGGGAAACTGGCCCGTCAATGGGCTCTGGAGCTAGGGAAACTGGCCCGTCAATGGGCTCTGGAGCTAGGGAAACTGGCCCGTCAATGGGCTCTGGAGCTAGGGAAACTGGCCCGTCAATGGGCTCTGGAGCTAGGGAAACTGGCCCGTCAATGGGCTCTGGAGCTAGGGAAACTGGCCCGTCAATGGGCTCTGGAGCTAGGGAAACTGGCCCGTCAATGGGCTCTGGAGCTAGGGAAACTGGCCCGTCAATGGGCTCTGGAGCTAGGTAAACTGGCCCGTCAATGGGCTCTGGAGCTAGGTAAACTGGCCCGTCAATGGGCTCTGGAGCTAGGTAAACCGGCCCGCTAAAGGGCTCTGAAGCTAGGTAAACCAGCCTGCTAAAGGGCTCTGGAGCTAAGGACACTGGCCCGCTGAAGGGCTTGGGATGTGCTGGCTGACAGGGAACTGATGGAGGTGGAAGGAAAGGGAATAGATCCTCCCTTTGCCCATAAAAGTAGTCCCATAACTCTGACTCCTCAATATGTGGTGCTCTGACTGCAGTGGGTGTAATCATGGTGACTGACTTTAAATCTCTAACTCGGGGAGCTAACTGCTGATCATGGAGGTGACGGCCAAGGCCATAGGGGAAACTGACCTGAAGAATAGTGGGATTGAAGCAGGCGTCAGGCTGACCCGCCGGAGAGGGAGTGGAGGCGTCAGGCTGACCCGCCGGAGAGGGAGTGGAGGCGTCAGGCTGACCCGCCGGAGAGGGAGTGGAGGCGTCAGGCTGACCCGCCGGAGAGGGAGTGGAGGCGTCAGGCTGACCCGCCGGAGAGGGAGTGGAGGCGTCAGGCTGACCCGCCGGAGAGGGAATGGATTTCTTCCCCCGGCGGCGCTTATGCCTGGAGGAGGCAGACGGCATGGGGGGACCAACAGCTGGTGAAGGTGGAGGAACCGGACTGGAGGCGATTGAGAGCAGAGTTGGAAGGAGGTGAAGTGATGGTTTGGGTGGTGGAGGTCTGTTGAAGAGTTGGGCGCTGGCTGCTTGGTGGTTCCACTCCAACTCTTCAAACAGTTCAGACAGCACTGGGGGAGAAATGAGTTTGCAGTTTGTGAGGAGAATTTGCCTTAGTTGGCCAGCTGCACTCACCCTCTCCTCAGGCGGGCTGAGACTGGCAATAGTGTCCAGAGCCTTTCCCAGCTTCAGAAAAAAATCCCTCAGGGTGTCCAGACTGGGCTCTGCTGGGTCCATTGTGGTTGGTTCCTATTGTCAGGGTTTAGTTGTGGTTTGGAGGACCCAAATGCAGAGGCAGAGGCTGAGGAGATCTCTTGGGAGTTTTAATGGGGCAAAACAGTAAACAAAGGCAGGGATCCAAAAATGCAACTAATAATAAAAAGGCAAACCAAAACAGAGGAGACATCTGGGGAAAACCAAACACGAGGAGCCAGGAAGAGACGAGGAACATAGACCACAGCATGGGAGGACAGCTAAGACAAGGAACCAACAAAGAGTGAGAGCAGAGGGAGAGCATATATAGGAGACAGAGACAAAGGGAGGGCTAACGAGCAGACAAGGAACAGGTGTGAGAGGAGACAACGAGGGAGCCAAGGGGAAAGGAACATACACACACAAGAGGGCAAAAGAGGACAACAGAAAAACTTGAGAACTAATATAAATCTAGAAATACAACAAAACCGGAATTAGGCTAATAAATCTAGAAAACAAGGAGCAAAGAAAGAACAGCAGAACCACGACGATGACACAGCCTGAATGTGTGTCGTACTTTATGTAGTGTACAGGGGGTAACGAGGGGCAATCAGCCTCCCACGACCACCTCCCGATCAGGAATCGGGAGAAAATCAAACATGTTTGATTTTCAGTTGACCGTCGTGGGCAAATCGCTCAGTGGGCATGCGAAATCAAGGATTCTTCTTCTTCTTCCTCTCAGATGAAAACACAGAAGCATGACATGTGCGCAATGAGTGAAATGGAGGTCTTTTAATGTTGCAATAAACAAAAATGTTAAAGACAAAATAAAAGATAACTTTTCTTTCTGGGAAGCAGAAAGGCAGTTCAGGTTTTGTTCCACCTGTGAACAAAAAGACCTCACATAGGAACGTGAGGCTCTCTCTAAGAGTGAGAGGAAGGTTGTAGGTGCCACCAGAAGGCATTTAATTTTACTGAGACGTCGGTAATCTAGAATGGGATTCCCCCCAGTTATCCAGGTTGGCACCATAGGATTGGTGTGTATCGGGCAAAGTTAGATTGCATATCGGGCAGAGTTAAATTACCTGTAGATAATGGGAAATGTTTTGCAGTTCTATGGTAGTAGAACAAAAGGCAAGGTTCTGGGGATTTGTCAACTGCCCAAGGAGAAATTTTTGATCAAATGCTAACCCAACTGTTTTTAATATTCTTTTTTGTTTCTGCATTTTTTTATTTTATTTTATTCATTTTTTTTTCTTACTTGCTTTGATTCTGTTTTATCTTCCTGTATTTTAATAATTTAAAGCACTTTGCATTGTCTTTGTACTGAATTGTGCTATACAAATAAATTTGCCTTGCCTTGCCTTGCCTTGCCTTTCTGTAAAATTGACAGACCATAGTAGCCACGTTTGCTCAGCCATGACTTTGTCCAAATATGTCGTCGCCTTTTCTTTTTAGGGCTTTCAGCACACATAATTGCAGTGCGTTTCACTCTAGTGAGCTTCATATTCCTCTTCTACTCGTTTGGCTTCCGGATAGACGAATCTTAGTAGCGCCATCTCACCGTGGAGCTGAGTCCGATGTGGTTTTTAGATGCACAGTATGAGCAGGTAGATCGCATATAAGTATTGTGCTGCACAGTATGAAAACATACATCGTGAGCTGTGAACTCACTCTGTACGACGAAACCCTGTGGTTTCGTCGTACAGAGTGAGCTGTAGCTGCGTGCAACGAAAAAATCACAGTGTACGCCCGGCTTAATAGGGCTCTGAGCAAAGATGAGCTTTTGTGACATGGGTAAGTAAATCAAACATTGGTATATGTAAAAGTTATGAACTTATAAGAAATATATGATCAACTATAAATCATCATCTTGACAAATCTGATGAAAAATCAAACAAGTGTTTTGTTAGCATGTCACAACTATCAACATCTGTTGGTTGGGTGGTGGTGGTGGAAAGGTTCGCTTCGCTTCTTCTTGTTCTTGTTTACTACTGGTGGTTGGCTTTGATCGCAGTACCGCCACCTTCTGCTCTGGAGTGTACACACTTCGCCTATGAGAAAAAGGAGTAGCGCATGAACCGAACGCAACACATGCGAATCGTACCGAGACAGTTGAACCGAACGGTTTGGACGGTTTTCATAAACCGTTCCATCCCTATTGGGCGGTAATTGTGTAACGGATATGTGTTTCTGGAGTGTTTACAAACAGGAGTGTTTACGCATCTGAAATTAGAAATTAATCCTAAATGAGGTCCTAAATATTTTACAAATCCAACATTTCTAAATATTCCTCCTGATGCTCAATAAGCCAGTTTGTTGTAAAAAAAGAAAAAAAATCTTTTATTCTAAATAATGTTCATTTTAAATTTCCGAAACATCTTCACACAGTGCAGTTTATTCCAATCGTGTGTAATGACCTACTTTGGACTTAAAGAAATAGATAAATAAATAGACAGCAGCAAATATGAAATAAAAAATATGAACAAAGATGTTCAGTTGTCTAGTCAAAGAGCCCATTAAACATGATGTGGTCAGGTTGAGTGGGTTACTGACTGCCTTACAGGTTATGAATATGTAATTTATTCATGAAGCCACCTCTTTAATACATCATCTGCCTTGGTGTGGTGGCTTTGGGAACTTTGCAGATGCAGCAGGATTTGATGGGGACATAAGAAGTGCATTATGCAGTCAATAACAACCAGTCACATAGTGAGATAAAAAGGGGCAGGTTAAAAGGTTAAGAATTCAGTACATTTTTATGAAACTTGAATTGTTTTGTGTTGTCTTCATTTGAAAACTGCAGAATAATTTGTCATTGTCAAGGAAAACAAGTTTTCCTAAGAATAAATTTAGCATGAGCACTTTTATTTGCATTGTTTCAATCCTTTAGAATAGAAATAATATCCATTTCAAGCAAGTGTCTTCATAAGTTGTCTAATTCAAGAGAAGGGTAATTCAAAGGGTAAGCAGTTCCGTGAAGGCCTAGAGGTTTTGCCTGAGAGCAGTAGAAAAATAAAATCTACACTAGACACTGAAGTTACCAAAGTGAACAACATTAAGTCTGGAAGAAAGTCAGAGGTATGGAATTGGAAAATTTAGAGCTGGCTTAGGTTTTAGTAGGAATTATTCGACAAGGAAGTGATCAAAGCTGCCACTCTTTCTTTGTTTCTTTCTTTCTTTGTTTCTTTCTGTCTTTCTTTCTAGCTATCTATAATCTGTCTATATCTTTCTCTCTATATATATATATAGATGTAGAATCCGTGCATTATGAAACTCAATTGGGATCGAAAAAAGGAATCAAAACCAGAATCATTCAATGTAATGCCCTAGCCTGGCATCCAGGAGTGGTGGCATGCTAGAAATGAAGCATGAATCACTGCTCAGGCCAGTCCAGGATTACTTACATTGATTGATTGTTTGATTTACTTTATTGATCTCACAGTGGAGGAATTTACTCATAACATAAGCTCAAATATACAGTATATTCAGTGCGTCCACATATGGCAGCTTTTTTTTTAATAGTAGGATCCTTATACAGGGTTATTGCACAGGGTGTTTACATGGGTATTTATATATATATAGTTATTGCACTGGGTGTCAGATATAGAGAACTGTTGTTATTGGACAGGGTAAAATGTATTGCCATAGTGTATCATTGTAGAGTGTGGTTGCAGCAAGGATGAATAGCCTGCGGTAGCGCTCCTTTTTTACAAACAGAGTAAAAGTCTTTCTCTAAAGGAGCTGCTCTAACACTCTACAGTCTGGTGCAGAGGGTGGAAGGTGTTGTCCATGATGGATGTGAGCTTGGACAGCACCCTCCTCTCAGGCACTGAGTCCAGAGTGCAGCCTAGGACAGAAACGGCCTTTCTCACTAGTTTGTTCAGTCTCCTTCGGTCCCGCACTGCGCTGCATATACAATACACACTCTTGAGGATTCTTCTTCGCTGATATTAGGCATTTTCTATTTCTAGTTGGAGGAAGGGGAACAAACCTAAGAATCAAAAAAGGAAATTTGAAGAATTCTGGGAGAATTGAGAGGTTAGAACCAATTCTGATCGATTCTGGATGCCCAACCCTAACCTTAAATTATCTTCTGAGCACATTGAAGAACTTGATGCTGTGTCTATGGTCCATACAGCGCAGCTATGTAAAAAGGTTCTATGTAGGTGATATCTTAAGTAGTTTATTGAGTGTTTATATTTAGAAGCAGAGAAGCATCAAGTGCATTAATGATCCTTGTTGTTATTAAAAATTAAATACCCTTTGACAGAGTCTTGATCAGTGTATGTCTCTTATAAAGCATGCTACTGCCATTACCTTACCTGCAAACACCAGTGAGGCTCCACTTAAGAACAAACAGCGATACCCTCCGCTACAATGCAGGAACACTTACACTGGATTAGAAATTCCTTCTAAGACGAAGTAATTAATTACAATCTTGAGTTTATTTTTTGGTTACATACCTTAGGCAACATATTGATTCAGGTATTATATTAGTATTTTCCAACAAAGTAACAAAGTAGTACTCAGTTAATTGTGACAGCAATGGGACTGTGCTGGTTAATAGCGAAAGCACTCTGAGTGATGTACATTGTGAAGTCACTCACATCATTCCAAAATATAAGAAACGAAATGCACCATACATTAAAAATGTTTACTGCTTTGGCTACTTAATCCTTTACATTATTCAATTTGCTTCATTTGTATATTGGACTTATACACTCCAACATAAGGTACATAACGCCAACCATTTTACCACTGTCTGTGTTGAATTAATGATGCCTACCATGTTCCTGTTTCATAACTTGGAACCTATTTGTAGACAGATGCTACTTTTCCTGCCTTATATATCTCATTTTCACCCCCATCCCCCCGACCCAGGAGAGGGAAGTTTGGGAGCTGGATTGCATTGTTTAGGGTTTTTTTTGTGCTTTTCAAAGCCAGGCAACATTGAAAAAACATTAAACCTACCCAGGTCTAGTGATGACAAGTGCAAAAATTAAGTTATTAGCCTCCTCAGTGGAGACATATGTCAGCACACATAAATATGATATTTCAAATAGGAACAGGATTATGTACAGTCAAATTTGGGGGGTGGGGGGATTATAGAAAGACAAAATCTTAAAAAAAAATCACATACATAAATATTCTTAAGGTAAAACTCTTAAAATGGAAGGTAAAAAAAAATACCATATGCATGCATGCACAGTTATGCATAGATATTTATAAGGAAATGAACAGATGTGCTCCATATACAGTGATCATAGAGAAGCCCCCCTATAGCTTAAACATGTGAATTCATCCATCTGCCAACTTATACACCAAACAAACTCATGAAAATTAAAGAATATATGCTCAACCACATCTTACAAATAAAATGACTTGTAATAAATTATCTGAATGTTCTTTGTTTGCTTGTAATGTGCTTTGAACTGGGACTGACTTCACTGATTGCTGGATGGAACTAACTTCAGATGGGATTCAGGGGACCATTGCCAAATGTTGGCTTGGCAGACTTTCAGTGGCAACATTCATAATCTAAGCTGGAGACAAAGTATTACAGCCAACAACTAATAGCCTTTGTAATGGAAAATGTTTGACTTTTGATGACTTCTGCTTTATCACACTTAGAAAGAGAGGGTTTTAAAGGAGTTTGATGTTTTAATATTTCTCTGAGTCATTTATCATAAAATATGATTCAGAAATTAAAAATTATGTGGTGTATTTGCTTAGGATAGCGAGTTGTTGTTTTTCTTTATAAGTTAATTAATTTAGCTTTTTTTTAAATCTCTTATTTTGTTTTTTCATTCAGCATTGGACCGATATTTATCTGTCATGGAACCCAGACAACTACCCTGGGGTTCAGAATCTCCGTTTTCCTTCCAATCAGGTTTGGGTTCCAGACATCCTCCTCTATAATAGGTAGGCATTATTTGCTCTGTCTCTATTTAACTTTTTTACCCATCTTTTCTTTTCCTCTTTGAAATGGTGTTATATAAAATACTGTTTTTTTTTTGACTGCCTAGATTTATTCTTTAACCTTGTCATTTAAGCCTCTTGGGCATGGGGTTTTAGCATATTCTTTTTAAATCAACCTTAATTTTAAGTGCTCAGTTATCTAATTTCTTGTACTTGAATCTGATAATCACATCTCCTAATTGGTTCAGCTTTTAAATCCTCCTTGGTTCTCTTTGTACTAGATTCTTACTTATAATGCCTTCAACCATCTTCTGTGCTTTAGTATTTTCCTGTTAGATATTTGCCATCTACATGGGTAAAATTTTACAAGATCATAGTAACTTAATTATGCAAACTGTTCTAAATATTGACTGGATTTTGGCTTCAGAGATACATTAACTTTCAATGTCAAAGATTCCACAAGGTGTTTTAAAATATTATTCTCAGATATTTAGGCTCATGTTTATATAAAACCAACACAATTGTCACAGGTTAATAAAGGGGACATCCATAAACTCCAAGGTGTTATTATGGATTTAAATTGTGTAGCTGCAGGGGACTTTGGAATCTAGACATATATTCCTTGTGTTCAAGAAAACAAGGAAGTTTGAGATTATTTAAGCTTTTTGAGAAGGTGTGTGTCCAGCTGGAAGATGCCATCAGAACACAGTACCACTGTATCACCAGCTGGATGTCAGCAAAATCAGGGTAGCTTGTAGGGATGCAAGTTAATGATTAATGAAGTAATCTACTGTTGATTGAGCTTATCGATCGACTACCTATCAAATGATAAGTGGCAGTGTTCCTATTAAATGTGTTTATAAGACCAATGGTGGATAGTCCAGGTCCAGTAAGTAAAAAGCCGATACAGAGATTAGTTCCACCCATTTGCATATCCAGCTCCAGAACACAGACTGGGAGCTAATTGCCACATTAAGTGAAGAGGATGAAGGTTAATTAAGCAGGGTCTTTACTTTCTTGACCTGGATATATGTCTATACTTTATATTTATGTTATCATGGTTTTTGCTTCCTGCTTCCTGTTTGGACCTGTTCACTTCCTGTTTGGATTAACTGAGTGTGCAGCTGTTCAGAGGATCTCCATCTGAAGTTAAGTTATTTTCTCTGTGATATCTCTGTATCTAAGTAACTCTAACTGACTACTTTAAAACATAGCACCTTCTGCTGCACTTTTCTACTGAGCACTTGTCAGTTTCACACGGTTTTATTTCTGATAGCAAGGAGTAGCTAGCCTAGGCTAGCGCTAGCTTAGCATTGCTATGGCTTCTCTCTCTCCCTCCCTTGACTCTTTTCCAACTCTTCCTTCTTCCTCTCCTCTCTCCTGCTCTCTGTGTCAGATGTTCAGTTATTCCTCTGCCTCCTTTAGTGATAATGGGATGTGTAATAAGTGTAGTATTTTTGTAGCTTTGGAGGCGAGGGTGTCAGAGTTAGAATCCAGGCTTCAGGCTGTTGAAGTAGGCCCCCCACGTAGCTGTCCTCCAAAAGTGCCTGAGCAGCCAGGCGATTGGGTAACTGTACGCAGAAAGCGTAGTCGTGGATCTCTGCCCACTGGTCACCACCAACCCGTTCACGTTTCTAACCGGTTTTCCCCACTCAGTGACACACCCACTGAGAAGCCCACTCTGGTGATTGGCAGCTCCATAGTCAGAAACGTGGCATTAGAGACACCAGGGACCATAGTCAAATGTTTGCCGGGGGCCAGAACGGGCGACATCAAATCCTACCTGAAACTACTGGCTAAGGATAAGGTTAAATACAGTAAGATTGTTATTCACGCTGGTGGTAATGACACCCGGTTACGCCGATCGGAGGTCACTAAAATTAGTGTTGCTTCGGTGTGTAAGTTTGCCAAAAAAATGTCGGACTCCGTAATTTTCTCTGGTCCCCTCCCTGATCTGACCAGTGATGACATGTTTAGCCGCATGTCGTCATTCAACCGCTGGTTGTCTAGGTGGTGCCCTGAAAACAACGTGGGCTACATTAATAATTGGCAATCCTTTTGGGGAAAGCCTGGTCTGATTCGGAGAGACGGCATCCATCCCACTTTGGATGGTGCAGCTCTTCTTTCTAGGAATCTGGCCACATTTATTAGTCCTCCAAAACCCTGACCACCCAGGGTGCAGACCAGGAAGCAGAGTTGTAGTTTAACACACATCTCTGCAGCTTCTCTACTGTTACCCACTCTTTACTCCATCCAGACAGTGTCTTGCCCACGACCAAAATCTAATAAATTAGCAAAGATTCCCAAAGGAGTAAATCATGATAATCTAATTAAAATCAAAATAACTCAAATTGGGGAAAAAGTTAAAACAATTAAATGCGGTCTGTTTAACATAAGATCGCTTTCCTCTAAAAGTCTACTAGTTAATGACTTGATTTGTGATAATCACATTGACTTGTTTTGCCTTACAGAAACCTGGCTGCAGCAAGAGGATTATGTGAGCATAAATGAGGCAACTCCTTCAAGCTATTTAAATTTTCACATCCCCAGAAGTTCTGGGCGAGGAGGAGGAGTAGCAACAATCTTCCAGTCTGACTTACTGATTACTCCCAAAACAGTTAATACCTACAACTCTTTTGAACATTTAACCCTTAATTTCCCTGATCCAAATTTCAAGGCAAGAAAACCTCTTCTTTTTGTAACTTTGTATCGTCCACCAGGTCCTTACTCTGAATTTTTAGATGAGTTTTCAGAGTTCCTTTCTGATTTGGTATTAAATACTGACAGGGTCATCATAGTGGGAGATTTTAACATCCATGCTGACATTGAAGGCGATAGCTTAAGAGCAGCCTTTAATGCTATCTTAGACACTATTGGCTTTGTTCAAAATGTGAATAGTCCCACGCATTCTCATCTTCATACTTTGGATCTTGTGCTGACATACGGCATAGAATGTGAAGAAATAACAGTATTTCCTCACAACCCTGTCCTCTCTGACCACTTTCTAATAACCTTCAGGATTACTTTAACAGAGTTCTCCTCCCCCAAAAGAAGGTTCAATTTTAGTAGATCTTTATCAGATAGTGCAGTTATAAATTTTAAAGAATCTGCTTCACTTTCTCTCTCCTCTGTGTCACTGAGCAGTGCTGCAGAGTGCAAAAGTTTAGCTTATTCCCCTTCACAGGTTGATGATTTTGTTGATGGGGTTGCTAGTTCTCTGCGTATTGCCTTAGACAACGCAGCTCCTTTGAAAATGAAAACCGTTAAAAATAGAAAGCTTGCTCCTTGGTTTAATGCAGAGCTGCGTACTTTGAAGCAAAATGCTAGGAAACTGGAGAGAAAATATCGCTCCACAGGCCTGCGAGAGTCCTTCCTAGTCTGGAAAAATGGTTTACTGCTGTATAAGAGGACCCTTTGTAAAGCAAGAGCAGCATACTTCTCCTCATTAATAGAGGAGAATAAGAATAATCCTAGATTTCTTTTTAATACAGTTGCCAAACTCACCCAGAGCCATAGCTCTGTTGAACCGTCCATTCCACCTGCTCTTAGCAGCAATGACTTTATGGGATTCTTTATAAATAAGATTGATCTTATTAAAAATAAGATCATAAGCACTCCTCTATCCGCGATTGTACCTGAGGTAGTCATGGAATCTGAACTGGGTTTAGACTGCTTTGATCCAGTTGAACTCTCTGAATTAGCAAAATTATTGTCTTCATCTAAGCCTTCAACTTGTATGTTAGATCCAGTTCCAACCAGGTTATTTAAGGAGGTATTCCCTTTGATCTCCTCCTCCATTTTAGATGTGATTAATCTATCTCTGTTACAGGGATATGTACCTAAAGCTTTTAAGGTTGCTGTAATTAAACCTCTGCTTAAGAAACCGTCTCTTGACCCAGATGACTTGGTCAATTATAGACCTATATCCAATCTTCCTTTCTTATCCAAAATTCTTGAGAAAGTAGTTGCCAAACAAGTTTGCGATCACTTCCACCATAATGAACTTTTTGAAGAGTTTCAGTCTGGCTTTAGAGCTCATCATAGCACTGAAACAGCTCTGGTGAAAGTCACTAATGATATTCTCATGGCCTCAGATAATGGACTTGTATCTGTGCTCGTCCTGTTGGATCTTAGTGCTGCATTTGATACAGTTGACCATAATATTCTTTTAGAAAGACTTGAATATTTTGTTGGAATTAAAGGAACAGCACTAGACTGGTTTAAATCTTATCTATCTGATCGAATTCAGTTTGTTCATGTTAATGATAGATCTTCAACACGCTCAAAGGTTACCTGTGGAGTACCACAGGGATCAGTGCTAGGACCAATTCTCTTTACTTTATACATGCTCCCAATTGGTAGAATTATTAGACAGCATGGGATTAATTTCCACTGTTATGCTGATGATACCCAGCTATATCTGTCTATAAATCCAGATGAAGCTAACCCATTACATAGATTACAGGCATGTCTTGAAGACATAAAAACCTGGATGACTCTTAACTTTCTGCTTCTGAATGCAGACAAAACAGAAGTTATAGTCTTTGGACCAGAGTCTCTGAAAAAGAAACTGATTAGCCAGTCACTTCATTTGGATGGGATTAAACTGATTTCAGATAATAAAGTAAAAAATCTTGGTGTTGTTTTTGATCAGGACCTGTCATTTAAATCCCACATCAAAGAGGTTTCTAGAATTTCCTTCTTTCATCTGAGGAACATTGCAAAAATTAGAAATATCCTGTCCAGGGGTGATGCTGAGAAACTAGTCCATGCATTTGTTACTTCAAGGCTGGACTATTGTAATTCTTTACTATCAGGAAGTCCACAAACTGTAGTTAAAAGCCTTCAGCTGATCCAAAATGCTGCAGCCAGAGTTCTAATGAAAATTAAAAAGAGAGATCATATCTCGCCTGTCCTGGCTTCTCTTCATTGGCTTCCTGTTAAATCAAGAATAGAATTTAAAATCCTCCTTCTCACATATAAAGCCTTAAATGGCCAAGCTCCATCTTATATCAGAGATCTGATTGTTCCTTATGTTCCTAACAGAGCACTTCGCTCTCAATCTGCAGGTTTACTAGTGGTTCCTAGAATTTCTAAAAGTAGAATGGGAGGCAGATCTTTTAGTTATCAGGCTCCTCTCCTGTGGAACCAACTACCAGTTTTAGTCCGTGAGGCAGACACCCTGTCTACTTTTAAGGCTAGGCTTAAAACTTTCCTTTTTGATAAAGCTTATAGTTAGAGTGGCTCAGGTTATCCTGAGCTATCTCTATAGTTATGCTGCTATAGGCTTAGACTTTTGGAGGACATAGGGACCCCCATTTCATCATTCTGCTTCATTCTCTCTCTGTTCTCCTATTCTGCAGAATCTGTTAGTTCAATCTCTAACCTTCTGCTCTCTCTGCTTTTCCTCAGAGTAGCTTTGCCTCGTCTGTTCCTGTTTGGCTGTGACGTCATCCTGGAAAGAAACATCAGCTGTGCTGCTTCTATCAACACCCTTGTTTATAGATGTTGGAGATCGGCCTGTTTTCCAGTGTGGTCCTGTTTCTCTGACCGTGACTGAGTGGATGTGCTTTCTTCGTCCTCTGGCATGGGAGCTGCCTTGGAGCTCGTCTGCCTGGCTGTGTGTTTCCTGGACGGGGCCGCCTTTTACAGCTGCTTTTTGTATCTCTGCTTCTGTCTCCTTGAACCCCAGTCGGCCTCGGCAGATGGCCGCTCACACTGAGCCTGGTTCTGCTGGAGGTTTCTTCCTGTTAAAAGGGAGTTTTTCCTCTCCACTGTCGCTACAAGCATGCTTAGTGTGGGGGATTGTATTTGAGTCAATGAGTCAATGCAATCAACTGGTTTTCCTTAGATAGAAAACTTTGTATCAATTTGATCTGGTTGAACTGTAAAGTGCCTTGAGATGACATGTGTTGTGAATTTGGCGCTATATAAATAAACTGAATTGAATTGAATTGAATCACTGTTACCTGTCATGTCCCGCACTTTATGTCAGTCTGTAAATGTCAGTCTTGTATATTTTTTGTATATTTGTATATTTCTAGAGAGTAAACGTAATTTCATTTCCCTTGTATGTCTCGTACATATTAAGAAAGTGACAATAAAAGCTGACTTGACTTGACTTGATTATCCACCTCTGGATATGACAAAAAAAAAAAAAAAGAACTTACCCACAGGTTTTTATTAAGTAAGTTTTACATGCATTTGATTTAAATCATAAACACATTCCACATGTATTCCCCCAGGCCTTAAAAATAGCAATTATCAAACCATTGTTGAAAAAGAGAAGCTTACACAAATCAATGTTGTTGAACTACAGACCCATTTCAAACCTCCCCTTCATCAGAAAAATTACTGAAAAAGTCTTGTTTCAACAGTTTCCAACAGGTTTTTGCTTAAGCTCGCTAAAGTTGATTCAAAGTTTCCTCGTGAGACATGAGACACCTTGGTTGAGAGAGAATGCCAGAGAGAGTCATAATGTTTGACTGTGTAACAGAGATTACATCCAACATTAAGCCGCTTACAGTGAGGAAAACAAATCACAACAGTAATGACAAAATTCCTGATTAAGACCTGGGTTGAGACTGATGTTCTTTATGCTTTCAGGATTAATCATCTGCAAAATACTGGGATCCTTTTAATAACAAAGGAACATTGCAGGAGAAGGGATTAAAATTATAAGATATAAGATCTTGGAATCCCGATTGGAAATGTAGGTCATGATGAAACTCATCTAAATATGAGCAGATATAAAACAGGAAAATGTTTCAAAAATAACACATATGCTTTATTGTACAGTGTTGCAATTTGCATTAAAGGGATGTTTTTGAAGGTGCTTTTCTTGCCCAACAATGAAGGCCTCAGAGCGAAGGTCTTCAAGAGGGGGTCCGCGACCCCTTGAGGGTCCAAGGAGGTACTGCATGGGGATCGTAAAAGTTTTGGTTGATTAGACTTTTTTTTTATATCTCCCCCTGCAATTGTTTTCACTAATTAAAATGTCTTTAAATGCAAATTAACATGAATTCAACTGAATTCACACTGAAGTAAACAGATAAATGGAGGCAGAAGATGTCTTTCAGTCTTCAATGCACACATTCAGCAACACACTGGAGCTCTTTCAAGCTGGGCACTGTTTTATTCACAACACCTGTCCCATCAAGGAGGAATCAGAATCAGAAATACTTTAATAACCCCAGGGCTAAATTATTTTCGTTACTTTACTCCATCTGTAATAGTGACAATAGGACCCGTTTGAAATAACACAATTTTAAAACAATATATATAATTAGGTGGTCCCCTCTCCATCTGGCCATCAGTTTGGGGGTCCTTGGCCTGGAAACATTGAACACCCTTGCCTTAGTGAATGGTTATTGAACAAACAGCAATAAGAAGATAAGAAAGACAGGATACAGGTCAGGTCAAGCTACAGTCTCTCATCAGAAAATGGAAACATTTTTCCACGAAAGAGAGACAGGTTCAAAATTCAAGTCTTCACAAAAAATGGTAAGTGATCTGTAAATCATTTATTATAAGGGAGGTTTTAACCATTTGAGATCAAAACCAAAAACCTTGGTCCACATGTAAAAATGCTCTTATAGTAGGAAAATGACACCTCACCCTGAACTATGACTTGGCTGAAAATCAACATCAATACCACGATAGACATCTGATCAATATAAATAGAAAATACATTTCATAAATTATGTAATAATTCTACTGAACTCTGGTCCAAAAACACATGACATTCTTGGAGACATAGGCAGAGGAAAGAATTATAGCCCCCCAACCTTCCACACCAAAACTAAGCCTAAGCTGTCAGTAGAGGTGACCTATTTTTAAAGATCAAGAGTGATTTTCAAATAAAAATATAAACAAATATAAATACCATTCAAATTTGAGATTGTTTCCTTAGACTAATTTCAAGAGGACAAAGAAAACCGTTATCAATAGTTTTTAAAATTGACTGATATGAAAGGCTGATATTGTGCTACATTTTTCAGGTAATTTCAGAGTCCTCCCTAAGCACATATCATGGTGATACATGAAAGGTGCAGAAATGTTTTGGATTGTAGAAATGTTTTGCAGAAAATTGCTGATTTTTTTGTTTTTTATCAATGTCAGAAACTAGTAAGATTTCCTGGTAAAAGGGACGCAGCTAAAAATGTGCAAACTATGGAAGGAAGGCGATAAAACATGCAAAAATGTGAGTCTGGCTCACAGATTGATCTTATGTCCAAAGACACAATGGGGAGGTGCATTTCAAAACATATTTATCTGTTAGAAAAGCCTTGAACTGAATTTATTTATGAATCTGCAGCAATCCTTGGAAATTGATGTTCTAAGACATCCACCATCCATTATAGCTGAGCTTGAGTTGGATAGGAATTGGTCAAAACGTCTCTCTTAAGAGTGCAAAGTTGGTAAGCACATGTGGACAAAAACCTGCAGCTGTATATATATATATATATATATATATTAGGGATTGAACGGTTCATAAAAATCCACGGTTCGGTTCGATAAAGGGTTTCTGGTCACGGTTTTCGGTTCGATTCGATACATGTTGATTGTTACACCGAAATTCCATAAAAAATTATGAAATTAATGAAAAAATCCCCCCAAAAATAATGGATTGTAATTATTTTTAATGATCCGCGGAAACCCTGGATCATTTCTGTATGTTTTGCTGCTTTGAATTTAATCATCTGGTGCATGCTCTCTAACCTGACAACAGCCAGATGCATGTCTCGCTCATGCATCTGGCTGTTGTCAGGTTACATGCTCTCTACCATCTCCAAGGAACTCAGAGGGGAGCAGACGAAGCCACAGTAGGGGCTGTATTCTTTGCTTTGAGCAGCCGGTCTGGAGCGCAGCGGGGGTTGCTGACTGAGTATGAGGGATTTCGGGGTTAGCATGACATGTTGCTGTTAGCATAAACAAAACATGTTGCACAATGCTTGCACACTGTTGCACTTTTATCCACAACTTTCTTTCCGCTGTCATCGTAGGTCACTCTAAATGCAAAGCGCTCCCATACAGCAGACCTATAAAGTGCTGCTGGCGCGTCTTCCAACTCCTGTTCTTTCCCACTCGCCAGTCCGACACAATTCTCCACAACTGATTTTTTCCCTGTTACACCCGGCTAAGCTGCTTCGCTTCTTCTTCTTCTTGTTTACTACTGGCGGTTGGCTTTGGTCGCAGTACCGCCACCTTCTGCTCTGGAGTGTAATCGCTTCCTCTATGAGAAAAAGGAGCAGCGCATGAACCGAACGAAACACACGCGAACCGAACCGAGACAGTCGAACCGAACGATTCTGACGGTTTTCATAAATCGTCCCATCCCTAATATATATATATATATATATATATATATATATATATATATATATATATATATATATGTATATATATATATATATATATATATATATATATATATATATATATATATATATATATATATATATATGTATATATATATATATGTATATATATATACCCGTATTCTCTTATAACATCCATCAGCAGACAGGTGTGTGCTGAAACATTGCTCTGAAAATGGTGGAGAGCTCTAGTAGGACATTTACATAAGAAAAGAGATTCATGAGTTTATCTAGGGGGATGATAGCCTAAACAGCTCTATGACATTTCTCGTACCTGTTGGGGGGTAGTGCAGGAGTTCAAACAGGGGAGTGGCAGCCACATTCATAAGGGGCAGCAACAAGCTGAGGCAGGCGGTGGGGGGGACAATTAATTGTGATAAAAAAGAGGGAAAAACAAGAATTATATTGTTATCAACATTCTGCTTTTTCCTGAAACATGTTGAATTACCCTAGTTAAGTCACCTAACCTCAAGTTGCCTTCCAATCTGTTCATGATATGAATTGTGTGCTGACCTGTGAAAATCTAAATTACATATCCAAGTGTCGCCTGTCCTTACAGCTTACAGGAAGCAGAGTGAGAACATAGGGTGATCCTCTAGTTTAGTGCACTGCATGAAACAAAGGATTATCAGCAGTATTTGACATGTAAGACTACTGCAGAACGTCAGGGTACTAGCTATATTCTGGAGTTTTAGGTTTAAAACTTAACAAAACTGCACAAAGCAAAGCATACATCCTCCACTGTGGCTGCACACCGCGCCGCTCTGAGTTTCTTGGAGATCGTAGGGAGCATGCGTGAGATGAACCAGGGTTTCCGCGGATCAATAAAAATAATTAAAAAATCATTCATTTTTTTTAAATCAAGGCCTTAATTGGCACTAAAATTATTTAAATATGTTTATCGAAGTATTTATAATTCTTTAATAAAAAATGCTTATAAAAACAATTTCGTCAGATATATTATATTGCTCCAGGCGGAGAAAAAGCTAGAGGATATATATATACGTATATGTGTGTGTGTGTGTTTACATACATACAGGAGTCATGGAACTGTGCTTGCAGCTGCTTCATATTTCATGTACACTAATAACTTGTGTACATTGTTCTTGTTGATGGCATTAAAATCATTTCAAATAGCATTAAATTAGAGTCACTCATTCCTGTATGAATCCTGTGAGTGCTTAATTTAATATGACATATTAAAAAAATCCCAGCATCATCCAGCATATGTTCAGTTTCTGCCCAAATATATATTTATATTTTTGTAGATTTTTGTAACGGGGATAAGGATAATTCAAAACTGCTTTTTTTGAATGAACTTGTTCTCTTCTCCCAAACATCTCTTTTCATTCCTGTTATAAGAAGTTTCTTTTGAATGGATTTGATTAAAGTTTAAGTCCCTCGGTATAAAATAAATATTTTGATGGAGATGAGAAATCTGCTTCCTTGTTGGTGAATAACCAATAATTTGGATCCAATCATTTAAATAAACGGTGTTAGTTTTTTTTTTTTTAATATAAGAATTGTGCTATAATTTCTAGTTACCGATCTGCTGCTGGAATATTTTAATTTGACGAACCGGAATTTGTCAATGTTCTTTTTCCTGTTTGGTGCGATTGCAATTGCGGATCTTGACCTGGCCGGACCTTATGACCACAGTGTACCAATCTTCTGATGGCTACTTCCAACAGGATAATGCGCCATGTTATAAAGTGAATCATCTCAGACTCATTTCTTGAAACTTTTCCACTTAAGTAATTGTGAATTGAGCATATTGACAGACAACATTTTATTTTTTATCTTAAATGCAATTTTTTTTTTTTAAATAATTACTGCTCTAAATGTATTGCTCTGTCAGCTAAAGATCTGTTTTGGTCTCTATACTTTAATTAAATAAATCAATTCAAGCTAAAATGTAAGAGGCTATACTGAGCCTGATCTCTTTGTATCAGAGATTTTCTTACCTTTTAGAAAAATGTCACTTGGGGTAAAACCCCCCCTGCAACCCTGATTTGCATTTGTATAGCTCACAGCATGTTCATTTACATGTTAAAGCCTCCCCTAGAATTCCATGGGGGGGAGGCATGGGGGGAACACTGCCTAAGAGAGTCCACGTCAATTTCTGACAATTTACGGGAGTTTTCGGCGAAGCCTGCAAATTGTCGTAAACTGCCGCTGACCTGAAGTTCCACGACAATCGACAGTGCCGCATATTGACGAAAATCCCACTTTTCATGCAGTGAATGTTTCTCTTCTGCCTCTGTAATTATATACTGCCCTGTTTCAGATGTGATCACCCATTAAATGGCAGTTATTAGCGGTTATCAGTCTCATAGAATTACTCCAGGCTGCGCCTCCTCACCTTTCTAGTAGGTTTCTTATGGCTGATAATAGTCGCTTCGGCCACGTCTAAAACCTTAAGTTTCACTTTCTAATTACCTACTTTAAACTTGTATCTACTTTATTTAGAGTATACCTCATTCAGAGTATACCTTACCTTATTTTTTGTTTTAAATCTTTACTTTGAATGAATTCCACATGTTTTAGTCGCACAGACAACAGTTCACAAGATATGACATTTTTTGGTAGGGGTTGTTCAATGTGAACGACATGCCGATCAAGCTTTTTTTTTAAATAGATGAAGAAGTACTAAAATTATTTTCAGATTACACATAAATAGATTGATACTATGAGTAAAAAAGGAATTACTTAATTAATTAATTAGGTTTGGGATTAATTCGGTGATAACAACCTACTGAGATTACTGGTAGGCAAAATCTGAAGCCATTCTATGTGACTGATAACAGCTATTAACAGTAATTTAACAGGATAACATCGGCAGCCGCTGAAGCGGCTGTGTGTACACCTTGTGATCACTGGTCGGGTCGCACTTTATTATTAGCCGGTCTGTGGTTTTATTTTGTATATCGTGAATGTAACCATATAATTTAAATAAAAACTTATGAAATGTGCAAATAAATTGCCACAGCTGAGGGAAAATTGAAAATGCATCATATTAAAACTATCATCCCAAGGCAAAGCTATGGACTAACAACCAAAGGCAGATCAGTATTATCTCATAACATAAACAAATTTCCTTTCTTAAAAAAATGTAATGAAGTTAAGATGTATTCTAACAATAATTAAACATCTCTTCAAGATTCTGCAGGCAGTTCTACAGTTTTGTTTGAAAAAAAAAAAATAGTCATGTTTAAGGACTTAAGGAGTACCTTTACCATAACTGGACCCCGCTATGATGAGAAAAAAACACATATAAATATTTTTTTTATACACATACAGGATGTTCTGAAGATTTAGTGGAAATTAAATAGAGTAGCAATTAAATGCATTTACCTGGTTACATTTACTTGAGGAAAATGTTTTTTTGTTTTTTTACAGCATCGTACTTTTTACTTTAGTAAAATATATAAAAGTTTCACTTCTCTTACTTGAGTACAATATCTGGCTACACCATGCATTGTGAGCAACTTCACTTACTGAAACAAGCATATTGGTTAAATGTTATGTTCCACCTGATGAATCTGCCAGTATACAATATAAAGGTTACTGTAATTTAACCTATTCTTACATACTATAACTACTGATTTAGCTAATTTTATCAATTAAATTTTTTTACTGTGAACTAGTTCATTCCACCTATTTTGTATTACGTACTTACTGTACTGTAAGTTATGTTTATTTTAATCTTATTCTTTGAAACACAACCATTTGCATATCACTTACAATTTTTTTCAATTTCACATCATTTTGTAAAATATTGAATGAGTTTTATGGTCATGGTTAGTAAGTAGATCAGTTACTCAGTACATCAGTAGCCTTTTAACCAAATACTTTTACTGTTACTTGTCTATTTTCTTTAAAGGCTACTTTTTACTTTTACTTGAGTAAAAATATGATGTAGTGCTACACTTAAGTGCAGTTTTGGTACTCTATTCACCTCTGGGTTAGGGTTAGAAACAAATAGACTCAAGAAAAGTTTATTTTCCAAAGCTGCAAAAGCAATCATCTCCCAGCTGGCAGTAATTAAACGTCCCTCCTAAAAATCCTCTACACCTTCAGAGATTTTACAGTGCTTGTTAGCTGGTGTTGGGCAAAGGAACATAATAAAATTTTATGTACTGTAGCAAAAAGCCTTCAGGGAGAGTTTAAGTATGCTCGTCATACTCCTTTGCTTCCAGTAAGTGGTAGAGATATATATCAGACAGTAACAATTGATGGGTGAGTCAAGCTAGTGTCTGGCTTTTTATAAGCATTCAATCATTGCTTGGGCTAAAGTGCTTTCAGTCGTCACCATGTTATTTATTTATTTAGAGTTTGAATCCGAGTATTCCAAACTAAATAATTTGCTTTGATAAATTAGGGTTTATTTAGTATCCAACTCTGGTTATTATAGTCCTTTTACTTTTCTTGGCTATTTGTATTTCGGAATTATTGTCACTGTGTGACATAATGAGAAAATAAACATTAAAGTTTTGTTTGCACGTTTGCTGGAATCTTCAGTTTAAAACAATGACAATTTAAAACTCAAATCTGTTGTCTCCGGAATCAGGTCAACTCATGTAAAAGAGGGGATTGTGAAATTTTGTGAAATCAACATTTCCATTGTCCAATTGTGTCTGAAATGTCATCAGTTTCCATTTTTTACACAATGGGCCGGATCTATCAAAGGTTTGCGTGTATTAAAACGTGAGCTATTTCACTGCGCACGCTAAAAAATGTACAAACTGACCTATCAACAGCGTGCTAATAGCATTTGGTTTTTAAAACGTGCTAAATAGCGCCTCTGATCCATTTAGTACTTTTTCTGCAATGAATATGCAATATGGGGCGTTTACACGCAAAAGTGCGTCTTGTGGGAGGAGAACATGTAAATATATTAATTTAGCACTCGCAAAGTGATTTATCAAACTTGAACGCAATTTTGCTAACGGTATCTGACTCTATATTTAACACGTTTCAAAAGAAGGTGCAAATGGTCTGTATGCGTAATTGCGCACACATGGCAGCGGTTATTGTCGCAAGAAGGAGACATGGAAATAAAGCAAGGAGACGCAGAGAACGCATTTTTTCACTCCGTGTGAATATTTTTGCAATGAACGAGGAAACGATCATCAAAACATATAGTTTATCCAGCATATTGCCATTTTGGAGCTGTTGGGGGAACTCCGAATGGATTTGGAGCCAGCCACAAGGAGGACCCACGCAATACCAGATATCACAAAACTCCTTGCAACATTGCACTTTTTTGCATCTGGGTCATTCCAGCGTACGGTTGCAGCGTGAGCTGGGATCTCCCAATCTCGTTTTTTCAGAAGAGCTGTCTGACGGGGTCGGGGTTCTCCCCCTGCGCCTGTGGAGCAACGTGCCAAATGCTGCGGGGATCTCATCCACAGTCACAGGCCAATACAAAACACCTGTTTTTTTTTTGTTTAGTTTTTTTTTACTGCAGCACATACCACCTTAGGGAATAAAGGTTGCCAATTTATAATTTATAAATAAATAAATAAATATATATATATATATATATATATATATATTTACCTATTTATTTTTTTTGTTGGGGGTCACTGTAAGATTTAAATTTCTTAATGCACTAGTTTGTACAGACTACAAACTACTTTGCCGCAAACCACAAAACGCGCAAAACCATCATTTAAATAGGGCGTCTCCAACAGTTTTGCACCTTCCACCAGTTACGCAATCGCTCTTGTTAAA
Source organism: Cyprinodon tularosa (assembly GCF_016077235.1). Lineage (NCBI taxonomy): Eukaryota > Metazoa > Chordata > Actinopteri > Cyprinodontiformes > Cyprinodontidae > Cyprinodon > Cyprinodon tularosa. The sequence goes on from NW_024039644.1 coordinate 442,126, forward strand.
TCACCTGCAAACCATGGTTCAGCCCCTCGCGCAAAATTCCAGTTTGCGAGCGCAAATTACTGCACGCAAAATTGGATCTTGATAAATCCGGCCCAATGTACGCAAACTGTTGTTCAGCTGAGATGCATTTAGCTGTGTAATGTATAATATGCTCATGTTATTTATTTGCTTACATGAAATCAGAGGTGAGCAATAGCAGCATTGTGGCATTTACTATTCATAATTTATCTAATGTCATGTTTTAAAATGCCACATTATCTGTCTTTGGACAACCTGTGTCAATTTTAATTTCTAGGCATGTTCTATTGACCTTTGGTGCAAAAAGAAATTGCAACTGCGATTGAAGAATAATCACGTCATAAGACTACAAAGCTTTTTATCCCAACACTGCAGGTGTTGAAGGATCAAATTCATCAGATGCCATCTGTTTCATTAAAGACAGTAGTGACATCAGACATACTATCAGAGCAACAAATGCTAATTTTTTTTCTCTTTTCAGTGTGATACTTTTTAAAACATATTTGAAGCGGGTTAACTAGAACTATAAAAAGTTTTCCAGGAAACACTTAAAGCACAGTTTGATGTTAACTGTGATTACAGTTTGAGTAAATACAGCCTATATGTTCTGTTTTACGAAATCTGACAGAAACACAATCTGGATGTTGTTCTTTTATGAAAGATGCAATATTTGTACTTTTCACTGCAAGAAGAGGCTTTATTGCACCCTGTTGCCATGTTTTCCGGTTTCAAACTGTGGTAATCCTTCTCATCTATGCTTTAAACTCAAACATTTTTTTTTTGGTCTGTGTTTTTTTCTTTGTGTTTGATTTTGAACGCTTACTCTTTGTTCAGACTTAATTTCTTTCATTGGATTGTTTGAAATTGCTGTTTTAAAGTTATATATATTTTCTCACTGTAGTGCAGATGAGAGGTTTGATGCAACTTTTCATACAAATGTGCTGGTTAATGCGTCAGGCGCCTGCCAATATATTCCACCAGGTAAGATTTTCCACATCATAGACCTATCTTTCTCTTTTCTAATTGTGTTTGATGCAATATATCATAGTGCCTTTAACATTTATTCCTATAAAATCTACAATAATTATCATTTTCAAATTGCACTATTGGTTTGAGTTATAAGTTGCACTTCAAACAATTTCCCTTGAAGCAGGTTTTATTTTGCCAGTTTTTTGTTTCTGTTCTGATTTTTACTTTACACTCTTTCTTTCACTATAGCCATTCACTAAAATCAGAAAAGTTTATTTTATTTCTAGATATGGTTCACTCAATCTTGACAGAAAAAAAACAGAAATTTAGAATATTCTGAAAATAAGAAAGAAAAACTGAAAAATCACATGGTCATAATCATTCAGATCCTTTGCTCAGTGTTGAGTGGAAGCACCCTTTCGAGTTAATACAGCCATAAGACCTCTGGGGAAGGATGCAACAAGCCTTTCAATTGGAATTGGGAATCATCTGCTATTTTTCCATGCAGATCCTCTGCAGTTTTGTCAGATTGGATGGCGATTGTAGGTGGACAGCCATTTCCAGTACTATTCAGGGATGCTCATTTGAGTTAAGGTCAGGGCTCTGTCTGCGCAATTTAGAATTGGTCACAGAGTCATTTTAAGGCCATACCTTTGTTATTTTAGCTGTGTGCTTAGGGTCATTGTATTGTCTGAAGGTGAACCTTTTGGCCAGTCTGAGCTCCTGAGCACTCTGGAAGAGTTTCTCTTTGTTGGCTGCATTCATCTTTCCTCCAATTGCAATAGTTTTCCAATCACTGGAGTTGAAAAAACACACACCTCTATAGCATGATACTGCCACCACTGTGTTTCACTGTTTGAATGAAATTGCGCAGGTGATGAGCATTGTCAGATATTCTCCACACATACAGTATATCTTAGAATTACTGCCAAAAAAGCTTAATTAGGTCTCATCAGACCACAAAATCTGTTTTAGGCAGACTGGGAGTCCTTTGTTTGTTTTTAGCAAACTCTTTGTGGTTTTATATATGTTGTTGTGATATTTTACAGGTAGATTATGAATATATGATTAATTAGAACTGGAGTTGTAGTTAATCATATAAATCATTCAAAATGGTAAAACTAATTTAACAAATTTCTTAGTTGAATAATTATAACTATAACCTGTTTACTCACCAGGATCTTAGGCCTCTCACACTCCGTGCTGTTAAAATCCAGTTATTTTCCACAGTTTAGTGACTTAGGCTAAGCTATCAGGAGAGCTATTAATTACCAAACAAACAACATATTTGTCTCTGTTTATTCAAATGTCACCAAAAGGAGGGTGAATTTGGCCTGAGTGATGAACCATTCACTGTATAAAGCAGAAATAGCCGCAAGTTAAACATGATGACTTTATTTCTAATAATCCAGGATTACAGAAATCTAACACCTATGTAAACACTACACACTACTCGAAAATAGGGGAAATAGGGGTTCTAAGAGTCCATTTAAATGGCTTCTGGAATTGTCCAAGGTATGCCAAATGCCAATACATTCAATGGTATCTGTTTGAAAGAGCAGCAGATATGATTACAATAATAAGTGTAGTTTAAACAACATGAATACTCAGCTTAAAATGGTTAATGTTTACAAATGTATTACCAATATAGCAGAGTAGCACAGCGATAACCCTACATTCAAAACAGTTTAACCTAGCAAAAAGGCGGGGCTTTCTAAGATCTGAAGTACCAAGCAAGATGATTAACCCCTACCATGTGGTGAAAGGAGGAGGTGCAACAAAATGGAAAATTCCCCGTGTAGAGTGAATCACAAAATGGTGGACCTTATCAGGTGACTGGAGGGGAGGGTTGGACCACAAGGGTAGGCATATATTACCTTGTAAAACTCAGTCCGCGGGCTCCGCTGGCAGCCAGCCCCCCCGAAGGGGATCCGGCCATTGGACCTGAAGCCCCAGGGGTGCTCCACCCCCTGGCGGGAGCCCCGGCCAAGCCCCAGGGGCCAGGCTCCACAGAGCAGCTGTCAGGAATAAGCCAGTACCCGCCCGGGCATCAACCCCCAAACACCAAGCACCAACAATGCACTGGGGGGATTGGGCTCCGCACTTAGAGGAGACTTGAGATGTTCTTGGGAGAGGGAGCAGTTCAGACCCGGACCTGACAAGTAAAAAGTAAAAAAATAAAATATATACACAGTGTCAATCACGCCTTGCCACCCTAGTGCCCACACTCGCAACACAACGTCTCTATGAAGAGGGAAAAAAAATAACTTAAAAAAGCACAGACACTCACATCCATTAATCTCAGGACCAAGGACCCGCCAGCACTGCTGGCCGGTGCTGGGATTACCAGACGACCCAATAGGCGAACCTATAATCTGGATATGGGGGAGGGGAGTGGAGTCACCGCCACACTAACCCATCTAGTTCATGCTTCAGGCCCGGCCCCCCACAGTTCTTGATAAGTTTCGCACAAGTGATGCGCAAGTTACTCATAGATTTTGGATAAGCTAGACACTACGACTTATGAGTAACTTACACTTAATGTATGTCAATGATCAGATAACTTACCGTATTTTCACGACTATAAGGCGCACTTAAACGTCTTTTTTTCCCCTCAAAATGTGCGGTGCGCCCTTTGGTGCGGTGCGCCCTATGTGTGTTGTAACTGCGACTTTTGAGACCACCTCATTGAGGAGATGATGAAAGAGTGGCTGAATGTAAGGAGACCAGGTGTTTTTTTTCCACTCATCACCATCGCTGTTAATATGTAACTCCATGCGTGCCCATCTCATAGCTGATGTGAAAAACATGGGAAAACAAATTAACGCTGTAATATATGCCTACCCTTGGACCACAAGGGTTCAACCGCTCGACATCGGTGTGAACCGGACCCAGCAGGTGCAGCAGAAGCAGCGAGTTTACATGCAAAGTCAATGGTTGGCGCGCATATAGGCGCAGCAAAAGGTCCCGCAGCGCGTTTTGAGCAGCAGGCGCAGCGCGTCGGGAGAGTTTAAGCATCTGACGCACCGCCAACACGCTGCTGCTGCTCGAGATGGAAAAATTGAAGTTTTGCTGCTGGACGCGCCGCATCATCCGATCAGAGAAGCTGATGTGGGAGCTGACAGCGAGACAGACACAGCGCTCTGATGACATATGATATTAATGCAAATGAAAAAGGCTGGATGGATGAGGAGATGATGAAAGCGTGGCTGAGGGAGGTGTATGTGAGGAGACCAGGTGGTTTTTTCCACGCATCACCATCGCTGCGTGCCCATCTCACAGCCGATGTGAAAAAAAAGGTGGATCAAATGAACGTTGTGCTCGCCGTTATCCCGGGGGGTCTGACAAAGGAACTTCAACCGCTCGACATCGGTGTGAAGCGGCCGTTCAAAGTAAGGCTGCGAGCGGCGTGGGAGCGATGGATGACAGACGGAGACCACAGTTTCAGGATAAGTGGAAGGCAGCGCCGGGCAAGTTACGCCACCGTTTGCGGATGGATTGTAGATGCTTGGACTAACGTGTCTGCTGGCTCTGTTGTTCAAGCTTTCGCAAAAGCCGGCATTATTTCTGAGGAGCCGCGCTGCACGGAAAGTGACTCTGACAGCTCTGGGCCGGGTCTCCTCCACGTATACCGCAGTGGCTGGCAGGTGTTTTTTCATCTAAATAATCTAAATCTTGCAGCTATATTTGCTGTGATCAGTGGGAATAAAGTAGTTTTAATATGTTTTTAAGTGAGAAAGGCCACCTGAAAACTTCATAATTGCAGTCAGTTCATCCAGATTATTATCCTGCCTATACTATTTCTGTCGGAGCCGCTCAGACCCCCACATACCAGCGGTGCACCGACAGTAGAAATCCCTTCATCAGCAGCCTCTAGGTTGGGCAGCCTCCGGGTTCACCGCGGTGGCTGGCAGGTGTTTTTCATCTAAATAATTTAAACTGCAGGCACCAGGATACCGGTAATAAAAGCGAACATATTCCGTCGGCAGGTTTCAGGATTTTAAGTTAATTTAGGAGCGATCACAGCGCTGTGTCATCTGCGATGTGTCTGTCTCACGGCCAGCTCCCAGGTTTGATTAATACTTTGTAATAAATACATGAATAAAGCACAATCATACTCAGTTTTGGGCCCGCTGTATTTTTAAATACGCAGTAGAGGTATTTAAAGGTAGTAGAGGACATGTACCTGTATATAAGAAACGCGCCCTATAGTCCGGTGCGCCTTATGTGTGTGTTAAATACAGAAATGGGACACATAACTGAGAGTGCACCTTTTAGTACGGTGCGCCTTATGGTCGTGAAAATACGGTACTTGTAACTTATGGCCCACGTATGAGCATACGCTGGCATACGTCAAGCCAGTGTCCTGAGGGGGGCAGCAATGGGCCCGGATTGTACGTACTTGCTGTATGTCGATACCGCTTCACCGTGCACATAACTGTTACAAAACTGACCTAAAACTTATTAAATGTATGCTAGATTTTTCATACATTGGTGTTGTGTTAAAAAATCCCACTGTAACTACTGTACTGTTTTCAGGTATCCTAAAGAGTACATGCTATATTGATGTCCGATGGTTCCCATTCGATATCCAGAAGTGTGACCTGAAATTTGGCTCATGGACCCACAATGGCTGGCTACTGGATCTTCAGATGATGGATGTAGATATTTCTACATATATACCCAACGGGGAGTGGGACCTTGTAGGTAAGGAAATCAGAAAAGCAAAACCACATGGTAAGCTTTTGTTTCATATATGATTACACATTTGCCTGTGTGTTTAAGGGGTATCTTAAGATGACTGTTTAGAAATCCGGTTTCTCAATCAAAAAACTATAAATGGTTAGAAAACCTAGAATCAAGATTCTGTGAAAATATGGTAATCTCTTTCTGAGAACAAACACTGAAAGATATCTTTGGGCATTCTATGAGTATGGAGTCAGGGGACCTTTTCTAGGGGCCATCCGGTTGCTGTACAATGTGGAAGTTTCCAGTGTATGTTGGACTCCGACAGGGCTTCCCTCTGTCACCAGTCCTGTTCATAACTGTTATTTACAGGATTTCTAGGCATAGCCGAGCGTCGATCCCTGAGCATGTGCTTGGATGGTTAGATCACCCTCATATGATGCAAAGATTTCTTTCTCACATTTTCAGGGTTCTCACAGTCAGGCCAAAATATTTTTTCACAACTTTTTCATAACTCTTTGAGAAACAATTTCTATAATTATCTATGACGCATTGGTAAAACTTTTGACGACTTAAAAGTGATGAACATATAAGTTTTTAGGACTAAATTAAAACTAGAAATATAACATTTTCTGAATTTACTCAAGTTAATTGTTTTTCCTATTTTTGCCATTTGAATTCTACTGATGATTTAGTTGCTTGATTCAGTAATTAGAGGCTGATGCACTAATAATTTTAACTCTTTGGTCATTTTCTACACTTGTGGTTGGCCCACTGAAAAAAAAAAGAAAACAAGATATACAATTTTCTATCAGTATTTAGATAATATTCACATAGGCCTACACATATTTCTGCTTTTGTACAGAGTGCCATGATAATATTGTGAGCCAAAGCACCTAACACTAAATAATGTTTTTGATTGAGAATGATGTAATACAAATAATTTGCCTATTTACCGCAGCTTCAGTGTCAGCCCGTTCTAGGTGACAGGTACTGGCTATTAATCTTAATATAATGCAGTATGTTTAAGATTTTGGGAAGCAAAAATGTATTTCGTTCTACAAAAGAGAGATATGGGCGCCCCCTACGCCTGTATCCGCCACAGAAAGTTTTAGGTCATGCTTCTCATCCAGAAAAAATACTATGTCCCCATTATTGCATTAACCCCAAGACACACTATAAGATATAGTTGTAGTGTCTTTGTTTATTTAATTAATATCAGTTAATATTTGACAATATCGAGCTGTCACAGGGCATTGCATTGTCAGGCTCTAATAAACAGCTGTGCAAGTGCCACACATATATATACTTATGTCTGTGCTAAAAGGATGCACACTTGGTCTATATAACCTTATGTATTTTGGTCTTTGTTTGTATAGGCATATAACTTGATTATGTCTGTTTAAGCAAAACTCAGCAGAGTGAGAATAAAGTTTGTGCATAATTTATACAGGAATAGAAAAGCAAAGTTTGAGGTCTTTACATGTTAGCCAAAGATAATTTACCAAAAAAGCTATTTTTGACCATTTCATTTTTCATTATTTTGGCAGAGCTTGTCAGGAATATTTAAAAAAAATTATGTAATAAGATTTTTTTTATCTGTCTGTACAGTGTAATGCATATGTATTGTTAAAACCACCATGTTAAAAACATATGCAACGACTGGTAAGAGAAAAAGACCACATATACAATCAATATGAAATGAAGTATACAAATTTATAACCAAGTATTGTATTTGAAAAGCTTGATAGAAAACAATTTTCGAATCAACTGTCAAAATTTCATTAAAAATGTCACTTTTTGAAAAAGAGTAAATTTGATTGAAGAAGCATTATGGATACTACCACCTGTGGCCAAAACGTAGAGCTGCAGCACTCTTCTGGTTAATCTTGTAGCTTGTATTTTGGAAGACTTTTGTTTTTTTTACCTTTCTCACCTTACTCGAAGTTGCCATTGGTGTCTGAGTTGGGCTGGATGCCGGTTGTTCTGAGTATCTACAAAATCGATCTTGAATATAATGCTTTGATTGTTTGCTAGGTTGGATGCATCCAACATGGATGTGTTTGACATCACGTCCGCTAAAATTGGAAAATAGGTAAAAGGCCTATTAATGCATGGTTGCTGAACTGCTGAGGTGTTATATGCTGATCAACCAATGTTTTGATCATAAAGGGTAAAATAAATAGGCTATTGTAAAGACATTTTCTTGTAAAAAATATAACAAGACATCTCTTTAAGAGGAGTAGAAATCTAATTAGTCAAATAAGTTCTAAGGTAGTAAACATTTACCTCATATGACTGATCAGGTGTTTATGCTTCTGGTATGCTAAATAAAAGCACAAGAATCTCCTTTATCTTGATGTCTGTGGATTGCATGTACCATGTCTACTACTATGGACAGCTTGTCCAATTAAAACACATTCTTTAAAACCTTGATGCATTACTGATCTGTGGTCAAGGGTAGGTTGCTAACTATACCTCTTCTTTTTTGGAAGCTGGATGAATATAAGCATATTGGTAAGGACCCACTAGCTTTGTGAACATATGCACTGAATTTATATCAAAGTTTTAATGTTAAGGTAAATTCAGAGTCACAAGTTCAGATATTATCCTTTTCCTTTTATCTTGTCTTGGATAAGGTACAATCAGATACCTTTTTTCTCTTCCATCATCTCTGTCCATGTGTAATTAAAGATGTCACACAATATCTTCCTTAATTGTTATTAGTCAATGGCCAAGAGAGCATATCTGAAGACAAAAACAGACTTGCAAAGAAAATGAGCTTACCCATGTACCCCAAGGGATATGTGTGAGTGCTTGGGGGTAATGTGGTTTGTATAAGGCATCACCTGGTCCAAGGATAGTGCGCTTAATTCAGAAAAGTATTCAGAGTAAGTCAGAGGCCAAACCTCCCAGGAATGCAAATGGTCTTGATGACTCAGGACAAACCATGCCAGTGTCAAGGCCAACACACACCCATAAACACACTATGAATATCTGCATGTCTGCAATCCATCAGGTTAATAGGTGGCTAACAAAAGCTATTTTTCTTCAACACCAAGTGACAATATTTAAATTAAATTAGATGCATTTAATTTATTTAAATTAAATTAATGTTGGAAATCAATCAGTTTAGCAAGACACACAATAATGAGCTGTGTTTATGGATCATGGTGTTTTTTTAAAGATGATGATAAGTGCAATGATTTCCTTTGCATAGGGACAATACATTGACTTAAAAAAGAAATATGCATGATGTCAGGTCATAGCAAGCAGATAATGATTTCCACCTGTAGTCCCTTGATGACTTGACGTTAATCAATGCTATTTTGTTACATAAGAGCCATTATCTGATACAGTATGTCTATTAAAATATGAAATAGCTTGAAAATTTTTATCAGGTGTTGTCTGTCATACTAAATACATAATCAAATCTGCTTTACATAAGCCTGATTTTTACACAGAATTGATTGCTAATTGTAGTCCAGATAATTCGACTCTCTTATTTCTCAAAAAGGGAAATGATTAATACGAAGGTATTTGATTCCTTTCTTATGATTTCAAAGTTAAATACTTGTCCCTTTGATTAAAACTGACCCTCATAACCTACACATGCAGCTTCTAACTAATAGAAATCTGCACTACTTATTTGCTGTGGCCTCAGAAAGGACAACCAGAAGGAAAAAAAATCATTTCGAAAACAGGCGATAATGATTGGTGTGGCAACCCCTGAATATGGTTGTATCACACAAAGACACATTTTTTTAAATAGCTTCCTATGATTTTCTCAGATGCAGATAAAAAGAAAAGAATACAAAAACTGTAATGTATTCCCAGTTCAAAACCTTCGGCTGAGCCAAAGCTGGATATCTCTTTGAGCTGTGTGCTAGGAACTTTGTCCCTCACCCTGTAAAAACACATGAAATAAGGTTTGCAAATCCTTAGTCCAAGTATCCTTTGTTTAATTTCAATTAACAGAAAAAGTAGCTTAACACAGTGAGCAAAAAATGTAAATGCACAACAATATTGGAAATCACACAGCCAACCTTGCTTGAGTACTTCATATCAAATGTACAGGAAAATAGGTATATATTTCCAACACTGATAAAATAAAAAAAGTCAACTGCAATTAGTCTTTAACCACTTCAAGTGGTGTGTCAGTCACTAGTGATTCTGGATCCTTCACCTAGACCTGTTTCTGGTGCATGCCTTAGGTTCTCTCAGCTCGTATTCCTATAAAGATTTCCACCACTGCCTCATCATCACCACTTATGATTTCATCTGCATTTGAAGAAAATTTTATTGATGTTTAAAGACTATCTGGAAAAGCACAAAAATGTGTTGCTGGAGTCCTATTTTATAGGACCATAAGAACAAACGCAACATAAGAACAGATAGTAACACTTCCTTAATACAACCATGCTGACTTGCTGATGTTGTGATATTTTACCTGTAGATTATGAATATATGATTAACTTGAACTGGAGTTGAAGTTAATTATTAAAATCATTCAAAATTGAGGGTTAATCCAATTTTATGTTCTTAGTCGAATAATTAATAACTGTTAATTATTAGAGCTATTAATAACCAATCAAGAAAATATTTGTGTCTGTTTATACAAATGTCACCAAAAGGAGGGTGAATTGGCCTGAGTGATAAACAATTCGCTGTACAAACCACAAACGACTGCAAGTTAAACAATGATGTCTTAATTTCTAATAATCCAGGATTACATAAATCTAACACCTATGCCACACTACACTGCTGAAAAATAAAAAAACAAGGTAGAATAAATTAATAATTTGAAAGAGGGGAGGAAGGGGTCTAAGAGTCTGTTGAGATAGCTTATAAAGGGTATCCAATAGAGAACCAATGTCAAAACATTCATTAATGTCCCTTCAACAATAGCAGATAGAAATACAATGATATATCCTGTTAAAACAATGTAACTACATTCAACTAACCTAGGTAGATAAAGGAGGGAGGGTGCTTTGATGCAGGGTAAACAAGGCAGGATTAAGATGGAGGTCCCCTTTCGGAAACTACCGGATGGTGATCACATGACTAAAGGGGAAGGGTTGGACTACAATGGGGCGTATCTTAATTTATGATGTCACAAAATGGCTGCTCATATCCAACGAAAATGGAGGGGTTTCAGATCTCCAGACAATAGACCATAAAACTCAGGAAAAGGACCAACCCAATGAATTTGATTACTCAAGGTTTTACTGGGTCTACAATCCTCACTTACTCTAATACCCTAACCTCAGGACAAAAGGGGAAAAAACAAGAAATTCAAGATGAAAGAAAACACAAACTCATTCACAGCCATTCACAACACACTCATTCAAACCACGAAATCAGAGCTCTTTATAAACCAGTTCAGATGAAACATCAGCATAAAGAGTCCCAAAGTTCAAATCAACGCTTTGCTAAACCTAACATGACTAGCTCACCCATGCTTAGCACCTTATTTAAAGCATCAGATGGAATAATAGAAATGTTTTACTGTGAGATTATTTGCAGACTGGACACATTACCAGCCTGTTGCAGGGACCAGGTCAACCACATTCAGGTAATCTGGGACAACAAAGCTAAAACAAGGAAAGGCTTTGGAGGTCAATGACCAACAACCTGAGTACTTAAGTTCTCTGGATGTTGTCGCCCTGTCATGGTCAACCCTACTCTTCTTTTCATCATGTGGAGGTCAAGGACAGTGCCCCTGGATTGGCAGACTGGTGACTCTCTTGCATTGGAAGAGGGATTGGAGAGTGTGTTCCAAAAATAGGGAGATCACATTTCCTAGCTTCTTTCCGCAAAAATTCAAAAAATATCCACTGGACTTGGTTTCCAATATATGAAGACGTTTCGCCACCTTAGTTTTGCCGACTTAGATGGTTTCAGTCTTGGAGCTGTTTAACTGAAGGAAGTTGTGCTCCATCCACACCTTTACCTCCTCCAGGCAGGTGGTCAAAGTTGATGTTGGCAGAGGAGCAGAGGATGTTGGGTTTGTCCTGTGGTAGAGCTGAGTGTCATTATCAAAGCAATTGAGTGAAACCCCATGCTGGGTGATGACATAGCCAAAAGGGAGTTTGTACAGATTAAACAAAGGGGGACCGAGCACTGAGCCCTTAGGGAAACCACAGGTGACATTGTGAGCCAGGAATTTAGCCTTTCCCAATGTGACATCCTCAGATCTTCCAGTGAGGTATAATGAAAACCAGTCAGACAGACTCAGAGACTCTGATAACGGAGCTTAAACGAATGAGGAGGATGTTGTGATCCACAATGACCGAATTCTGCAGTCAAGTACAGGAGGATAAGAAGAGATGGGGAGCCAGCATCTGTTGTCATCAACAGGTCATTTGTGACCCTGACCAGGGTTGTTTCAGTGCTGTGGACCTTGTGAAAAAATGACTGAAATTTTTCAAACGGATCATGTTGTTTTAGATGGTCCTGGAGATGCGCCGAAACTACTTTTTCCAGCACACTTGAAAGGAACGTAAGATTGGAGATAGGCTTGTAGTTGGCAAAGACTTCAAGGTCAAGGGTGGTTTTTTTGAGAATTGGCCTGATGATAGCAGTTTTCAGTGTTGATAGAACTAGGCCGGACTAGGGGGAGTAGTTAATGACCTTTGTGATAAGGGGACTTATGGTATGGAGATTGGATTTTACCAGGACTGTTGGGAAAGGGTCCAGGGCCCCTCTTGCCCTTTTATCTCTTATTTTTAGTAGTGCACTTAGTTATTAGGTATAATACTGTTTGATTGTAGCTTATAAAGGTACCATTGTATTTTGACTCTCTTGTGCTTCTTTTACAAAGTGAATGATTTATCCTTCAGGCTGGATTCACTCTCTTTTTAGTAGCATCCGAATGAACAGAGACACATTTATTTGGTTGGTGATTAATAGCTTTGCTAAGAGCCATAGTCTAAATTACTAAATTGGTGAAAGACAACAGAATTTTTAACAGCCAGATTCAGGGGTCCAACCTTTTAGATAAGAGGCTAAAACCCTGGTCAGTAAGTAAATTACAGTTATAATCATTCAACTGATAATAATTAATTAGTTTTATCCTTGATTTGAATGACCTATTAATTAACTAGAACTTCCAATTAGTTAATTAATATATTCATAATCTTTTGTTAAACAGATCGGAGCTCAAATTATACTGATAAAAAACAAGACAACAGCTGCGTTTAAACATCTTACTGGATAAAATGTGTTGCTTTAAGAAGAGAGCAGCAATTGCTTCCTTAGTACAGCAATCTTGTTAGAGGACATATCCAGCAAAAAAAAAAGGACTAAGAGCGTTTTTTTTACCTGAGAAAAGTTATGTTCATCTTTGATCTAACTGTTAGGGCTATTTGTCATGGACTGTGTTGTTACTTTTACTCGGCCTAGTGTTGCTTTACCTCTCAAAGCCAAAAACCAGATAGCTGTTATAATCATCTATAAAAAAGAGAGATTGTTTTCAGAAGGTAAAATGAGACTGCTTGTTCATGCTTGCTTATTTTTTTTATATTTCCATCTTTTGGAAGAGTGGAGGCACGAAGGCTACGTTCACTCTACAGGCCTTGATGCTCAATTCAGATTTTTTTGCAAAATCCAATTTTTGTCGCATTGCCGTTCATATTTCCAAATACAGGTGCTGGTCATAAAATTAGAATATCATGAAAAAGTAGATTGATTTCAGTAATTCCATTTAAAAAGTGAAACTTGTATATTATATTCATACATTACATACAAACTCATATATTTCAGATGTTTATTTTGTTTAATTTTGATGATTACAAATGACAACAAATGAAAATCTCAAATTCATCATATCAGAAAATTAGAATATTACTGAAGACCAATAAAAACAAAGGATTTATAGAAATGTTGGCCAACTGAAAAGTATGAACATGAAAAGTATGAGCATGTACAGCACTCAGTATTTAGTTGGGCCTCCTTTGGCCTGTATTACTGCAGCAATGCGGCGTGGCATGGAGTCGATCAGTCTGTGGCACTGCTCAGGTGTTATGATAGCCCAGGTTGCTCTAATAGTGGCTTTTAGCTCTTCTGAATTGTTGGGTCTGGTGTATTGCATCTTCTTCTTCACAATACCCCATAGATTTTCTATGGGGTTAAGGTCAGGAGAGTTTGCTGGCCAATTAAAGAACAGGGATACCATGGTCCTTCAACCAGGTACTGGTAGCTTTGGCACTGTGTGCAGGTGCCAAGTCCTGTTGGAAAATGAAATCTGCATCTCCAAAAAGTTGGTCAGCTGCAGGAAGCATGAAGTGCTCTAAAACTTCCTGGTATGTGGCTGCGTTGACCCTGGACCTCAGAAAACACAATGGACCAACACCAGCAGATGACATGGCACCCCAAACCATCACTGACTGTGGAAACTTTACACTGGACTTCAAGCAACGTGGATGAAGTGCCTCTCTTCTTTTCCTCCAGACTCTGGGACCTTGATTTCCAAAGGAAATGCAAAATTTACTTTCATCAGAGAACATGACTTTGGACCACTCACCAGCAGTCCAGTCCTGTTTCTCTTTAGCCCAGGCAAGACGCTTCTGACGCTGTCTGTGGTTCAAGAGTGGCTTGACACAAGGAATGCGACAGCAGAAACCCATGTCTTTCATACGTCTGTGTGTGGTGGTTCTTGAAGCACTCACTCCAGCTGCAGTCCACTCTTTGTGAATCTCCCCCACATTTTTGAATGGGTTTTGTTTCACAATCCTCTCCAGGGTGCGGTTATCTCTCTTGCTTGTACACTTTTTTCGACCACATCTTTTCCTTCCCTTCGCCTCTCTATTAATGTGCTTGGACACTGAGCTCTGTGAACAGCCAGCCTCTTTAGCGATGACCTTTTGTGTCTTGCCCTCCTTGTGCAAGGTGTCGATGGTCGTCTTTTGGACAACTGTCAAGTCAGCAGTCTTCCCCATGATTGTGTAGCCTATAGAACTAGACTGAAAGACCATTTAAAGGCTTTTGCAGGTGGTTTGAGTTAATTAGCTGATTAGAGTGTGGCACCAGGGGCCATCAATTTTGAACCTTTTCACAATATTCTAATTTTCTAATATGATGAATTTGAGATTTTCATTTGTTGTCATTTGTAATCATCAAAATTAAACAAAATAAACATCTGAAATATATGAGTTTGTATGTAATGTATGAATATAATATACAAGTTTCACTTTTTAAATGGAATTACTGAAATCAATCTACTTTTTCATGATATTCTAATTTTATGACCAGCACCTGTATATGCAACCTGTATGTGATCTCCTGTGTGAACTGCAGTCATACAACGCAAGTGCCTCGCATGCACAATAGAGGGTGCAATGACGTCACAGGCCAGCGTGCTCTGTGTTTACGGAAGTAAACATGAATGGTAGTGTGGGCGCCATCTAGCAATCTTTTGCAACCATAAAAACTCAATCTTTTCAATATGGTTAAACATAAAGACTGCTCTCCGCATCGTCATCTGCTGTGGCTGTTGTTTTTCTTTCCGCCTGCGTAGCAAGATGCAGAATAGTGACCTTTGTCGGGTATCAATGGCGTTCAGGTCTGATGAGTCTAATCTTTTCAAATGCGACCTGTGTCTGAATGGCCAGGTCGCATTTGAAAAGATTAGATTCATATCGAATTCAGGACCACATAGCCAAGTGGCCTGAGTCGGATTGGAAAAAATCAGATTTGTGTTGTTCAGACAGCCATGAAAAAATCAGATCCAGGCCGCATATGGGCCAAAAAAATCAGATTTGGGTCACTTCAGGTTGCAGTGTGAACGTAGCCTTATTCTACCTTTTGTGTGTTGTTAACAAAAAGCCACACATCTAATCAATCTATGACTCTAGAGAGCTGTTTTCCTGGTGAAGTTTTCCATTAGAATAAGGAGACAGATGTGTAGTTCAAAACCTCATGTTATCCTCCTCGATCCATGGATGAAATCAGTTTTACATTTTAGGATATATAATATGATAAAAATGAAATTGGATCCCAGTAATCTCACTCCCAATATGCATTTAAAAAAAATAAATTTTTGACTAAAACTAGATGAGAAGGTAGAGACATGCTTTTAATACAATTAACAGCATGTTTATTTTAATACATATTTTAATACTAGTTAACAAAATTCATTTTCCTCGTTTAATGATTAATTCCCTATCAGTGTTCATTTACAATCTTAGCAGTAGTAGATGAAAAATAAAAAGCTTCAATCTTACAATACAATACACATTAAAGAAATTATACAGAAACTCCCCAGAAATGCCAAAAATGACCAGAATATTTAAAACAGTGGAATAATGAATTGATAATGAAATAATGAAATGCTTTTTTTTTTACTTTTTATGAGAATACAAGGGAACATTTATATTATAATGAGTAGATTAAAGGAAATACACTAACTGTGAGAAGAAAAAGGTGGAAGAGGTCAGTGTAGTTGATTTCTATGTATCTTTTAATATAGCTGGCAGTGTAGTTCGTTTACTTACCATTTATCTAGTCATATTGAAAAGATGGCGCAAGCAAAGGGGAGCACACACAATGTTGATCAAGCAAGGAGCAGACCAAGTGTAAGCAAAGATACTTTGCTGAGCGAGAGCACAGCTGGCAGAGTTATAACGTGCACCAGACACATTTATTAGTTGTGTGTGAGATTGCATTGCACAAAAGTCTTGTACTGTGTGCTCCGATTGGTAATGGTGCGCTCAGTTTGGTGGCACAAAAAAACAGGTCTAGCTCGCAGCAGCTTTCCCGTCTTACTAATACTGCTGTGATAATTTTACTGTTCATATTGAATAATAAATAAGGATATAAAAAAATAAAGCAACAAATGTATTGTCAACCTCTGACACTTATAACATTTTTGTCCCCAGGTGTGCCAGGGAAACGCAATGAGCTGTACTATGAATGCTGCAAGGAACCCTACCCTGATGTAACTTTTACCGTCACTATGCGCCGCAGGACTTTGTACTATGGTCTTAACCTCCTCATTCCCTGTGTGCTAATTTCTGGATTAGCCCTTTTGGTCTTTCTGCTTCCTGCTGACTCTGGCGAAAAGATCTCACTAGGTACAGACTAAGAACACACAATATTGTGCCCCCATTAAAATAATACTATACTAACACAAAAGGACAGTGACATCAACATAGGAAAAAAAAAAATATATATATATATATATATATATATATCTATATATATCTTCCCCATCTCAGTAATCTGCATTCCAAACACTGTTTAAGAATTTTCTGTATGTAATTATGCATGCTAATGGTGATAATAAGGTTGCAGAAAAGCATTCAGGCATCCTGTTTATTGGCAGATGAATACAAAGCCGCATCATAAACATAGCAGAAGATAACCACCTGAACCTAGAAATGACAGCTTTTTCAAAATGCTGCTCAGTGAGACAAGGTCAAATTGAAGAGAAACACAAACACTTCAAGAAACATATACTTATCTTAGAAGTTGCATTTATATTTAGGTCTTATAAATTGATAATTAGCTTAGAGAAAAGAAAGATGATTACAGCAGTTCATGTGTTCTGATCTTTTTTTCTTTAGGTATTACTGTGCTGCTTTCTCTAACAGTGTTCATGCTGCTGGTTGCAGAAATTATGCCTGCCACTTCAGACTCCGTTCCTCTTATTGGTAAGACATCCTTTATCTGTAACTTAATAAAGCTCATTACAAGAAGATAGAGGAAAATAACATCTATAGCACTTTCCTAAATTTGTGAATTCTTACTCCTGATTAATTTTATGTGGTGAATGAAAGGAATGCATGTAAAAAAAGTTTTTGTATTAAAGTTAGAGGTGAACCAAGTAATTGTTTGGTTATCTGAATCAGACGGCACTAATGCACACTAGAGCACACAAGACAGTGGGCTTGGAAATGAGAGGGAAGGCAGCAGATAGAACTGTTGCCCTATGTCATCTGTCAAATTTCTCATATAAAACAAAGCCATTAGCAATGTGTCTGTCATGTTAGAAGATGTGTAACGAATTCGAATTGATGCTCAATGGTAATCCGTCTGATAGGTTTTCACCCACTTATGATGTAACATGAAAATATATGAAATTTGGATAGGTCTGTATAGCAGAAGAACAGAAGCTGTAATATAGAAAAACAGACTTGCACATTATCATAAAAATACAATGAAATGTATTAATTGTGTTCTACATTCTGTATCGCTTTCATTTTAAATGCATTGTAGATTTGAAATCTGCTTTCAGCCCCATTTCTAAAAAAAAAATGGCTACAATTTCTATTCATGTCATAGTTTTCATCACCCTTTTAAGAATACATGATTTGTAAATATGTTCCCATTTCTTCTCAGCACAGTACTTTGCCAGCACCATGATGATTGTGGGCTTGTCTGTGGTGGTAACTGTACTGGTTCTACAGTTTCACCATCATGATCCTAGAGGAGGGAAAATGCCTAAATGGGTACGTTAAAAATGACTTGTACTAGTAACTATGTGTGAAAATCTGAACAAAATAAAAATTACCTCCATTCTACTAACTGCTATCATCTAAAAGCTTTAATGAATGTTATGCATACAAAGACTGAGTTGTTTAAATTCTGGGTTTATACAGGGGCAACAGTAATCCCCTTAGTAATATTTGTTGTTCCACCAACATCAGTTCATAGTTATCAATCTGACTTGGAGACAGGTGTGCAGCTTTCAAATCTCCCACAAACTTACTTAATAGTTGTCTAGTGAACGCTCAACTCGGACAAATCTTTTTTCCGCCAGTTTTGCTCTTGCAGAGCTCAATCCAAATGCAGTCTTCCCATCTCTGCGCTTGCTTGGCTACAATGGTGTGCTCTGCCTGCCTTGGATCACTTAACATCATCTGAGTGCTTAACTGTCTCTGGCCTTACTCTGCTACATCACTGAGTTTGCGACTTGAGTTTGCGGGGGTGCTGCAGACACAGCACCCCCTGCTCTCTCCTGCTCATAACTGGAGATTTCAATCGAGCCTCCCTCCTTTCCACGATCCCGATGATCACCCAGTTCGTCACATGTAAAACAAGGGACAATAAAACCCTGGACCTTTTTTATTCAAACATTAAAGACGCCTACGTTCCTGCCCCCCTCCCCTCTCCTGTCACTGCGATGCAAGTGAGAGGCTAGCTGAAGAGACTGATACAGAGGAAAGCCTCTGGACCGGTTGGGATTCCCCTAAGGCTGCTGAGTAAGTGTGCTGATGAGTTCTGCAGGGTCTTCAGCCACAATGACAACCTGAGCATCAGCCTGGGGGTGGCCACCACTCTCTGGAGTACCTCCTGTGTGGTTCCCAAAATGCTTCATCCCCAGGAACCAGCCCACTTTAGAGTCACACTGACCTTCCACCTGATGTAGACCATGGAGCGCCTCATCCTAGCCCACCTGAACACTGTGGTGAGCACCATCCTGGATCCGCCACTGTTTACTTACCGATCTGAAATCGGAGTGGAGGATGCCATCATTTACCTGCTGCAACAGGTGCTAACCCAACTGTAGACCACCCGGAGCACAGTAAAAGTCATGTTCTTTGATTTTTCCAGTGCTTTCAACACCACCAGACCAGAGCTACTGAGGTGCAAGCTGGAGGATGCTTGAGTGGACAGACATCTTGCTGCCTGGACCATCAACCTCACCGAACACCCTCAGTACGTGCGGCTGCACGGCTGTCAGTCAGAGGTGGCAGTCTGCAATACCGGGGCCCCCCAGGGCACCGTTCTGTCTCCGTTCCTCTTCCCCTCTTCACCTACAACACGGACAGCTGCCATCTCCAGAAGTTCTCCGATGACTCAGCCATTGTAGGCGGTGTTTCAGAGGGAAATGAGCTGGAGTATCAATCGGTCATCATGAACTTTGTGGAGTGGTGAGAGAAAAACCACCTGTGTCTTAAAACAAGTAAGACCAAAGAGATGGTGATTGACTTCAGGAGAGGACCCCCCACCTCACTCCCTTGTGAACATCCAGGAGAGACAGGACATAGAAACTGTGGAGAGCTCCAAATACCTGGGTGTTCACATCAAAAATAATCTGGAGTGGACTCATAACACCGATGCCCTGTATAAGAAGGGCCAGAGCCGCCTCTACCTCCTGAGGAGGCTGAAGTCCTTTGGAGTTTAAAATTTTCTATGACTCTGTGGTGGCATCAGCCCTCCTCTACGTTGTTGTCTGCTGGGGCCCTGGCAGCGCAGAGCGGGGCAGAAAGAGACTGGACAAACTGGTGAGAAAGGCAGTTTTTCTCCTAGACTGCACTCTGGACTCAGTGGAAGAAATGGGTGAGAGGAGAGTGCTGTCCAAGCTCACACCCATCATGGACAACACCTCTCACCCCCTGCACCAGACTGTAGAGAAGCTGAGTAGCTCCTTTAGTGAAAGACTGTTACATCCTATTTGTAAAAGGGAGTGCTACAGCAGGTCATTCATCCCTGCTGCAACCAGACTCTACAATGCGACACTACAAGGGCAATAACTTGTGTAATGTATCATATTCAATTACTATGCGCCTATGCAAATGGTTGCACTGCAAGAAAAGAATTTTCCGCAAGGTATTAATTAATTCTGATTCTGAAATGACATCATAAATTACTTTCTGAGCAAAGTCTGCATTTCAATAGTATGTGACTAACTTTGTTTTCAGGCAAGCTTTGAGATTCAAGTAATGCTATTAATGCTACCTTCACCCATTCCATTCATTGATTACTGAATCATTTTCCATTCATTCACCTCAGACACTTTTCCAACACCTTTATTTCACAATCACAATCTTCTCCTTCTCTTAAAGACACTGTCTTGGTTATTGGGGTGAGGCGTTAATGTTATTCATCTGACATTGCATATTTATATGCAGAGGGGCAGTATGGTCCATGTGGCACCTGTAGATGTGATGAATTCCATGCAAAGTATGATCTATGAAGGAGGGATGTGGGATAATGCAAGTTTTCATATATCTTTTTTGTAAGATCTAAGCTTCAGATTAGTCCACATCATTTTGTTGCTAAGAAAATCTATGATTGGTTTGAATGTGGTTAATTATAGTTGGTGCCTTGTTTTAGATAGAGGACCATTATAATTTCATATAAACTCAGTTAAAGATAGCTTTTTTCTTTCTTAGAAATTAAATAATAATGTACAAACTGAGCTTTGTTTAAACCCCTGCTTTCTTTTTCAAAGAGGAGAATTGTCTTAAATCATTTACATTTCTGTGGCATTTTGTAATGCGGAATGTGTAATTTCTGGCCTCATATTATAATTATATCATAAAATATTATCTCATTTTCTTCTTAACTAGGTTCGTGTCATTCTACTGAACTGGTGTGCATGGTTCCTCCGTATGAAGAAGCCAGGAGAAGAAAATAAAATGACAATGAACTCTAGAAACCCTCCAACTTACAAATACTCTCACTCTCCTCTGCACCACACCAGTGCCACCAGCGTCCAGATGAGCACTATTCCAGGGCAGGCTTCCACGCAGGCAACTACAACCAATGGAAATATGAACATTTACTTTGGCTACCACTCTATGGGAACAGACAACCCTACCTTACCACCGAGCACCGACTCAGGCTTGGTGACATGTGGAGTTGGCGGAGAAGGAGGGGTAGGGGGAGGAAACCATCTCAGTGGCTCTCCCCAGCCTGATATTCACTCAGATCATACACGAACATTGCTGTTGGAGCAAATTCCTGAAATCTCACTCATCCTTGAGGAAGTGCAGTACATATCTAGGCGCTTCCGAGACCAGGATGAGGGGGAGGAGATCTGCAGTGAGTGGAAGTTTGCTGCTGCTGTGGTGGATCGATTATGCTTGGTGGCTTTCTCTCTGTTCTCTATCATTTGCACATTCACTATTCTAATGTCAGCTCCAAATTTTATTGAGGCTGTTTCAAAAGACTTTACATAAGCTTACTTTGTTACCTCTCTGAGACGTAAAAAGAAAGAGTACTGTGGAAAGAATCCAAACATGATTAAATCTGTGCTATACAAAGATCTATGACTAATTCTAGTTAAAACCTCGGATGTTGATTTATTGTTATAACCTCTTTACATAGAATCCTTGTTATGTTTTTACATTTTTCTCTATAAGGAAGATAATTTTCCTCTTTAAGGCTTTCTGGGATGATGATGCTAAATGCTATTGTTAATAATGTAGAAAATCACTTTGATGCACTTTTCGACATTATCCCTAATGCACCGCACACTTACCTGCTGTGACCACTGTGACTCCATTTCTTCTCAGAATAAGCTCCTAACATTTGTTTCTCCCTTTGCCTATTCTCTCTCCATCTCGTAGTTTATGCTCTGTTAAAGGGGAATGCTGCTTTTTTTATATTGGGCCCTTGATTTTACGTTAATTACATCATGTTCTACTCACCTATATTAGTTTTGTGTCATTTGGAGCTGTTCCGAAGATATTCCTTTAGGTTATATCCAGGTAACGTCTTCCTATTGGCAAACGACTTGAAGGCACAAACTAAACTGTTCATAATGTTTTAGTTTTAGTTTTATTGAAAGGATCCCCATTAGCTACAGCTATGCTGCAGCTATTCTTCCTGGGGTCCTGAAAAAATATACATTAAAACAAAACCAAGAATACAACCAATATTTGAAAGAAAAAGAAAATACACAAACACATATACAAATACATATACAATATATACACATATTATCGTACATATGTACGTTAATGCCACAATTTAATCAACAGGGCATTTCATGTCCTCCTTATTGCTTCTGTCTGTATTAATCATTTCACTTCTTCCTTTAGCAAATCAAAGTTAGGTTCTGTATCAACAATGTATTAAAAGGAATTTTATCAGAATGAGTAAAAGTAACCCCAAATTGTGACTTTGTAGTTATTTAATCCATAAAAATGTTGCCAGAAGGGAATTCTCAACATTTTTCTTTGAATCTATGATTTGTACTGACATATATTTAGTGTAATTAGCTGAAACAGTGTGTGTCTTATCTATTAACAAAGCATATCCTTTGAAGGTTGTCTGTTTATCTTTTTGTGTTGAAATGTTCTGACAAAACATTTTGAATAAAAGGCATAACTTTTGACTGCCGGACATGATTTTAAACAAGTTCTTAGCTTTCATCAGAACAATACTGTTGACGTCAATGCATTTGACCCAAATCTGGTGTTTTTCACAGAGCTTTGTTTAGTCATTTTGTTTTATATACCTAGCAAAAGGCAAACACTTTCTAATCTCTGACAACAAATGCAACAAGGATTAATGGGAGACTGAAATAAGCTGTAAAAGTCGCCCATCCCCTCGGTTGTTCTCTGATCCGCAGTGGTATGAGACACAAATTGATTCCAGCTTGTCATGCATAAAGGTGAACCTCTCAGAAGTGGCACTTAGCCATGACAAAAGATGTAAGACACACTAAGGAGGAATAAAGCATCATGACATAGCATAACTACTGGAGCAACAGATTGAATACAATTATATTAAATCAATTGGCCAAGAACAGACAAAACGCTACCACCTGCTAGATAACCTTCATGATTCTTCTGATTTGAAAATGAGCTGGCATATCCGCTACTAACACACACACTGGAAATTTAAAAAATGCACATGGAGTATTACAGTTTTTTACAGTCGCTAGCACCCATTTTTCAATACTTAAGTCACTTTTTCAAAACTCTTCACACAGTTCTCCAAACCAACTTTCAGCTTGGCACAGCAGTTCATTTCACATTCAAAATGCACTAAAACTACCAAATCACTTCATACATATCTCAAATCAACACATTCTTCCATAACACTAGCAAAGGTTGACAGCCAACAAACACACTTTGTCACCCACAAAACAATGACCTAAAAAACACTAACAACATGTAGCATTATACAATCTCGGTTAATAATTCACTGCAATAGAGGTTACTGGAATGAATCAGACATGATGCAGAATGCTTCAATATATTTTATGTCTTCTATTTGTTTTTAGGAGTAATTCCAAAATACAAGAATTTGTATTCACATCATCCACTGATACAGATACAATAGTAATGCTAATCTACTCGGTCTTCTCCATTTGGCCACAGGTTCTCATCCACATCACATCTTATGTCATCTAGGGCAATACACCTAGGAAAGAATCTTCTGGCATGCCTGATCCATCCCTGACAATCTTCTGCTGATATGTCCAGGCATCCAGCATTCATTGCGTCCAGGAGGGACATTTGATTATGTGGATGGTGGTCATAAACCTTCCACCTCCATGAGGAAAAGAATTCCTCTATGGGGTTGAGGAATGGAGAGTAAGGTGGGAGGAAAAGTGACACCATTCTGGAATGGGCTGCAAACCACTCGGTGACTGCACGAGAGTGGTGAAATGCCACATTGTCCCATACAATTATAAATGTTGGTGGATTTCTTCTCTCTGCATCTCTTTCCTCACCTAGCACAACCCTTCCATAGAGATCATGCAGGAACGCAAGGAGACGTTCAGTGTTGTATGGCCCAATTAGTGGTTTGTGTAACAGCAGTCCATCAGTGGATATTGCTGCGCACATTGTGATGTTGGCACCCCTCTGGCCCGGGACATCCACTGTGGCTCTCTTCCCAATCACATTCCTTCCTCGTCGCCGTGTTTTGGCCAGGTTGAAACCTGCCTCATCCACAAAGATGAAAATAAATCCACAAGGCAACATAAGCTGTTACAGTAGTAAACATTACCAAAAAAAAATTTCTTTGTGTGTGTTTTGTTCAAAAACAGTTCTGTATTTTATTGTGATCTTACCTGGACATATTGGTTCCTGAGTTGCTTGACATGTTCAGAGTTCCTCTCAAAAGGCACAGTGTACAACTGTTTCATCCTTACCTGATGTTTTTTCAGGACTCTAGAAATAGTTGTGATGCTTACACTGTGAATATTTGCAAAAGTAATGTTGTCTGCCAAAACTGTGTCTCGAATCTCAGTGAGTTTTATGCCATTGTTTCTGATGACCATATCAACAATGGCAGTTTCCTGCACATCAGTGAGCATCCTTCCTCTCCCACCTGTGTGAGGTAACCGTTGAGTCCTAAGCAGAAATGCTGAAGCAATTACACACAAGTCTATTTACTTCTGTAATGTGCAACTCAGTCAAATGCCCTTGCAGAATACAAGTTACCTGTTGGTTTGCCGGAAAACTCTAACAATAGATGCCACTGTTGAGCGTTGCAGATTTGGCTGCACTCTCTGTACAGCCTCTCTCATTGAGAGACCATGATTTACTACATGATCAATTACAGTAGCTCTGATCTCATCTGAAACTACAGCTCTTGGTCTTCCTCTTATTCTTCTTCCACCACGCATACGTATTCCTCGCCCCCTCCCAGCCCCTCTTCTTCCTCTTTCAGCCACTTCTCTGTTTCTGGCTGGGTCCATGTTTACATCACAATACAAAACTATTCAGCAGTTGTCTCCTTTTGTAATGAAATTGAAAGAGTAACACCTGTGTAGATGTTCATCTACAATGAGAATCAGCTGTGGTTGGTCCAATTGTCCACTTATTTTTATAGCATTTAATTTTAAGATGTAAAATATATTTCATTAAAATATTCCTGTAGAAATGTAGCAAATTGCTGTCTTATTCAGTTTTGTATTATGTTATTGTTTTGAACATAAGTTTAACAGTTTTGAAAACAGTATGTAAGCATGTGCAAATTGTCCTGTAGGTACACAGAGTTTTGGCGGTTGTTGTGTCGAAGTGAGAAAAGAATTAATGTAATTTGAAAGATGTAGTCATTGAATGCATTTTGTGCCAAAGCAATGATAAATGATCCACAGTTTAGCCCACATATACTTCTGTTGTGCTCACTGTGTGAAGAGTTTTGAAAAAGTGACCTAAGTATTGAGAAATGTGTCCTAGCGACTGTAAAAAAACTGTAAGTATTGTTGATGGACCTGTTTCAATTTTGAAACAAACATTTAAAAGAACCAAAAGTAAAGCCTTTCTGTATAAAGTGAATTAATGTTTAGAGTTTCTTTCATTTTGAGCAAAGCAAAATTTAGAGTACTGCAGCAATAATATAAAACCAATAATGAAGATAACTCATCAGTTATATGTAAAGAGGACATTTTGTATTTCTTCTGGAAATTTGAATAAAAAACTACTTATAGGTAATAATGGTAGGAATGTTTTAGCTCTGGTTTAGAGTTTCATTCATTTTGAGCAAAGCAAATTTTACAGTACTGCAGCAATAAAGGTAATTTTGCTCTATTGAGCAATAGAACTCTTCTGCAGCTCTAACCAGAAAAGGTTAGCTTTCTTATTCACAATTTGTTAAGGTCATAAGCAGGATAGCTGTTTACATATCTGTTAAAATCAGGTTAAATAATTTCAATCTTTTTGCATCAAATGCATACATTTATTTTATATGGTGGGTTCAAGAAATATGGGAAAAGAATGAGAATGGGAAAAAAATGACTTTGAAAATACAGAATAAGACAAGAATCTATACGTAAAGGAGTCATCTGCAGAGATCTGGTGCAATCATGAACTAGTTGTATTTATGTGTTTTAAGATGGCATGATAGTTGGTCCTTATTCATGTTTATTTGTCTTTTTTATGTGCAAAAACTTCTAATCATTGGGTGTATGATGACAAAAATAAGATTGAAATGTGAAAAACAGTAATGATAAAATAAATGGTGAAATTGTGATATTTAAGACAGGAAACAAAGCAGTCTCAAAGAGCAACATTTAAAAAATGAAAGTTGTTTGTTTTAAAAAAATAAATAATTTCTTTAACCAGTGTTCCATATTCGCTTTCCTTATTGCCTTTGCTTCTCTTCTCACTCTGCATCATTCTCCCTAACAGATAGTCACGAAAAACATACTGTAAATGTTTGTTTCATGAGTAAGAAACCAAAAAGCGCTATTATTTTGCTTGCTTTTATGTTTAAACACAATAAACTGATTTCCTTTTGCTCAGTCTATAGTCTGTCAGGAATTCTTGTTGGCCTAGTTGTTAGAGCAGTTCGCTTGTGCTCTGCGAAGGTTGCAAGTACCTGGTTTGATCCCCACAGCCTCCATTCTGGGAATCTGAGCAGGCCCTTTAACCCCAATCTGTTCCCTCACTGCTCACCAAGGGTTGTCAGGGTTCTGCCCTCTGTTTTAGTTTATTCTTAGTATTTGTAGTTGTTTTCTAGCAGTGTTTTGTTCTTGAGTTACTCTCTGTTCCCCCCTTGTGTTTGTTTCCTCTTCCCTTGGCTTCCTTCTAGATCGGAGATGGGCAACTGCAGTCCTGGAGGGGCTGTATCCTTGAACTTTTAGATATGTCCTTGACTTAACATACCTGAATCAAGTAAACAGATAATTTAAAGGACTCTGGAGAAATCGATTGCATAATGGGGAGGTAATTCAACCATTTGATTCAGGTGTGTTGGACCAAGGATGAATCTAAATGTTGCAGGAAACCAGCCCTCAAGGACTGGAGTTGCCCATCCCTGTTCTAGATGCTTCTATCCACACATGCTCCTTGTCAGTTCATTACTCCAGTCTTTGTTCTGTCTCAGATATATATACTCTCCCTGTGCAGCTCCTCAGTGCTGGTTCCTTGTATTTTCCTGGTTCCTCATATGTTTTTCCTGATGTCTCATAGATTCTGTTTTTTTCTGTATTCGTTATTTTGGATTTTTGGATTTCTGCCTCAGTTGCCTGTGAGTACTTCCTTAAATCACCAAAACACATCTCTGCCTACTAATATCTGCATTTGGGTCCTCAGCCCAACCGTGACACATCTTGCAAAATGACTTATACCGACGTAAAATTTTTAAAATATTTCTAATTAGATATGTATGTGAAATACAAGCAAAATATTGCACATACTGCTACTGGGTCTCAACTGAATTTACTGTAGGTGAACATGCTTTGATTTAAAGCAATGTAACCCTTAACATACTGTATGGTACTATCCTGCTAGATGGGGTTCCCTTTGTTCCAGTCACAATTCTTTAATGTTCCCTATTTAACTATGTACATTTTCTGATAAGCTAAAGTCTGAATCTAGTCCCTGCTGGTACATGTCTTAATAAAGTGTAGCTTTTTATGGCTCTCTTTCAGCAAAGTATAGAGGCCAGACATCTCCTAATACCTCTTCTGGTTACCTTAATGCTTTCTCTTAAAGGACAATTCCGGTTTTTAACACTTTTAGCCCATTTTCTGTAGTGTCCAGGATGAAATCGAATGATCGACACCAAAATTTTGACAATTGGTCCTGTCTCTGCTTTTCGAGACTCAAGAATCGTCGAGAATCAAGAATCCACCTTTCGTATTCCATTTTCAGAGTTTTTTAAAGTGTTTAACAGAGACGTTAGCACCTCGACGTCGGAGTACACAGAGTGAAGCGAAAAGACTACAACTGTGTAAACAGGCCCCATTTCCGTTTCCGGTGGCAGGGGAATATTGACTATTCCAACAGAACTCAATGGGATTTACAAAATGCTAAATAAAACACTACAGGAACGTTTTTTCTTTACGAAACTTTTTTTGGAACGTCATTGAACAGCGCTGACGACCCGGTGAGTAGCATATTTTAAAAAAAGAACGTTTAAGGTTGTTTTAAGGACATTATCGGACATGCTCTATGGAAGCCGTTCTGAAGCAGGGGTGGATTCTAAATTAGCCAAAAAGCAGAGACAGGACCAATTGTCAAAATTTTGGTGTCGATCATTCGATTTCATCCTGGACACTACAGAAAATGGGCTAAAAGTGTTAAAAACCGGAATTCTCCTTTAATTAGCTTGTAGACTAAGGGGGATCTACATTCTTAGATTTGTAGTTATGGTATACTTGTTCCTTATACAGATGACCAGCGCTGAGACATGTTAAATGTTATATTGTATTATAAACTAAGCCCGTTTTAAATTTTCCATATCTTTTCCCAATTTGGATGCTTTGTTCATTATTCTTTGTGATCCTGTTTGTCCAATGCATTTTACAAACTTCTGAACAAAGACTTCTCTTTAGACATATACTTTTCAACATACTTTCATTGTAGAAGGTATATTATACTTCTTCCCCCATCCTGCTGTTATACTGTATGGTCATTTCTTCCCTTATATCTAAGGCCCTTTTTCCCAGTATGTCCGTAGATTTTCTCTTCCAAAATGCTGCTACCATTAAGATAAGCATGTCAGTGACTGACCAGGTGAAACACAAGTAAATGTTTGAAGCTTTCTTCATATCAAATGCAAGATTATGTTTAAAGTTAAATGCAAAACCTCAAACTGCAGCACGGAGATTAATGCCTAACACAATCTGGAGCCAGAGTTAATAGGTTAGCTGTAGATTAGGTGGGTAAATATGCAGGACACCGTCTGAATGTTGGCTCAGTCAGTCTTCATTTTCCAGCCAGTCAGGTGGGATACAAATTCCCTTTTGAATCTGATTTTAGTCATTTTAATTCTCTGTACACACGTATTGTTACCAAAACATCCACACGTATCCCAAATGCAGCTCAGTAGAGTAATGGTGCTTTTGAATTGGCCGATTATAATTTCAGAGACTACAAATATAAGAGAAGCACTGTCCTTATTCTACCCATCCCTGCAAACTTGACCAGTTTGCTCTCTCTCTTTCTGTCTCTTTTTCTCTCTATTTGTGTCAGATTTGTATGCAGAAAACACCACCTGAGTCATACAAGAGCTTAAGCAAATGCAATAAATAATCTTTGCTCTGTTTTGTGACACTGTTGATGCATAATCAACTGTGACAGACTGATGCCTTTTTATAATATACTGTAGACTACACACCTGACCCTCGTTTAAAATCGTTTCCAATTGGAGCAATAACAGAATCACACAGAATTCACAATTCTGATCCATTTCAGAAACTAGCTTATTATACCTTCTAAGTCTGATGTGGTCCTGTAGCCTCAGAGGTTATTCTCACTAATTCACCATTTAAAGAGCATTTAGTGACAAAAAACGTAAGATAAGCCTGTCAGGGAGCTCTAAACCTTGGACCCAATATTCAAAAGACAGAGCTGGAAGAGTTACGACAGACTTTATTAAAAAGCGGCGTGCGACGGCGCGTCCGCAGGGGCGGATTAAACTGATCCTCTTGTTCAGAGTTCAGTCCGATCACAGAGGGTGGAGAGGAATCCGCGAAGGAGATGGGCCTCCGCTGCCGGCCGGCGCGGCCCCCGAAGCGCAGTGAGAAGAGCGGCGCTGAAGCCAAACAACGTTGAGGAACAGGTGTTTCCAGAAAGGGAGCCGAAGTCGAACCAGAACTTTGTTTAACAGATGATCAGAGAGCCGATGAGGTACCAATGAGGGAATCCAAGCCGTGGTCAGGAAAACAATCCAGGTTCGGTAAGCCAGTTGCATCCAATACACAGTCCAGAGCCGATCAGACTAATTGAACAGACAGGGCCGAAGCAAAACTCGGGATCCACAAAACAGACACAGGTCACAAACTGAATAATCAGAATAGGGCTTTGGCGTCATGACGTAATTACTTTGCGTGGCCGCCATGTTGATGGCCTCCTTTACCGCTGCTCAGACTACTGCCTACAACTACCGCGTACTGTACTCCCTCTCAGCCGTGTTTTAATTTGATTAATTTCACCTTAACTTGATTTCAACCATAGTAAACCGTTGCTGTATTGTGGGCTGTAACAGCGCAACACATGATCGCCATGGGAAAAACATACTAAATGGGTTAACTTTCCACCGCTTTCCTGCCTAGAGGCGCAACCACGGAGACCAAGTGTCAGAGATAAAGAGTCGTCGGGTAGTTTGGATCGCGGCTGTAAGACGACCGAACATAACTTTCCACAGTCTCTCGATGTCAATGAGACTGTGTTCCCTGCATTTGCAGATGCACGGTTTTATTTTATAGCCTGCTTTGTTTCTTTCCTTCAAGGTTGGGATCTTTTACGGGAAAATAATAAAAACGGCAGTGGGAAAAGGCTCAAATACGTGAGAAACCCGGAGGGTTTAGGGAGGGTTGGCAGTTAACGTTACTAACTACACCTTTGAAACACATAGCAGCTAGTTAAAAGTACATTACATCCGTGAGTGGTTGTTAGCACTAACGGTTAGCAATTACTAAACTAGCAGGTTCCAGAGCCCGTCTGAGCACAGCTTACCTTTGTAGGGATTACTGTGTTCCCACTGTTTGCTGCTTTATTATCTTCAGCTCCTGAACCCATCCATTTGTGAACTGCACATGAGACTCCAAGGACTTGTAGCTTCTGAACTGTTTTGAAGTATAGGCGCTCACTCATCGGTGCTCCACTCATTGTTTGGAACTTCATATGGATCCAAATTATAAATAATGCTGATTTTGTCAACATACCGGTCCGTGGCTTCTCTATTTAATGTGTCCCGGTAAACTCCAGATCTTTTTCGGGATTTTAACATCTTTTTTCTCTCTACTTCTATGTCTCTTCTTTCAACAACAACGTTGTATCAGCGCTATGTTTACGTTCGCATAGCAGTCAACATGGCCCCCACGTCCCACAATGCAACGCGGATCCCAAGCCCTATAGTAGTTTAAACGCTAGAGTTACTCTTACCAAAACAGCTAGAATAATCTGGCACTGGAAGCTTGAAACCAAACAGTATATATAGGGGCTGGAACCAGGTGGAAGGGATAAGCAATGATGAGAGAGCAGGCAGAGCTAAACAGGTGGGTGGAATAAGCAATCAAGCCACCAGTGCCAGGACCATGACAAAGCCAACTGAAATCGAATGGTTTTTGCAGCAGATTACTATAAAAACAACAATTGTAAAGTATCTAAGGCATCTGTTACTGTTTGATGTCTTGATAGTTTATCAGGCTGGATCAGCAATTAATTGAAATTGATATGTTGGATTTTTTTTAAGGAAAATAGTTAAGAAAAGTGAAATGCAGACAATAACTAAAATAAATCTGACTGGGATTTACATCAAGGGTTGTTGAAAACATTAAGCTCACAGTGTACAAAAGCCACACACCAAATCTGGCAATATGAACTAGATTATTTTGATCAATGTATTCTGCTTAGTTCATTTGGTCCAGTTTATTCTCCTTGACATAGCTTTAGGGTCAGCTTTTACTATGAATAACTGCCTGTGCTCTCTTTCATCCCTTTGATCCCTTTTTTTTCCTAGACAGAATCATCTTAGAAGCTGGATTGTCAATACCTTTTCTGAAATAAATAATATTTATAGGTCTGTGCTTATTTGTATGGTATTTCTCCTTCTGTCTCCTTGAGCCCCTGTCAGCCTTGGTACAAGGCAGCTGACATTGAGCCTGGTATTGCTGGAGTTTTTTTTTTTTTTTTGTTAAAAGGCAGTTTTTACTCTCTTGCTGCTAAATGCTGTGAATAAAACTGAATGTAAATTGAATAAGTACAGACTATTTACCATTTAAAAATATGAAAACCTTTTATCAAATCAGGGGCATAGTGCCCAGTATTATAGGGAACTCAAGGGTGGTGTTCTCAGCTTGCAAATACAAAATCTACTTTCAGCAATCTGAATGTATTTTACCCCTAAAATCACACTGGTGCAGGAAGGTGGTCACTCTTAATATTGAGTAGTCACTGGGACAATATTAACATCAGAATGAAATCAGCCATGAGACCTACAGAAAAGTGAAGATCAAAGTTAGAAAAAGTTTATTACTATATTAAAGTAATAAATCCTAAAATTAGGTTTTATTGTCTTATGAAAGGAAATGTTTAATCTTTGAAAACAAAAATGGCAAATAATTTAATGCTGCATCTAAAAAAAATCATTCTTACTTAATGTGTAATGACCTCAGAACCTTGGACCCAATATTCAAGCACACAAAATCAGGATGGCTTCCAAACAAGTATATTTCTGAAATTTAAGTGAGCGGCTGAACGTCTGTGGGGTGGATCACGGATTCTCTGGTTGATAGTTCAGTCCGATTCCAGGGGGAGAGGAGAAATCTAGAGGGAGATTGTCCGCCGCTTGTGGTCATTACTGCTTCAGAATACCGTGTGGTGAGGAGCTGGCACCAGCTGATGTGAAGAAACAACAGTGTCCATGAGGGATAATCCAAAGCCGAAGTACAGTCCAAACCAGGTTGACAGACCAGGAGATAAGAGAGCCGAAGAGGTAACGAAGGAGAATCCAAGCCGAGGTCTGTAACACAGTCCAAGTTCGTCAACCAGCAGAATCCAGGAAGTCAGTCCAAAAAACAAACTGACAGAGCACACAGGGACAAGGCAAAAACATGACTATCCGGAGGCAGAAAACAAGTAAGAATCAGAATGTCAAAACACTTACCGAAACAGCTCGAATAATCTGGCGCTGATGGAAGGGAAGCAAACAGCATAAGAAACTGCGGGAACCAGGTGAAACAGATTGGCCATAATCAGCCACCCGGCCAATTAGTCAGGTGAGCAGAGGCAGATTAAAAAGCTTACCATCATCACCAGGACCATGACAAAAATGCATACTTCAGCTATTCAGTGGGAAAAGTAAAACAATTTTTATGAACACAATTAAGGATATCGTCCATCTCAGTCATTATGTCCTTGGGCAAAATACTTCTGCTGCATTGCCTACCAATGGTGGTCAGAGGGCCTTCTGTCACCAGGGATGATGTGCCACAAGGAAGTTGTGGCTGCAATTTGTCTTAGCACCATCAGTATGTAAATGAATGAATGGGTGAAAGCAGTTTGAGTTTTCGCCAGGGGGGCTATAAATTCAAAATAGACGTATACAAAAAAAAAAAAACAATAAAACACATAATAAGGTATAACACCAGTATATTTACATGAATGCAAACTACAAAAATATTATGAAAACACTATAAAAACAAAAACTTTTTTTTATGCACAGGTTTGCTTTTTGTACATAAATGATGCCCTTCTGTCCTTGAGAGAAGCAAATTTCTCTATGGTTGAAGTCAGGGATGGTTTTGATTAGGTTCTACTCCATAGCGACCATGGCCAGGGCATTGAGACTTTCCTGTGACATTGTTTTCCTGAGGAAAGTCTCGATCCTCCAGTGTTGAGAAGCACCTCTCAGATTCCACTGTGGTTATGGGACTTGTGATGAGGATCTTCAGCAGAGCCACCTCTGAGAAGGTGTTCTGAAGATTGTTTCCCATGAAGAAACAATCTTCCTGGAAAAAAACAGAGGGCACTATCTCCCTCTGTTATGGAGCCCAAGAACTGACATTGGAGAAATTTGTTCCCACAAAATATTAATTTGTGGCCACAAAACGCTAATTTGTTCCCAAGAAGTACTAATTTGTGGCCACAATATATATATATATATATATATATATATATATATATATATATATATATATATATATATATATATATATATATATATGTGTGTGTGTGTGTGTGTGTGTGTGTGTGTGTGTGTGTGTGTGTGTGTGTGTGTGTGTGTGTATGTATGTATGTATGTCAACAATGGTGGTAGGATTGCTTGAGGATTCAAATGCAGAGATGAATGAAGCAGAGATGAGTTTTGATTGATTTAATTGGACATCCAAAATGCAAAATATACAAAATATAAAGAACCAAAAACCTTTAGGGTAAAACTTACATGGGGAGCCAGATATGAAGAAATAGCAATCAACAACAAGGAACCATCCCTGAGTGACTGCAGAGGTTCAGTAGCAGGACAAAAGATGACCACTAATTAGCTGAATAAAGAGCAGGTGTGAGTGGAACTGACAAGAGGGAATCCAGGGGGAAAGGAAACAACCGCAAGGGGGCAACAGAAAGTAACTAAAGACTGCTTGGATATAATAGAAAATAAACCAAAGAACAAAACAGAACAACTGATAACCGAAAATTAAAAACTCAGTCACAAAACGGGGAGCACAATACCTATGTATGCTATGTATTGCTGAATCATAAAGGTCAATCTTAATAAGAAGACCACCCAAGGTGGAAGAACCAAAGTGCGGACCACATCTAGCACACCCACCGATTAATTATCCGGCCTAACCCATACATATCCACCTTAGCTTATTTTGAATCAGAATTGAATAATTTCTTTTTAAAAGGAATGGAATGCTCTAACATGCACCATTTGTGCTCCGATTCTTTCCTTTAAATGATGTACAGCTCTAGCTATAATGAACTGACATAATAAAGGATCAAACTAATTACACAGTGGTATGATAAAAACAGCGAGAGACATCAATTTAATGCTGTGCAGTCCTCTGAGACTGAGCAAAACTCATTATCATTTGGATGTGTAATCGAAAATCAGATTAGGGAAACAAATGAACTTTGGAGATACACAGCAATGAACACTGATAATGAAAGTAAGGGCTTTTTATATCAACACTAAGTAGGTTTAGGGGAGCCCAGAAGACAAGTTAATAAAGTTGCATAATTAACTTTCACAATATCTCATGTTTGTTTTGTGCACTCTTGGCATATGAGACATTTTAAATATTTTTTGTGATGTCTGAAAAAAAAAACAATGAAAAGTAAAGGTTATTTTGATATAAATATCAAATATGTCTTCACAAGCCCCTTTAATATCGAAAGCCCTTGGATTTGTTTTACAAGTTTAATAGCAATCCTGGGGAAATTAATTTACTTATAGGTCCCATGTTCTGAAAGCCCTGGGACATTTATTCAGCAGTGGAAAAAAAACACACATACTAGATGCTCAGACAAGCTAAATGAGGTAATAAGAGAACAACTGGTTTTACAATTTACCCTCTGTGTCGATATGGGATAAATATGTAGGGATGTCTTTCCCTGGTGGCAAAGGGACCACAGACTTCGAACCCAAAGGTTCAGGTTAAGTAAAAGCTATTTCAAAGAGCCAGGTAGCTCAGAAAAGGCCTTCTATACTTATCTCTTTGTGTTTTTAAGGAGATTCCTGGAACCAGAGACTAAATAATACAACTCCTTTCATGGAGCCTCACAGGAAACACAGCAAGCGTGTCAGGTTGGGTGGAGGCTTGAGGGACCCAAATGCAGAGACGGAACGTGAGGCAGTTTCTTCCAAGTTTAATAAGAAAAGGTGGTAACTGAAGGAAAGGCCAAAAATATACCAAAATACAAAAAACGTCAGGAAAAACTCACATGAAGGACAAAGAGATGACGACGAGGAACCAGCAAACAATGACTAAACAGGAGAAATATATATATGGGAGACAGAAACAAAGACCAGGCTATCAAATTGGGAGCAGGTGTAGACAGAGGAGTCTAGAAAGGAGCAAGGGAAAAGGACGCTGCGTTCGAATTTATGGTCTGCGTCTTCCAAGGACGCGGTCTACCTGGACTGGATCCTTCAAAGTCCATTAAAATAAGGAGACCGAAAGGGTTTTGGCTGTTAATTCAACCAGGTCAACCTTTCAGCGGCCTTCTCTACTGTACGCAATGTGCCTAGCAACCAGGATAGTTAACACAAAAAGCAGGAAAAGAATGAGTTCTGAACTTTTAAAAACTGTTTCTTATTCATTTATTTCCATTTTTTATTGTAAAGTGAACAAAGACTACAATCATGAGAAAGAGTGGAATAAAGGGGACAAGCATGTACAAAAGATAGTAAATGTGTTGATATAAACCTTAATCAGTTAAAAAACATGCTGTTGTCATTTTGCACATCTCTGATGTTGCTACATTTTTCAAATATCCATTACTGTAATAATGTCCACATCTGTATATTGGTTATGTATTCTCCAGGTACACAATTTTATGAACTCACTTTATGACTGGTAAAACATCCATCCATCCATTTTCTCCCGAGTGGGGTTGCATTGGGCAAGAGGCAAGGTACAACCTGGACAGGTTGCCAGTCTATCAATGGACAACACAGACACAAACAGGACCAACAACCATTGACACGCACACTCACACCTAAGGGGACTGTAGAAAAGCAAATTAACCTAACAGTCTTTTTGAACCTAAGCTGGGGAACAATAGTCTGCTTGGGGGGGGGAGAAAGAGAGACTCTAGGGTTGCAGGTTCGATTGAAAAGCACACACCTAGGTTGGATGCTTACAACTCTGTCACAACATGTATTCAACACCAAAAACTGTTTCTGCCAGGTTTCGAAACTGGGACCTTTTGCGTGTGAGGCAAACGTGATGACCACTACACTACAGAAACCCCCCTTTTCTATTCTACAATGGATGGAAAGACAAGTATGGGTAAGGATTAATGAAAAATTCAGACAAGGAATACCAATGTGGAGTTTCTGCACATTGCACTGGACCTGACTAAGCCCATTTGAATGTGTAGAGGATTGACTGGTACTGTTGTAAGCTAGCCAGTTATCTGTTGGTGAAAATAAAACACATATCCCACAATTGGGACGATACATATTTTCTCTATTGTATCCAGCCTCTAGTGTGTGGATTTCTTTACATGGGTTAGTTACGGTTGATTCAAGACAAAGTTATTGTCAATTATTTGCATGTTTGCCATTTCACCACATACTACACTGAAATACTAAATGGCCTAAAACATGAAAAATCTATTTTGGTTGACATGTTTTTTCAAGAGTCAGTTTTGCTGACCGTGATGGCTGGTGGCTAATGGCAAAAATAAAAAGGTTTGAAAAAATGCTGGTTTTTGAGCACACACCTAGGGTGGATGCTTACAACAGGTATTCAACACCAAGGCTGTTTCTGCCAGGTTTCGAAACTGGGACCTTTTGCGTGTGAGGCAAACGTGATGACCACTACACTACAGAAACCCCCCTTTTCTATTCTACAATGGATGGAAAGACAAGTATGGGTAAGGATTAATGAAAAATTCAGACAAGGAATACCAATGTGGAGTTTCTGCACATTGCACTGGACCTGACTAAGCCCATTTGAATGTGTAGAGGATTGACTGGTACTGTTGTAAGCTAGCCAGTTATCTGTTGGTGAAAATAAAACACATATCCCACAATTGGGAGAATACATATTTTCTCTATTGTATCCAGCCTCTAGTGTGTGGATTTCTTTACATGGGTTAGTTACGGTTGATTCAAGACAAAGTTATTGTCAATTATTTGCATGTTTGCCATTTCACCACATACTACACTGAAATACTAAATGGCCTAAAACATGAAAATCTATTTTGGTTGACATGTTTTTTTCAAGAGTCAGTTTTGCTGACCGTGATGGCTGGTGGCTAATGGCAAAAATAAAAAGGTTTGAAAAAATTGTGGTTTTTGAGCACACACCTAGGGTGGATGCTTACAACTCTGTCACAACAGGTATTCAACACCAAGGCTGTTTCTGCCAGGTTTCGAAACTGGGACCTTTTGCGTGTGAGGCAAACGTGATGACCACTACACTACAGAAACCCCCCTTTTCTATTCTACAATGGATGGAAAGACAAGTATGGGTAAGGATTAATGAAAAATTCAGACAAGGAATACCAATGTGGAGTTTCTGCACATTGCACTGGACCTGACTAAGCCCATTTGAATGTGTAGAGGATTGACTGGTACTGTTGTAAGCTAGCCAGTTATCTGTTGGTGAAAATAAAACACATATCCCACAATTGGGAGAATACATATTTTCTCTATTGTATCCAGCCTCTAGTGTGTGGATTTCTTTACATGGGTTAGTTACGGTTGATTCAAGACAAAGTTATTGTCAATTATTTGCATGTTTGCCATTTCACCACATACTACACTGAAATACTAAATGGCCTAAAACATGAAAATCTATTTTGGTTGACATGTTTTTTTCAAGAGTCAGTTTTGCTGACCGTGATGGCTGGTGGCTAATGGTAAAAATAAAAAGGTTTGAAAAAATTGTGGTTTTTGAGCACACACCTAGGGTGGATGCTTACAACAGGTATTCAACACCAAGGCTGTTTCTGCCAGGTTTCGAACCTGGGACCTTTTGCGTGTGAGGCAAACGTGATGACCACTACACTACAGAAACCCCCCTTTTCTATTCTACAATGGATGGAAAGACAAGTATGGGTAAGGATTAATGAAAAATTCAGACAAGGAATACCAATGTGGAGTTTCTGCACATTGCACTGGACCTGACTAAGCCCATTTGAATGTGTAGAGGATTGACTGGTACTGTTGTAAGCTAGCCAGTTATCTGTTGGTGAAAATAAAACACATATCCCACAATTGGGAGAATACATATTTTCTCTATTGTATCCAGCCTCTAGTGTGTGGATTTCTTTACATGGGTTAGTTACGGTTGATTCAAGACAAAGTTATTGTCAATTATTTGCATGTTTGCCATTTCACCACATACTACACTGAAATACTAAATGGCCTAAAACATGAAAAATCTATTTTGGTTGACATGTTTTTTTCAAGAGTCAGTTTTGCTGACCGTGATGGCTGGTGGCTAATGGCAAAAATAAAAAGGTTTGAAAAAATGCTGGTTTTTGAGCACACACCTAGGGTGGATGCTTACAACTCTGTCACAACAGGTATTCAACACCAAGGCTGTTTCTGCCAGGTTTCGAAACTGGGACCTTTTGCGTGTGAGGCAAACGTGATGACCACTACACTACAGAAACCCCCCTTTTCTATTCTACAATGGATGGAAAGACAAGTATGGGTAAGGATTAATGAAAAATTCAGACAAGGAATACCAATGTGGAGTTTCTGCACATTGCACTGGACCTGACTAAGCCCATTTGAATGTGTAGAGGATTGACTGGTACTGTTGTAAGCTAGCCAGTTATCTGTTGGTGAAAATAAAACACATATCCCACAATTGGGACGATACATATTTTCTCTATTGTATCCAGCCTCTAGTGTGTGGATTTCTTTACATGGGTTAGTTACGGTTGATTCAAGACAAAGTTATTGTCAATTATTTGCATGTTTGCCATTTCACCACATACTACACTGAAATACTAAATGGCCTAAAACATGAAAATCTATTTTGGTTGACATGTTTTTTCAAGAGTCAGTTTTGCTGACCGTGATGGCTGGTGGCTAATGGCAAAAATAAAAAGGTTTGAAAAAATTGTGGTTTTTGAGCACACACCTAGGGTGGATGCTTACAACAGGTATTCAACACCAAGGCTGTTTCTGCCAGGTTTCGAAACTGGGACCTTTTGCGTGTTAGGCAAACGTGATGACCACTACACTACAGAAACCCCCCTTTTCTATTCTACAATGGATGGAAAGACAAGTATGGGTAAGGATTAATGAAAAATTCAGACAAGGAATACCAATGTGGAGTTTCTGCACATTGCACTGGACCTGACTAAGCCCATTTGAATGTGTAGAGGATTGACTGGTACTGTTGTAAGCTAGCCAGTTATCTGTTGGTGAAAATAAAACACATATCCCACAATTGGGACGATACATATTTTCTCTATTGTATCCAGCCTCTAGTGTGTGGATTTCTTTACATGGGTTAGTTACGGTTGATTCAAGACAAAGTTATTGTCAATTATTTGCATGTTTGCCATTTCACCACATACTACACTGAAATACTAAATGGCCTAAAACATGAAAAATCTATTTTGGTTGACATGTTTTTTTCAAGAGTCAGTTTTGCTGACCGTGATGGCTGGTGGCTAATGGCAAAAATAAAAAGGTTTGAAAAAATGCTGGTTTTTGAGCACACACCTAGGGTGGATGCTTACAACAGGTATTCAACACCAAGGCTGTTTCTGCCAGGTTTCGAAACTGGGACCTTTTGCGTGTGAGGCAAACGTGATGACCACTACACTACAGAAACCCCCCTTTTCTATTCTACAATGGATGGAAAGACAAGTATGGGTAAGGATTAATGAAAAATTCAGACAAGGAATACCAATGTGGAGTTTCTGCACATTGCACTGGACCTGACTAAGCCCATTTGAATGTGTAGAGGATTGACTGGTACTGTTGTAAGCTAGCCAGTTATCTGTTGGTGAAAATAAAACACATATCCCACAATTGGGAGAATACATATTTTCTCTATTGTATCCAGCCTCTAGTGTGTGGATTTCTTTACATGGGTTAGTTACGGTTGATTCAAGACAAAGTTATTGTCAATTATTTGCATGTTTGCCATTTCACCACATACTACACTGAAATACTAAATGGCCTAAAACATGAAAATCTATTTTGGTTGACATGTTTTTTTCAAGAGTCAGTTTTGCTGACCGTGATGGCTGGTGGCTAATGGCAAAAATAAAAAGGTTTGAAAAAATTGTGGTTTTTGAGCACACACCTAGGGTGGATGCTTACAACAGGTATTCAACACCAAGGCTGTTTCTGCCAGGTTTCGAACCTGGGACCTTTTGCGTGTTAGGCAAACGTGATGACCACTACACTACAGAAACCCCCCTTTTCTATTCTACAATGGATGGAAAGACAAGTATGGGTAAGGATTAATGAAAAATTCAGACAAGGAATACCAATGTGGAGTTTCTGCACATTGCACTGGACCTGACTAAGCCCATTTGAATGTGTAGAGCAGGGCCGGTTCTAGCCCTTTGGTTGCCCTAGGCGAGATTGAGTTTTGCACCCCCCCCTCGTGCGGTGAATTGTGCCTACAGTTGTGCAAAGTGTGTGTTACATAATTGCAAATTGAGTGCAAAGCAGTGTTTGTTCTTTTAGTTTTGTGAACTCAGTGAGTGGATTTGCTATAAGTATTAATAGTTTTAGAAATTGTGCTATAAGTATCAAGGTTGTGTTTAAGCATTCAGAAAAAACTGTAACTTAGCATGGAGTGATGTATAGACAAATACCAGAATAGGTTTCAGTACCTTTTCTTTTTTATTATTTTAAATAATTTATTACACACTCAAAGTTAGGACTGTGCAAAAACACTTTCAACCATCTGTAAGGACACTTAGGTAAAGTATAGCTAAAAAACTGGATTGAATCATTGAATGAATTTATTTCAGACAATTAACAAATTTAACACACATTAAACAAATATTAAATGAATAAATTTCAGAAATTACCAAAAAACAATAAAAAATAATAAATTTAAGAAATTCTTCAACCAAGGACTACATAAAAAAGTAATTGATAAACATTAAATTAAATTTTCTGTTCCAGTTCAATTAAATCATTTGAACATAAATAGAAATGAGATTTAAACAAAATTTTCCTCTAAATAAAATATATCAGGTATATTTACCCTGATTTCGGACATTGATTAGTGATTAAAGAAAGGATTAACCCTCTACAAACAAAAGTGCTTTTATGAATACATTACAAAATTAAAAGTTTGAAGTTGTTGTTTTTTTTTGTTCACATATTCTATGATGAACAGCCATAACTTCATATATTTTGATGATTATTGTACATCCCTTTTGAATACTCAATGCAGATAATCACTACAAAATATTTTATTTATATTAGTATCTTCTACCCATTCTCAAGCTAATAATATAGCACATAATTCTGCTGCATATATACTGAGAAAAAAAAATGATGTCAACATTAGGGATGGGGATCGTTAATATTTATTGATATCGATACCTTTATCAATACTCCTTATCGATCCGAGTCTTTATCGATACCACTATCGATACTTTTTTGTTATTTGGTGGAAAGACGATGCAACAAAATGTTTTTAACAGAACTGGTATTGCTTCTATTGCTTAACAGGTGAGCATAACAAAAACGTTTCTAGCCTTCAATAAACATGGCTAATGTAATAGGCCACTTGGAAATGACATAAAACTAACTAGAATATATTTTCACAATTGTTGGTTAATGTATTGTCTACTGTCACTTTTCATCATGTTTTTAGTGATTAGGAAAATATTTAACAAATAAATAATTGTATTTTAAATTAAATGTAATTTTTAATCAATGTTGGCATCAGTAGTTTAATTATATATAGAGGAATATACAACTGTATTACTCATATTTCTCGCCAAAAACAAAATTTCCCGTTTTCTTTACGTTACACTTGAACGCATCATGATAACCTAATTGTCGTTTTACTGAGCCAATCTGAACACATCATCACCCAGCACGTCTGAAACTTTATTTACTTTTCAAGCTAACTAGCTTGTATGCTTCCGATTACAACACGGATTTCACAATTACTATTTTTAACTGACCGGACAAGCTACAAAGTCTGTGTGCGCTTACCAGCGGTACTCTGAGTGGATGATTAAGATGGGCCCGACTGCGGCGGCAGGAGGAGGAGGAAAAGTTAAGTGCCAGACTTCACTTGTTTTACTTTTAATATCTGTTTGCTTACAATTTCATTCCAAAATATTGGTGTACATGCTGCAGTGATTGACGTCACGACTTCCGGGTTGGAGGGCGCTTGAAAAGTGATTAGACTCTTTTCCGATTTTCTCTTAAATGTGAAAAAATAAATAAAAAAACGGTGGTATATTTATTTGTTCATATTTTACTATTTATATATACGTAAGGTTAAGTCAAACTGACGGACGCTTCATAACCGGTTTAATTCGCTTTTTTTTCTAATTCTATGATTAATGGGAAGTAAGCCTAAGGGCGACGCTAGAGGGCGCCCCCAACACATTTGTCGCCCTAGGCAATTGCCTAGCTCGCCTATAGCAATCGCCGGCCCTGGTGTAGAGGATTGACTGGTACTGTTGTAAGCTAGCCAGTTATCTGTTGGTGAAAATAAAACACATATCCCACAATTGGGAGAATACATATTTTCTCTATTGTATCCAGCCTCTAGTGTGTGGATTTCTTTACATGGGTTAGTTACGGTTGATTCAAGACAAAGTTATTGTCAATTATTTGCATGTTTGCCATTTCACCACATACTACACTGAAATACTAAATGGCCTAAAACATGAAAATCTATTTTGGTTGACATGTTTTTTTCAAGAGTCAGTTTTGCTGACCGTGATGGCTGGTGGCTAATGGCAAAAATAAAAAGGGTTTGAAAAAATGCTGGTTTTTGAGCACACACCTAGGTTGGATGCTTACAACTCTGTCACAACAGGTATTCAACACCAAAAACTGTTTCTGCCAGGTTTCGAAACTGGGACCTTTTGCGTGTGAGGCAAACGTGATGACCACTACACTACAGAAACCCCCCTTTTCTATCCTCCAATGGATGGAAAGACAAGTATGGGTAAGGATTAATGAAAAATTCAGACAAGGAATACCAATGTGGAGTTTCTGCACATTGCACTGGACCTGACTAAGCCCATTTGAATGTGTAGAGGATTGACTGGTACTGTTGTAAGCTAGCCAGTTATCTGTTGGTGAAAATAAAACACATATCCCACAATTGGGACGATACATATTTTCTCTATTGTATCCAGCCTCTAGTGTGTGGATTTCTTTACATGGGTTAGTTACGGTTGATTCAAGACAAAGTTATTGTCAATTATTTGCATGTTTGCCATTTCACCACATACTACACTGAAATACTAAAAGGCCTAAAACATGAAACATGAAAATCTATTTTGGTTGACATGTTTTTTCAAGAGTCAGTTTTGCTGACCGTGATGGCTGGTGGCTAATGGTAAAAATAAAAAGGTTTGAAAAAATTGTTGTTTTTGAGCACACACCTAGGGTGGATGCTTACAACAGGTATTCAACAACAAGGCTGTTTCTGCCAGGTTTCGAAACTGGGACCTTTTGCGTGTTAGGCAAACGTGATGACCACTACACTACAGAAACCCCCCTTTTCTATCCTCCAATGGATGGAAAGACAAGTATGGGTAAGGATT